>NW_016809144.1:228181-271214 GCF_001698545.2 Rhinopithecus bieti | reverse complement strand
AAAAAAAAAAAAAAAAAAAAAAGTTAATTTCAGAGGTTCCACACATAACATTTAGGTAATTTAAGATAATATGCACATTTTTTTTAAGTGATAGCTAGCTGTAAACTCAGAAATAAAACAATGTATGTATCTACAGCTATTTGGCCCTTTCTCTTGCAAGTTTTTGTAACTGTTTTGCATTTCCATAAAGAAGGAAAGTTAATTTCAATCAACAATTCAGAATACTGAGAGCAAAACACTGTGTAACTACTGACTGTTGTTTGTATCAGGGAAAAGTGGTGAATTACTTTATTCCGTCACATTATTTTGGAGGAAAACTGAAAGAGACAGAAATCCAGAATATCGAATTTGAACCAAAAGAAAAAGTTCAGTGCCCTCGTAAGTATGACATCTCTTAAAGGAAATACCTTTTTGTAATGATCTTTGCTAAAGTTCTTGCAATCCTTAGAGATATCTTGTAATTGTTATAAATAATTGTTTTTACAGTTATGTATGCTTTTCATAAATGAATTCAATTACAAGTCATAGTATCTTAACAAAAGTAAAGATGTATTCTTTTGTTTGACTTGGCCCAGGTAGTTCTTGCTCAGTCTGTTGTATTTAAATCTCTTTAGCTTACAGTTTAAACCAGGCTTTATTTATCTTTTAGGAAATGAACGTTTCGCATACTACTCGTAGCGTATACTTAAATAATTGTGAGAGTTTTCTTTTATAATTCTGAATGATTGTTGTTTTATAACATTAACAATTCAATATAAGTAATTCTTCCTTCAATTATTTGTATTACATTAATTTGTTTCTTAATATGCTGAGATACATTTTTATTACATATTTTTTCAAAATGACACTATGTTGTAATAAATCTTTGATTTATTTTTTTCTTAACTCAGTCCTCATGCAGATTAAGATTAACCAGGTTATACTTTCTTTTCATTTTAATTATTTTGACTGAATTAGCATATCCTTTTACATTTAGCTACACGTGTGATGATCCTGACAGCTGTGAAGGAAATGAATGGAAAAAAAGGAGTGTCCATCCTTTCCATCTATAAGTATGTCAGTTCTATATATAGATACGATGTTCAACGGAACAGGAGTCTTTTGAAACGGATGCTGAAATGTTTAATTTTTGAAGGTCTCGTGAAACAGATCAAAGGCCATGGTTTTTCTGGGACTTTTACATTAGGAAAGAATTATAAGGAAGAGGATATATGTGATAAAACAAAAAAGCAGGTAACAGAGCTTAAGTTAAGCTGCATATTAAGTACACTTATGTGATACCTTACCGAGTACATTGACAGATCCCACCTTGACACTGAAACTCTTACAATCTGAAGATAAAAAACAAAATAGGAAGAGTACTTATATCTGTAACTTATATTTTCTACTTTGTGGATATAAACTCCATGAGAATAACTTTATTTTGGCTATCATTAAACCCAGAGGATAATGCTTGGCACATAACAAATACTCAGATATTTATTGAATGAATTATAAAATTAGTTGGCTAAGCCTGTTATAGAGTCTAAAGCATCTTCTGTATTATTTATTTTTAGTATTTTTTTTTAAGAGACAGGGCATCTGTCTATTGCCCTGGCTAGAATGCAGTGGTCATAGCTAACTGCAGCCTTGAACTCCTGTGCCAAGCTATCATCTTGCCTTAGCCTCCCAAGTAATTATGAGTACAGGCTCATGCTACCATGCCTGGTTAATTTTTCTTATTTTTTGTAGAGATGGGGTTCTCACTGTGTTGCCCAGGCAGGTCTGGAACTACTAAATTCTTGTTTTCTTTATATTATTATCTTATAAAATTTCTGCATTTTGTTAGAAAACTGCTTCTGTTGGGCCAGTAATTTCAGTTTGCCTTTAGGAAAATAGTTAAAATATTTGCAATCATAAATAAAGACTAATGACAACAAGTCAAGATGTGGAACTAGCAGCTTGGCCACCAAGAAAAAAAATTATTTCCTGGAGTAGGAAGTCTGGTATTGTCCTTGGGTAGCATTGAAGACAGCAATCAACTGTGCTTTTGGTAATCCTGCTACCACCAAAACTAGAAAATTTCCCTCAGTTAATGCCGTTGAATACATGTTGTGTCTTAACTCCCCTGTTCGACCTCAGCCCTGATATCACTTGGAGGAAGCTGTCCCTGTTACCTACCTGCCTATCATACTCCCACTATGTTGTACAACCCTCTTAGGTATTCCTATAGCATCATTTTACTTTTTACTGTTCTCACTTTTCCAGTAGACCCCTTTGAGACCAGGGGCCAAGTATTGTTCATATTTGTGTCCCTAGCATCTAACACAACTACTGGCACAGAATTGGCATTTAATAAGTAATTGTAAGAGAGGACACATGTAGAAAAGGGAAGGAAAGAAGCAATCAATTTGCTAATTGCAGTAACCAGTGGATTATCTTTTACTTTCTTTGGATGCAATATTTTAGTACTTGGTATTTTTGTAGTTGCCCCAATTTGTGTATTTATGTACTTGAAAGTACTAGTCTTGTATTGATTTAGGCAGACTAAATCATAGTAGGTTAATAACAAAATATCAGTAGCTTCCTTTATCTTCCTAATTTTTCATCTCTTCAAATCTTACACTTGTAGAGCCGTCCTTTTGTTTTGAGATAAAGCGAGGGTCCTTACAGAGGGCAGATTGGAAGCCACTTATCAAGAGTGATTCTCCTCAGGGAAAAAGGTAGCAAAGGGTAGATTTTTATATGAAGTACTTACATAAATCAGGAGTTTAATTTCAGAAGTGCAACTATGTTGAAATCAATTAATTAAATTTTTTTTTCATAGGCAGTAGGGAGTCCAAGGAAAATTCAGAAAGAATCTAGAAAATCAGGGAGTAAGGACACAGATTCTGAATACTTGCCATCAAACACCTCTGATGATGATGATGATCCTTACTATTATTATTATAAGTCCAGGAGAAATCGTAGTAAATTGAGGAAAAAGCCTCTTCCATCCACAAAAAGAGGAAAAAGTCAACCATTTATCAATCCCCATTCACAAGGTCTCTGTCCAGCTACTAGCAACTCTGGAATAAATGATGTTGCTATGTCTAAAAGTACATGTATCTCTGAATTCAACCAAGAAAATGAAACAGAGGACTGTGCTGAATCTCTAAATCCTGCTGTTAGTGATGTACCACCTTCTAATACCATGAGTCCCTTTAACACCTCTGATTATCGCTTTGAGTGCATATGTGGTGAACTTGATCAGATAGATCGTAAGCCTCGTGTTCAGTGCCTGAAGTGTCACCTGTGGCAGCATGCAACGTGCGTAAATTATGATGAGAAAAATCTGAAGATCAAGCCTTTTTATTGCCCCCACTGCCTTGTTGCAATGGAGCCAGTGTCAACAAGAGCAACTCTGATCATCTCTCCAAGTTCCATCTGTCACCAGTGGGTGGATGAGATCAACAGGCACGTGAGGTCATCATCTCTTCGAGTCTTGGTAAGGCCACTTGGACTAGAGGGAGAGGAAAATGTGAAGTTTTTCTTCTTCATGATAGTTTCCTAATCTTTGTTTCTTTGTTGTTTATCCTCAAAACTAACTGAATGAGTTAATAGTAATGTTAAAGCTTAAAGAAAAAAATTGAGACTAATAACTAGAACAGTACAGTGTTATTCTATTCTAACATCAGAATTTCAGCAGTTTAAGCATTCTGAATATAAAGATGTGAACACTTTTTAAAAATTCTTGAGTATGTAAATGAAAAAATATTGGTATAAGCATTTATAGTCTTCAGAGAGAAATGCAATTCAAAGACAGCACTGTGTTATAGGAGCTACTTATCTGACCTGCCATCTCTTAGCTCCAGAATCATCCTCTAAAGCTTCAGTTACCTCAGCTGTAAAATAAGAATTTACTTATACAGCAAATCTTTATTGACCACTTATTATGTGCCAGGAACTGTGCTGAGTTTTAAAAATGGTATCCAGTCATTTGTGAAGATTATATGATTTCATCAAGTACGGGGCACATAGTAATATTATTGTTTCCTAATATTAATACCCATCACTAATTTCATTCTTCCTTCTTTCCATACAAATGTTACTGAAGGTTTTTATATTTCATCCACTCTACATAGGCATGGAGAATACCGTAATAAGTAAAACAATTTTTGCTGTTAAGAAGCTCTGTTCTGTGTGGGTAGGCAAAGCTTTGAGTCTTAGTTCTATCAGTTTTGAGCAAGTCACTTTATTTTTCTTATGTGTGGGATAGGAATGTTAACTACCAACAGAATTATTGTTGAAGTTTGGAGATAATGCTTAGCACAGTATCTGAAATATAAAAGACATTTCATAAATAATAGCTCTTATTTTCTACTTTTTCATACCATTGTGCTTTCACATGTGCTATTGATTCCATCCTCCTACCTACATATAGCCCTTTTCTCTTTTTGCCACCTATGAGAACCTTTAAGATATACCTCAGGTTTTAACTCTTCTGTGATTTCACCTTCTCTGCTACAGAATTGGTCTTTCCACTGTGATGCTGTCATGTTTACATTTATTACAGTTTGTTGCACATCAATTATGTAATTCATCTTTCACACTAAAACATATCCTTCTCTAAACAGGTATGGGATCTGTCTCATAGCATGAATGCTCCTAAGAAAATAGAGAGGACTTAGTAAAGGTATAAGTGAGTGAATATTTCATTGCCTTTAGTGAGCCTTTTTGCAGTAACTGCCTGTATTATTTCCTAGGTATATCAAGGAGTGAAGAAAGATGGCTTTTTACAACCTCATTTTTTGGCAGAACAGGATATAGTTATTATCACCTATGATGTACTTCGTTCAGAATTAAATTATGTCGATATCCCACATAGCAATAGTGAGGATGGGCGTCGACTACGGAACCAGAAGCGCTATATGGCTATCCCGAGCCCCCTAGTAGCTGTGGAGTGGTGGAGGATCTGCCTTGATGAAGCTCAGATGGTTGAATGTCCCGCAGTAAAAGTGAGAGTTTCTGCAAAATCTTTTGAGGGCTGGGGAAGAAGTGGTAAATGGAATTAGGGGAACTTGAGTAGTTTAATAGTTTAAGCATAGTTAACCTGTAGTACTGATATTGGTCAAAAGTTTGTTATTAAACACTACTTGTGCTTTTCTCTTGTGCTTTGAACTACATAACCCTTTGAAATTAATTTTATACTCTGTGAATCTTTGCTGTATGTGAAATATATATTTCTCAGTAAGATGTCAATTGATACATAATGCAAATCAAAGTAAACTGTGTTTAGGAACTTCTATAAGCATTTCTGCTAACTGGGAGCTCATCATGTAGCCTCAGATAGCTTTGAACCAAAGTTGACTTTGACAGTCTTTTAAATCAGAGGCCAAATGGTAGCAGAAAATACTACTTTAGAGACAGAATTTTGATCAGCCTTTGAATGTCATATGTCTTTTTTCTTTTGTCTTTGGCCAGTCTATAACCTGAACTGAATATATGAATCATGTCTATTAGTATATCTGGAGGATAGAGTGATGTAGGACATGAATCAGTTGTTCAGGGGGCTTTTTCATTCTGTATTTGAACTACCCCTCTGTTTTAGGGGACTGCGTGGCAGCTTCCCACTAGTGAGAACCACTGTACTGGAAGATGGTCAATTGAATATGACATTCAGCATTAAGTGTGATAACCGTTAAATAAAAGCAGGTACATCTCACCGGAAGTGTAGCTTTTAATGGGCTGTTATGATTTCATGAGTATGACTGACTTCTGTGTTCTTTCTCTGGTTTTCTGGATTTTGTTTTATTTCATTTTCTCTCTCATCAGGCTGCAGAAATGGCCCAGCGTTTGAGCGGGATTAATCGGTGGTGTATCAGTGGCACTCCAGTACAGAGAGGATTAGAGGGTAATGTATGGTTTCCTCACATATTGCATGCACTTGGAAAGCTACATTTTTTAGAGAGAAAAGTATTGTTATGCTTAACCTTTGCTGAAGTCCTTATTGACGTGATGATTCATAACTTTATAGTTGACTCCTAATAGTTTCAAGCGTTTATCTTTTTAAATGGGACTCAGGTGATTTTTCTGTTTATGTATATGAGGACAGATATATATTAAGAGGTCTCTTTGCCTTAAGTTGAACAATTATTGTACCTGCCTAAACAGCATAGATATGTCTGAATTAAAATTAGAGTTCCAAAGTGATAGGTAGAAAACAGAAAGAATCTAACCCAAAAAGAAACAAAGGGTAGTGGTGGGGAGGAGGAGAGGCAGAAAAACAGAGAAAGGGAGTTAATTTCAATTGACTGTGTCTGTGAAAATGGAGACTATAGTTTTTATTGTGTGAACCCATGAATACTAGGGCCATAATTTTAGTAATTATAGAAGTTAATAGGCTTATAATGTCACACTATATGTATATACCATTATTCCTTGTACCATTCCTTTTCTTGAACATTTAGATTGTGTCTAGTTTTTTCCTCCTCTCCACACATACATTGAAATTATCCTTCTACGTTAATCTTATTCAATATCACTTTTTCTGTAGAACAGACACTGCATTTCTAAAACCTTTATTCAAGTTGTGAATATCTAAAATGAAAAGTTTAACTAAATCTTGTTTTATGTATTTCCCTAAAAGCTGTTATTAAAGTGTAGTTAAATTACAAAATTTAAACATACTTGGAGTTCTGTAGTAAATACTCATCTTCAAAACTTATCTTTCTGAAAACCCAAGTTTTCGTATGTTTGTGTTCAACAGCATAACTTACCCTGCTAAAACAGAAATCTCAGCATCTGTTACTTTGACCTTTAAAAGCAATGTTTTCCAATGATTATTTTTAGGAAGAAAAGGTTTTCTAGTAATATTTTCTAGTATATATTTAAATATTTGCATAACTTAAATGTTACGTTTAGATACATATTTATAGAATCATATCAGGTTCAGTAAAGGACCACATTTAGTGGTCTCCTTTCATGTTTGGAAACTGTCGAAATTGTAAATAGGCATTAATAAGGTCTAAGATCTTACTCAGCTCAAAAGTTAGCTGAGAGGATATAGAAAAGAGTATATGATTATCAGAGTTACTCTTTCTCATTTTAATATTGAGAGAATATGAGCAATAATTTCTTAGTTCCTGGGTAGGTTTTTTTGGAGATATAAGATGTTGGCAAGTGTTTTGAGCACCTGTCACCATTCAACAAATTCTTGAGTAATTTTTTAAAAACCAGCTTTATTTTATTTGTACCTTTGAACTTCATTGAGGTATGAATGACATAGAATATAACCAAATATTTAAAATACCACGTTTGAAAAGTTTTGACACGTATGTATAGCCACGAATATATTTGCGCAATAAGGCAAGTTTCCTCATGTTCCATGTCAGCTCCAAAAGAGCTTTTCCAGACTTTCTAGAATTTTGTCTTTCCCCCTTGCCTCCATATCGCTCTGGTATCTTGCAATTAAATGGTTTTTTCTTGCAATTGATTGCAATATGATTCTTGCAATTAAATGGTTTTTTTCTAGTTGTCACACTAGGAATGTTAGCCTACTCATGACTTACTATGTTGTATTTGGACATGGAAGTCTCGTTTCTTTTCTTTTTGTGCTAAACTAGGGTTTCTCAACATTGACCATATTGACATTTGGGGCCAGTTCTTTGGGAACTGTCCTGTATGTTTTAGGATGTTTAGCTTCTACCCACTAGATGCTGGTAGCACTCCTACAATTCTGACACCCAGAAATGTCTTCAGAAATTGCCAGCCTGAAAATAATGTCATCTACTTGGAATGTCAAATATGGAATAACGCTTCCTAACACTTTCCATCCCCTACACTGTATGTCTACATAATGTATTAATTTGTATATAGAAATCATTGGCTTTGGGGAATATAAAAACCGGGGTTTACATCCTGACTTATTAGTTGTTTGTCCATAAACAAATTCCTTAAACATTTAAGTCCTTATTTTTCTTATCTGTAAAATAAGGTGTTTTAAAGGTGAATTATGATGAAGTATACAAAGGATTTAGCACAGTACCTAGCAAATATTAAATATTCAGTGAATGATAGTTGCTTCTACCTCTGCTTTTGTTGTTTTTATTTTTCATTTATGTAGTCATTTATGTATTTTAGTGTCTTTGAAAGTGTTGACTTTAAAATAACAAATACTTTGTGATGCATTTATTATTTCATTTATTATTATTTATGTGTTTCATTTATTTCTTTGTGAGGTAGGATAGAATCTTAGTCAGATTTTTGCTGTTAGGAAACCACAGACTGGATAACTACAAAAAAGAGAAGTCTATTTAACTCACAATTCTAGAGGCTGGGACATCTAAGAGCATGACACTGGCAACTGGCGAGGATCATCCCATGGTGGAAGGTGGAAGGGAGTACATAAGATAGAGAAAAGCATCAGGGGCTGGACTCACTCTGTGATAACCAACCCTTGAGATAACTAACCCACTCCCTCAATAATGACATTAATCCACTCATGAGGGTTCCACCCTCATGAACGAGTCACATATTATTAGGCCCTACCGCCTAACATTTTTCATTGAAGTTTAAGCTTCTAACACATGAACTTTTGGGGGATATATTCAAACCATAACAGATGATAAGCAAAAGTACATACGATCCCTGATCTGTTGAGCTTACAGCTTAGAGGAGAACATGTATTTCTTAAAATATTTCTTAAATACTTAGATAAATATCAAAATTGCAATTGAGATAACTTTCACAAATGAAAAAAATGGAAAATTCTAACTATAACAGGTTTCATTAAAAAAATCTTATTCTGTAACATCATACAATTGGGATGCAGAAGGAACTGACAACTGAGCTGTGATCTGAAACATTAACATGGGCTAGGTAAAGAGGAAAGAAAAATCCTCTATTGTAGAGGAAACAGAAAATATTAATGTAAATAGATCATGTGGCAGAAATAGTGTGGCTAGAACATAAAGAGCTAGGGAGATGATGGTAGATGGAGAGACTAGGTGAGTAGAGATGGGACCATAGAGGATGTTATTCCCCATGTTAAAGAATTTTGTTTTTTTTCTTAAGAGTAGTAGGAGCTTTTGAAACAATTTAAACACAGTGGTTGGGGGTCATTTTGTGGTTAGATTTGTATTTCAAAAGATCACTCAAGTTGCAGTGTGGAGAGTGGTTTAGAAGAGTGGGTGTTAGGATATCGATTGTCTATAAGAAGTAATCTAGGCAAGTGGTGCTGACACTTGATTTGGACTAGGTTTGTCCTAAAGGTACAGAAAAAAGTGGATAAGGCAAAATTAACAAGCCTCAGGGACAGATCAGGAGATACCAAGATTTCTGACTTGCATAAATCCGTGAATGGTGACTGGTTTCCCCAGTGAATACTACCAGAAAAGAAACATGGGCCAGGCGCGGTGGCTCACACTTGTAATCCCAGCACTTTGGGAGGCTGAGATGGGTGGATCATCTGAGGTCAGGAGTTCGAGACCAGCCGGCCAACATGGGGAAGCCTCGTCTCTACTAAAAATATACAAATTAGCTGGATGTGGTGGTGGGCGCCTATAATCCCAGCTAGTCGGGAGACTGAGACCTGGGAGGTGGAAGTTGCGGTGGAGCCGAGATTGCACCATTGCCCTCCAGCCTGGGCGACAGAGCAAGACTCTTTCTCAAAAAAAAAAAAAAGAAGCACGTGTGCAAAAAGATTATGAATTTGAGATTTTGGCAAATTGAGTTTGAGATGGCTTTGGGACCTCAAAGAAGAGGTAGCATATAGCAATTGAATTTATTTGAGCTGAAAATATAAATCCGTGAACCTTTGTATAGCAGTGATGCATTGGTTCTTTCAGATGTTGCTAACTCCCAGCAACCATCAAGGTAGCTTAATTCAATCTAAATGTTTGTTGATCATCTTCAGAATAAGTGTTGTAGGTGTGGGAAGGATATTTGTATTATTATTTTATGGCTTCTGAAGAGAATATATGCCCATTGTGAAAAAGTTTGAACTGTACATAAAAGTATAAATAAAATTACAAGCTGGACATAGTGGCTCACACCTGTAATTCCAGCACTTTGGGAGGCTGAGGTGGGAGGATCACTTGAGCCCAGGAGTTCGAGATCAGTCTGGGCAACATAGGGAAACCCTGTCTCTACAGAAAATAAAAAAAGTAGCCAGGCATGGTAGCACACACCTATGATCTCAGCTACTCGGGAGGCTGAGGTAGGATCACTGAGCCCAGGAGGTTGAGGCTGCAGTGAGCTAAGATGGTGCCACTGCAGTCCAGCCTGGGCAACAGCAAGACTTTGTCTCAAAAAAAAAAAAAAAAAAAAATTACAAAATTACACTCATAGTCTTCATTTGAAGACAAAACCACATCGAATCTTTTCTATGTAGATGTTTATATATTTGAGCTTATTCTGCCTGCACAATTTTATATTCCTTTTTTTTTTTCCACTTAACATCATATCCAAAGCAGTTTTTCTTAACTCCTTACAGATAAATATATGGAAAACTGTTTAGGATATGTTAAGTGGGCAGGTGGAGGGGAATAGAATATAAAATTGAGTGTGCCCAGTAAAGAGATACACAAGAAGTCCCATGCTCTAAAGCTAACAAATACAAGGCATGCTGAATCAGAAACGAAAAATAGTTCTATTTTATGGGATTACCATAATTTATTTATTTGAGTCATTTTTCTACATATTGTTGCTATGAATATCACTGTGTAAGTAAATCTTATCTATATATTTTTATTACTCTCTTAGCCTTCTTTTCTAGGAGAATTATTAGATAAAGGATATGAGGAATACTGCATCAGAGAATATTCTTCATGTCATCTGTGTGATTAGAAATTCTTTTTTCCAATCCAGCAAATCTTGCGTCTTTTGGTTTCAGAGCATGGTATTTCTTACGTATGTCTTACCAAATACATTCAGTTGAGTGGTTTTTTGGTTTAACTTCTGATAGAAATTTCAGATTTTTGAATTAAGTATAAGCTTTGTGTAATGAATGATTCCATAAACCTAACATTATTTTACCACCTAGCACAAAACCTAGGGCAGAATAGATGCTCAATAAATATAAATGCAATTGGAATTGAATTTCAGATTTAAGAGCCTATACAGCCTGTATTTTAATTCATGGAAAGTTCTATGTGCGTGTAATGTCTGTAGAAACGCTTCTGCAAACTAGTAATGAAGTAATAGAGTTATTCTCAATGTACTTTATTTTTTTCTTTTCAGATCTTTTTGGGTTAGTGGTCTTTCTTGGTATTGAACCTTACTGTGTCAAACACTGGTGGGTTCGACTTCTCTATCGGCCTTACTGCAAGAATAATCCTCAGCATCTCTACAGCTTTATTGCCAAGATACTGTGGAGGTCTGCAAAGAAAGATGTGATTGACCAAGTCAGTACAATAAGTTTTTATTGATAAAGCTACTATAAGAGAAAAGAAACAACTGGGATAGAAAGTTAAATTTTTAGGTGACATCTTTTTTTTTTTTTCTGCTCCTTTTTACAGATCCAAATACCACCACAAACCGAAGAAATACACTGGCTCCACTTTTCTCCAGTGGAAAGGCATTTCTATCACCGTCAGCATGAGGTGTGCTGCCAGGATGTGGTGGTAAAACTCAGGAAGATTTCTGACTGGGCTCTGAAGCTCAGCAGCCTGGAGAGAAGGACTGTCACCTCTATCCTGTATCCATTGCTGAGGCTCAGACAGGCCTGCTGTCACCCACAGGCTGTTCGTGGGGAGTTCTTGCCACTCCAAAAAAGGTTTTATTATCAACTTTTTAATATTGCAGTTGCTATATCATAATAGACAATATTTCTAGCCCATAGTTTCATTCAGAGACGTGTAACTGAGTTGTCAGTTATTTTTAATGGTGTGGAGGATTTTCTTTGGTGTGGAACCTCATTTGCAACAGAGAATTATATCAAAATTATTTTCATGGTTTTCAGCTTTTCTCTTTTGCAGTGGGTTTGGTTGTTTTTTTTTTTTTTTTTTTTTTTGAGACAGCATCTCACTCTCTTTCCCAGGCTGGAGTGCAGTGATATGATCATAGCTCACAGTGGCAGCCTCAAATTCCTGGGCTCAAGTGATCCTCCTGCCCCAGCCTCTCAAGTAGCTAAGACTACAAGTGCACGCTACTACAGCCAGCTAATTATTTTATTTTATATTATTTTATTTTGTTTTATTTTTTGAGATGGAGTTTCACTCTTGTTGCCCAGGCTAGAGTGCAGTGGCACAATCTCAGCTTACTGCGATCTCCGCTTCCTGGGTTCCAGCGATTCTCCTGCCCCACCCTTGCAAGTAGCAGGGATTACAGACATGTGCCACCACACCCAGCTAATTTTGTATTTTTAGTAGACGTGGGGTTTCATCATGTTGGTCAGGCTGGTCTTGAACTTCTGATCTCCAGGTAATCCACCCCGCTCAGCCTCCCAAAGTGCTGAGATTACAGGCATGAGCCACCACGCCCGGCCTGTTTTATATTTTTGTAGAGACAGGGCCTTGCTATGTTGCCTGAGCTGATCCTGAACACCTGGCCCCAAGCAGTCCTCCTGTCTCACCCTCCCAAACTGTTGGGATGACAGGCATGAACCACCACACCTGGCCTTGAACATTTTTTTTTTAAATTAGGATTATTGTTGAGGTTTTTTAAAAATTATTATTTTGTTATTTAGGGTTTTGGCTGTACTCCAGATATGAAAGGCTTTTGCTCTTACTTTATTTCATAGTTCCCACATCAAGGAATTAGATTACCATTAAATATTTTCTATCTCTCCCATTATTCATTCTGAGAACATTAAGAAATTTGTGTTCATAATACTCTGTTATCTCAGAAAGTTTTTGTGAATCAGACTGCAACTCAGGAACTGGCCTTTGGCTATAAGAGATAGAAAGAGGATTCAATTTTGTCTTTGCTTTTAAGCAGGTTGTAGACAAATAAGGGAAATGATGAAAATTACAGATTTCTAAACTATGAAGTGAACATGGTAAATTTCAAAAGGTATATGTACAAATTGCTATGTACAGTTAGAGTCCAAAAACAAATTATATGTGAATGGTTAAGGTTAGACAACCTTTCAGTGGAATGGCATTTAACTTTTGAGGATCTTCATTTTTTACTGATTAAAAAAATATTCAGGCTCAAAGAGGTTTTCTAATTAAGTTGCAGTGCTGGGATTCAGAGTCAGTCTTACATTTTAATATTTGTAATGTTTAAATATATCATGTTGTACTTTGTTCTTGAGGAAGATTTTCTAGTTTCGTTCTACCTTTACTGAAATGGGAAAACTTAAAGAATGATGTGATCAAATAAAGGTACTTACATGGGAAAAAATAATGGTAAAATGGAAGCAAAAAAGAAATGCTAGAGATATCACAAAAACTGCAAGAGTCTCATACTCTTGATCATTTGTGATATAACACTCCCACTGGAGTAACACTTGGGATTTTCTTTCTAGTTTTCACAGTCTACCTTTTCTTTTAGCACCATGACAATGGAAGAGCTGCTGACATCTCTGCAGAAGAAATGTGGAACTGAATGTGAAGAAGCACATCGACAGCTAGTTTGTGCTCTCAATGGCTTAGCAGGCATTCATATTATTAAAGGTAGAAGGTGATTGCTTTGTTATCTCTGATTCTTCCAAACACTTCCTGAGTAAAGTTAATTATAGAAAAAATCAAAATCCCTCCCAAAAAGATACTCTCACACACTACTGAATATAGTTTAAATAGGTTCAACTTAATAGAGAGCAGTTTCATAGAACGTCTCAAAAATCTTTGAAGTTTACATATGATTTAACCAAACATTTCCATTTTTAGTTTTTTTTTGAGGAAATGAGGATACACAGATTTGTATTTAAGTTGTTAATCTTAGTCTTTAATAGTTTAATGGTAAACAAGTAGTCAAAATAATTAGAAATAGAAAAATGGTTAAATTTTGACACATTAAAGGGATATTGTTCATTGATTTAAAAATAGTATTATTTGTAGGATCATTTTTTCAGCAAATATTTGTGTGCCACACCTCATCTAGGTAACGATGATATGGTAAATAAAGTAACTCTCTGATCTTGCAGACCTTAAATTCTTACAGAGGGTGACAAGTACACACACATCCTCCCACACAGACACAAAATGTATATGTAGAAAGTTACAGTGTTCTATATTATGCACAAAATTAAAGCAGGTTAGAAAGAGCATCTTATATTTACGTATTTACATGGATGAATATTAGTGACTTCTCCATCTGTCATGGATCACTCTTTTTGCGTTAGGTCTAATATCTTACAAACTGTCATTTCATGTATTTTGCCTGTTACTCTAGTTTTTACAGGAAAGAGAGTAAATCCATTCTCTGTTACTCTACCTTGGCTGGAAGCAAAGTTATATAACTGGCACTTTTAATAAGCTCCATGTGGACACACCTTTCCATATAAAGATGAGAAACATTAAAACTGTATTCCGTAGGTTCAAGAGTAAAGATGAAACGTGTTAAGTAGAAACACTGAAAACATTCAAACTTCTGGAAATCAAAATTTCAATGTCTAATATAGAAAATTGACTTAATAAATAAATTAGACACGGCCTAAGAAAAAAATCAATAAAGTCTAAAGTGTAGAATAGTGATAGAAACTCTCCAACATGAAAAACAAATGAAGAAGACTGAAAATTTTGAAAAGAGCACCAGTGAGGTTGTGGACTACTTCACATGGTCTGATATAAATGTGTGGAGTCCCCAAAGGAAAAAAGAAAAAAAAAAAAAAAAACACAGGAAGAAATATATTGTGGGTTTTATATCATGTAATTGTACAATGTACAAAAGCAATAATACAAAGTCAGTGTGGGGAGACACAGATGTATAATATTGTAAGATTATTATCCTGTATATAAAGAGGTATAATATTATATGAAGGTAGATTGTGACAAGGCAAAGAATGTGCACCCCACAGCCACCACTTCAAAATACAACAAGGAGTTAGAGGTAATAATCCAAAAGAGTAGATAAAAGTAAAAAAATTAAAAATCAACCAGGCGCGGTGGTTCGTGCCTATAATCCCAGCACTTTGGGAAGCCGAGGCGGGCAGATCACGAGGTTAGGAGATAGAGACTATCCTGGCCAACATGGTGAAACCCTGTCTCTACTAAAAGTATGAAAATTAGCTGGGCGTGATGGCATGCGCCTGTAGTCCCAGCTACTTGGGAGGCTGAGACAGGAAAATCGCTTGAACCCTGGAGGTGGAGATTGCAGTGAGCCGAAATTGTACCAGTGCACCCCAGCCTGGGCTACAGAGCGGGACTCCGTCTCAAAAAAATAAATAATAATAATAAATAAATCTTCTATCAAAAAAAAAGCAAAAAGTAAAAAAGGTTCAAAAAACAAATGAGATGATTAGAAAACAAACAGCAAGATGGTAGATTTAAACACAAGCTTATCAGTGATCACGTAAACTGTAATGGTCTGAATATCCCAATTAAGAGGCCTGGATTGTCAGACTGGATTAAAAACAAACAATAACCATCAATATGTTCTCTATAAGAAACCCACTTTATATTTAAAGATGCAAATGTAAGAGGATGAAAAAAGATACATTAACACTAATCAAAAGATAAAGCCACTATATTTCTGTCACGTAAAATAGATTTCTTATTAATACTGCCTACTAACTGATTGTACCACTGGAGCTTCTAAAGTAGATTTCAGAGCAAAGAATGTTACCAAGGATAAAGGGTGTTACTTTATCACTAGAGAAAAAAATTCTAAATGTATCTAAAATAAGAGTTTCAAAATAAATACTAAAAACTGATAGAATTATAATGAGAAATAAACAAGTGTGTAATGTCAGAGATTTCTACATCCCTCTCTCAGTTATATATAGAATAAGTAAAAAATAAGTGAGGGCATACATAGCTCAGACACCACTGTCAACTAGTTGACCTAATCAGTGTTTATTGACTACCCAACCAAAGAGGAATATACATTGTTTTCAAGTACATGTTAAATGTGTATGCAGATATGGCATATTCTGGTCTGTAAAACAAGGCAGTAAATTTCAGAGGATTCATGCCTACAGAGTATATTCTGTGGCCACAGTGGTAGATGCCAATAGCAGAAGGATAATTAGAAAGTCCCCAAATACTTTGAAATTAAAACACACTTCTAAACCTTTGGGTTAAAAAATAAAAGGGAAAGTAGGAGATACTTTGAAGTGAATAAAAATGAAATACCAAAATTTGTGGGGTGCAGCAAATCAGTTATTAAAAAGAAATTCATAGCATTAAACATGTACTAGAAAAGAAAAAAGTTTCATATCGGAGACTTCAACTGCTACCTTAAGAAATTTAAAACAAGAGCAAATGAAGTACAAAGAAATCAGTTGCCCAAAGAAATGTTTGCTTTTTATAGAGTATAAGGAAATACTCTTACATTAAGCCTCTTTGAGAAGCCCATCTGTAGTGGTTAGCTCTTTAGCATAATAGAACCAGAAATGGCAAGTATCTCTTATTGTGCTAGATACTTGGGTAGAGTTATAAGGATTCTCAGAAGCTTAGTAGAAATAGCTCTGGACAAGAACTGAATAGGATGGGCCTTCTTACATGCTGCAGTTGGAACCCTATGAAATAGTGTATACTGGTCAAGATTTCCGAACTTCTGTATCTTTGTCAATAAAATATACAGGTGCTTTACTTACCTCAACTGTTGTTCTTAATACAAAATGTGGAAGCACATTGAAAACTTTATAAAAACATAGAGATGAAGAATTATGTTATTGATTATGGTAATATGAAGGTTACCTCATTCTTACCACTTTCAACCTACTCACAATGTAAATTCTGTTATCAATATCTAATAGAAAAAGGCATATTATTATATATTCCTGTTAAATTGTTCACATATAGTGCATGTAACTTGGTGGACAAATCTCCCCTCTAGAGTATTCCCTAGAAAGTCCTCAATTTAGCTAGCAGTGTATTGTTTATTATTAAGAGAAATCCCCTACCAGAAAGTCCATTAATAAAGGATATATTCCTTCTGAATTTAATTGTAATTTTCTTTTTTTTTTTTTTTTTTTTTTTTTTTTGAGACGGAGTCTCGCTCTGTCGCCCAGGCTGGAGTTCTGTGGCCGGATCTCAGCTCACTGCAAACTCCGCCTCCCAGGTTTACACAATTCTCCTGCCTCAGCCTCCCGAGTAGCTGGGACTACAGGCGCCCGCCACCTCGCCCGGCTAGTTTTTTGTATTTTTTTGGTAGAGACGGGGTTTCACCATGTTAGCCAGGATGGTCTCGATCTCCTGACCTCATGAGCCGCCCATCTCGGCCTCCCAAAGTGCTAGGATTATAGGTTTGAGCCACCGCGCCTGGCCTAATTGTAATTTTCTACTTAATTGTAATAGATTTGCTGCTTTTAGTTTTTATTAACTTCATAGTGATGTGTTAAACAATATTCATTTTTTAAAGTAACATGACATATATAACTTACATAAATTAGATTCTTCTAATGTGAAGATCGGACAGTGAAGGTCTGACTTCTCAAAGAAATCTAAAATTAATTTCAAACTCTAAAAATATTTGCTTATATTATATGTAAATAAATACATGTGATACATTAATTCATATTCTGAGATTCTCCTTGACTGGTATTAAACACATTTTATTATTCCAATTTTGAACATCGTGTTTTCTGCAGATGATTTTTGGAGAAAATTAACTTGACAATATCAAATCCACTACAGTTTACTCAGAAATGTTAGCGCCATCAAGTGGCTAAGAATGGGTATTTCCAAATTTGACTTAAACCTTTGTAACTTTGAATATGGGTATTTTTTTGTCTTCCTCAGAAAGCATGTCTTTTTTAAAATAAACGTGAAAAACCAGGTATTATAGTGAATAGGTCAAATTCAGCTGCTTCACACTATAGTCCAATCACTATACCTTCTTTAAAAGGTATGGTAATTATGAAGAGAAAATTGTTAAATGAATTATTCTCTATAAATGATAGTATAAACACTGATAGAATTCATAATGTCCTTTGAAAAGCTTTAATCAAGACTCTTAACTAAAAAAGAACTCACCGTGAAGATAATTGAATGTTAATGCCTGCGTTATAATGTAACTTTATTATTGTGAAAATAATCTTCTCGCTTATTTAAAGGGAATAGAAATTGGCTGACTACAGTTGTTTGATAATGTGTGTTTTAGAAAGCTTTGTATTAGCTAACTAATAGAACTAGATGTAAAGCAGTAGTATAAGAGCTATTCCAAAAATTTCTTTTAAATTAGGTATTTTGCACAACACTGAATATGCATAATGCCACTGAACTACACACTTTAGAAAGGGCTGAGATGGTAAATGTTATGTATGTTTTAACAAAATTAAGATATGTGTATAAACTTATATATGAGCTAAAAGAAGACACGACTTCAAAATTTACAAAGGTTTGCATATACATATATCTCATTGTAACTATGAACATGGTCCTAATTACATGATATTCATCAAACCAACTTGAAGTTTTTTTTAAAAAGGAGTATGTGTGATACTTAGGAAAAAAACTTGCTCAGCAAATAAGAGCTAGAACATCTGTGTACCGTTTTTTGGTATTTGATTGCATGGTTTTGCCACTGTTAGATTTTTGCTTTAATAGTGTTTATAATTTACCTGTTTTTTTATTTTCCAAGCAGCAATTAAGATTCTATTATTCAAGCCATTAAAAATGTTCATCTCTTATTTTATTGAGGTATCGTCAAACTTCCTATGTAAAGAAGTAGATAATACATAGGCATTGCAAGCCATAAGATCTCTGCACAACTATCAGCTTGACTGTTGTAGTACAACAGCAGCCACAGGCAGTACAAAAACAAATGAACAGAGCTGGGTTCTAATAAAACTATTTATGGACCTTGAAATTTAATTTTCACATGTCACGAATTTTTTTTTAAATATTTTTCAACTATTAAAAATGTAAAATTCATTCTAAGCTGGTGGGCCCAACAGATAGGCAGAGGGTAGAAATGACCCGTGGGCCATACTTTGCCAGCCTGTGCTTTAATCGATACTTTTTGAATTGCTTTATTTGAATGAGGTGCTAATTATTAATAGTAAAAAACAGCGTACATCTCAGACTAACTGATTTGTGTGACCAGAAGTAGAGGTGAGATCCCTAAGTTTCTGACATGAAGTTTTTAATTGCAAATTATTTGGCCTAATACCAAGAACAATAATAGCTACCAAGAATAGTATATTTTTCTGATCATTATGTGTAGGTTGGTCGGAGTGTCTTAAATTTTTTTATAAATAGTTTATAATTACCTTAAGTTTTTCCTTAATTTCAAACATCATAATGACTAGTGATTGACACCCTTTAACTTCAGCAAGAGGAGATTTTTTTGTCTAAATTAAAAGTTTATCCAGTAGCATAGTCTCAAAACATTACAGACAGGTTTGATTATAAACATATTTCAGTATAATTTTATATATTTCAAATGTAATATAAGAACATTATATTCCATGGAATTAAAAAAGGAACTGTACTCAGCCTTTTTTAAAACTTGGGCAATCGTATTAATACCAAGTCAGATTTCTTTATTAAAATAGTTATAATCATTACATTTTATTTTTACAGTATTCTTAGATAATGGACAACTAGATGACATTGGGAGCTAAATATGTGACTCTCATACTTTAAATACATTTTAATTCTTTAGGTGAGTATGCCTTGGCAGCAGAATTGTACAGAGAAGTGTTGCGCTCCTCGGAGGAACACAAAGGAAAACTCAAAACTGATTCACTTCAAGTAAGTAAAGACTAAACAGTTTCATATGTATTCTGTTTGTTTTTTTAACAAAATAATTTTTCTGAACGTTTAAGAGGATAAATGGTAACAAACAGTCATAATCACTGGATGAAACTTGGGATTCAGTCTTCTCAATAAGCATTTTAGGTGATTTGTGTGTACACTATTTGAGAATCACTACTATTCTATTCCATTCAGGGACGTTTTGGGCACAAGCCTGACAAGGTAAGTCTATATAAGCTACATTTAAAAATAGCTCAGAGTACTTGTACTTCCAAGAGTAGGTCAGTTTTATCACTTTTGCATATGAATATCAACATATTCACATGGTTTTCATTAAAAAGAAAAGGAACTAAGCAATAAAACCTATCTAATGATAATTTTTAGAGGTCATTAGGGAGATTTGGATATATTAATTATAACACTTCCCTTGGATCTGTCATTGACTCATATAAACAAGGCTCTGTAGCTAAATAGGAAGTGAGCATGGGTTTATTACTTTTGGCAAGTTTAGGTTTGAGTCCCAGGTAAGATGTCATTACCATTCGGAATATTGACCGTGGGACTGACTAACATGTTCACAAGTACCAGAGTGGATATTTAGAGGAACGTATGAAAAAGTGGAGGGAGAGGAAAAATTAAATATAAATCTTATATTCTGCATGGATAAAGGTTACAAAAGGCAGGTAGGTCCTAGACCTTAACACCCTGCTCTTGAGTAAAGAAAACAAAGTAGTAGTACTCAGATTGTTTTATAGGAAAAGTATTCAGTGATATGATCTTAATGTGGTGTTAGTGTTTTGTGTGCCATATAAATATTAGGTTCTCTTCAGAGTCTTCTTCATTGACTGTCATTATTATTGCCTTTGATGTGTTTGTAGAGACTTCATGCTACCCATAACTTGATGGAATTGTTGATAGCCAAGCATCCAGGGATACCACCTACCTTGCGTGATGGCCAACTTGAGGAAGAGGTAATTATTATTTTTTTCATTCTTTCTATGAAAGTATATTTTCTTCAAACTTTATGCTCCATATAGTTGACATATCCTAGGACATACAACGTATGAATAAATGTAATCACGTTTTCCTGTTACTTTGATGTTTCAAATTTTGTCGTGATTTTGGGTAGCAGAGAATGGCAGCAGTACGTATTATTTGGCTTCTCTGCTGATCTACCTGCAGTTATGTGATAAATGTTTGTTGTAGATATGGCTGTTGGTAGCCAACAGAATGGGAGGTAAATAAATGAGTTTTAAAAAGGAAACTTTGATCTCATGGCAGATCTACAAAAGATGTAGCTTAGTAAATATACAAACTTTTGCACTCTCTCCACCTTTCTCTGTATTTTTCAAGGGGGTAAATAAAGTCAAATTTTTGGTGGTAGTTCTCTCAAAGAAGTTTCCTCTACAAAAAGTGTTGCCTATTTTTGAAAAGAATGACATCGAAGAGTGATATTATAAATTATTTTACTATAAATTGTTAATAGCTTATTATGCACATTCTTCCAGGGATTTTTGCTGTTGTTAAACATTAAAGAGCTAAATCAAAAGAGTTATGTTTGAAATGTATTGAGCCTATAAATGGAGCCTTTATTTGTGTCAACAAGATAAAAAATGAGATATGCACAGCCTTTTTACACTGGTGGTTTTGGGGATGGAGGGGCCCTGGTAAACTTTTAATTAACAAATATTTTATATATTTATGAGTAGAGAGTGATATTTTGATATATGTAGACACTAGAATGGCTAAATCTAGAAGAAAACCTAGGTAATACCATTCAGGACATAGGCATGGGCAAGGACTTCATGTCTAATACACCAAAAGCAACAGCAACAAAAGCCAAAATTGACAAATGGGATCTAATTAAACTAAAGAGCTTCTGCACAGCAAAAGAAACTACCATCAGAGTGAACAGGCAACCTATAGAATGGGAGAAAATTTTTGCAATCTACTCATCTGACAAAGGGCTAATATCCAGAACCTACAAAGAACTCAAACAAATTTACAAGAAAAAAAACAGCCTCATCAAAAACTGGGCAAAGGATATGAACAGACACTTCTCAAAAGAAGACATTTATACAGCCAACAGACACATGAAAAAATGCTCATCATCACTAGCCATCAGAGAAATGTGAATCAAAACCACAATGAGATACCATGTCACACCAGTTAGAATGGCAATCTTTAAAAAGTTAGGAAACAACAGGTGCTGGAGAGGATGTGGAGAAATAGGAACACTTTTACACCGTTGTTGGTACTGGAAACTAGTTCAACCATTGTGGAAAACAGTGTAGAAATACCATTTGACCCAGCCATCCCATTACTGGGTATATACCCAAAGGATTATAAATCATGCTGCTATAAAGACACATGCACGTGTATGTTTATTGCGGCACTATTCACAATAGCAAAGACTTGGAATCAACCCAAATGTCCATCAGTGACAGACTGGATTAAGAAAATGTGGCACATATACACCATGGAATACTATGCATCCATAAAAAAAGATGAGTTCGTGTCTTTTGTAGGGACATGGATGCAGCTGGAAACCATCATTCTCAACAAACTATCGCAAGAACAGAAAACCAATCACCACATGTTCTCGCTCATAGGTGGGAATTGAACAGTGAGATCACTTGGACACAGGAAGGGGAACATCACGCACTGGGGCCTATTGTGAGGTGGGGGGAGGGATAGCATTAGGAGATATACCTAATGTAAATGACAAGTTAATGGGTGCAGCACACCAACATGGCACATGTATACATATGTAACAAACCTGCACGTTGTGCACATGTAGCCTAGAACTTAATTTGTAATTAAAAAAAAAAAAAAAAGAAGAATGGCTAAGTCAAACTAATTAACGTATCAATTATCTATTTTTATTTGTGTGTTTGTGTGTGTGTGTGTGTAGTGAGAACATTTAAAATCTACTTTCTTAGGACTTCAGCATATGAATTTTGGGGAAACAAAATTTAGTCCCTAACACCTATATTACTATATATTCTCAAGGATTATTTTTAAACTACAGTAACTCTAAGAAATTTTAATAACTCAATTAGCCAAGTTTTAGAAAGGTGTCTTTGCTTTGCTTATCATTTGAAATATTACTGTTCTTTTTCTCCCCTCTTTGCTTATTCTAACTAAAAAAATAATTTAAATAAAAATTTGGCAGACAAGTCTTTGGTGTTTCTTAAATTTTGTTACTTGCACAGGTACATTGTGTTAACTTCCATATATAAGGAATTTTTAGCATGACTTTTATCTTCTCTACAGTGTAGTTGTACTTATATGTTTAAATGCAGTTAAGTAGCTTTAAATATACAAAATGAGCCATTCTTCTTGAAACATCATACTGAATTATATTCTTGATTGGGAGTGACAGTTTATATTCTCTGTTTCAACACAGGCCAAACAGCTGCGAGAGCACTATATGAGCAAGTGTAATACAGAAGTTGCTGAAGCCCAACAAGCTTTATATCCTGTGCAGCAGACTATCCATGAGCTTCAAAGAAAGGTATGCCAAAATGCAGTATTTCTTACTTGTATTTGTCTCCAGATATCATTTTGGGTTTTGGTTTTTTTGTGGGGAGAAACTTGAATTTTTTGTACTTCTTGGAATTCCTAGCACCTAGTACATTGCCTGATCCACAATACAAGTTTATTTAACTGTTAGCAATGATTATTGGTTGAATGAACAGATGCATAAATAAGTCAACTATTTGAGTTCTCTTTCTTTTGAACTCATGGGTTTTCTCTGACCTTGTGTATATAACAGTTGTCTTCTGAAGAAAGTAAAGACTTCTATACCCTCCTTTTTATCTTGTTTCTGAGATGTTTTAAAATGTTAAAACATTAGAACCACAGGTATTTTTCCTGCAGAATTTATACCATTTGTCATTTCTAAAATTTCACTTTTATGAAATCAGTAGCAAAATCTAAAGAGGTTACACAAATACACTTTTATTTTCAATGTTTAAATCAGGTGTTGCAAATTTTTGTCTTTCTGATTGATTAGTATTCTGGGATATAATTTTGTTAGTTATTGTAGATTATTCATTAAGTAGAATCTAGTTCAATTAGTTAAAGATTAGAATGAAGGCTTTCTTATGCTGATAAAGAGACCTGTGACCTTTTCACATATATAGATTATTGAATTTTCATTTGGTGTAAATAATTTTTTTAGTTACAGCCTTGTTATATAAATGCATACAACAAATTCTCATTTATCCAGAGTAGCTAGGAAATAGGGGTTTCTCTTTAATTATATTTTCAAAAGAGGAAGCGAGCATTGTACATGGAATATGTGTACTCATCTCCCCTCTGTGATAGTCCCTTTGAGAATAGCATTTATTACTTTCTTTGAATTTTGACACCACCCTGCCCATTGATGGAAGCTTTGTGAGTACTAAAAAAAAATAATAATTGATTAACTGCTACCTTTTTTACAGATTCATTCTAATTCTCCTTGGTGGCTAAATGTGATCCACAGAGCAATAGAATTTACTATTGATGAGGAGCTTGTTCAGCGAGTGCTAAATGAAATAACCAGCAACTACAAGCAACAAACTGGCAAGCTTTCTATGTCAGAGAAGTAAGAAAACAGGAAGAAAAAGTGTCTATCATAACTTTGAAAGCAAAGAAATCCTTGTATTTTTTAGTTTCTAATTTTTCATTATTACTGACTTTTTTTCTCCATTCATAAACTTATACACACACATTCATACTTCTTTTTTGCAGCCTTTTTTATGGGTACCATAATTGGGTTTAACTCACAACTGCCACATACCTTTGTTACTTTAGTTACTTTAATATTTTACACTTCATAATGTGAGCACATTAGTAACTATTGAAATTATACAGGAAAAGTGCTTGGCAAAGTGCCTCGTATATAGTTTGTAATTACAGATTTAATTAAATGTATATACATATATATATATATATTCAACCAAGGAATATAACTCTTAGCCATTTTTCTTCTTTCTTCCCAATTTTCTGCTTTTATGTTTCATCCTGCAGGCACCTCCTCATATAGAGCAAGGATGTCAGGAGGGCTATCTGTAGTCAGGCTTAAAACGGAAGAATGTGGCAGTCGTACACTTTCAAAGATATCTGAGACAGAGACATACATTTTCCTGCTCTTTTCAGTTCCTGATCCCAGGACTATCAAATTTTTTTGGTGTCTTTTACAGTAGACAGCCCAATATTATACTTTGAATACACTGTAGGAAAACTCAGTCAAATGTTGCTGGTTAAACAAACAAACAAACAACAAACAGTTTCTTTAACACTTTGTTTGGCAACCATTTTCTGAATTTGAGGAAATTGACCTATTATTTTCTTTGTGTTGTGTGTGGCGCTGGTGTGGGAATCAGGTTCCGTGACTGCAGAGGTCTTCAGTTCTTACTTACAACACAAATGGAAGAGCTAAATAAATGCCAGAAGCTAGTAAGAGAGGCTGTAAAAAACCTGGAGGGACCTCCATCTCGTAATGTTATTGAGTCTGCAACAGTCTGCCACCTCCGACCAGCCAGACTTCCTCTCAACTGGTAGGTAATGGAAGAAATCATACAATGAAATGATACCATTTCTTTAAGTTAGATTTCTTAGAGAAGAAACAATTGACTCATATAGTAAAGGTTTTTCGTTTTAATTGAGACAGAAGTAGAAAGAGATTATCAATCTAATTTAAAAAAAAATAAAGTCTCAAGGACAAGGTATGAAAACCATGTAATTTTTTTTTCCAAAATGACGTATCTAGTAGAAAGAGAAATGAAATTAAAATATTAAGCTTCTCCTTAAAATTATCAGATTGCTGGTTATGTTTGTGAATATTTCTCTGTTAATCTTTTTTTTTCAGCTGTGTCTTTTGTAAAGCTGATGAATTGTTCACAGAGTATGAATCAAAGCTATTTTCCAACACGTAAGTTCTCTATTTGATTATTACCTGTCAAGAAAATGAAACATTTTTCAAGACTCAGTATTTGATATGGCTATATTTTCCCCCACAGTAACCTTTATTATATTGTTTCTTTAATTAAATTGATTAGTACACCTTTGGCATTTTGATTGTTTAATATGCCCAGTTTTACCTATCCAGAAGTTACCCCCTAAATGTTCATAGTGTAGTAATATATAATTAATTGAGGTGCAGTTTTGGAGAGTGGTAAAATCCCAGACTCTAGAGTCCAATGGGTTTGAATTATATAGATTTTACTAGCATTTTACTGCTATTCAAGGTAGAACTTATAGTATCTGGCATAACTTCTTCAAGAATAAAGAATGACACAATCAAATATGTTATTACTTTAATAAAACCGTAAGTAAACATCATCACAAACACTTGGATTCTCAGAGGGAAGCTTGTTAGAATAATAAATGTGTCCACTTTCATCCAGGTATGTTACTATTCTGTTTTAGGTCAAATCTGTTTCTGTTATTACTGAAGTAAATAATACATTTCTTCATGTTTCTATCTAAATTCTGTTCATTCATCTCCAACAGATATAAATTCTCTAAAATAGAAATTTTCCCCACATGTTTCCTTGCCAAGCATTCACTTCTGCATGTGAAGGAAGAAAACAAGATTTTTGTGTTGTGTTATGGCAAATGAATCAGTAGTCTTTTTGTTTATTACAGTCTACATGATAGAATTAAAAAAAAAAAAAAAAATGGCCAAATTTATGATGTTTTCAGCTTTTCCAAGGTTGCTTTGTTTTTTCCAAAGACTTCCAAACATGTTCTTTTAGAACTCACATTGAAAGTTGTTGTTGAAAAGTTACTGACCCTGCTTCTGTATTTGCTTTGCTAATATCGCTCATTTACAGTGCTTTTCACTCACTGATAGCAGTTACTGTTGTTTTGTTCTGTTATGTTTTCAGAGTCAAAGGCCAGACTGCAATATTTGAGGAGATGATAGAAGATGAAGAAGGACTGGTGGATGATCGAGCACCTACCACCACCCGGGGTCTCTGGGCAATAAGTGAGACAGAGCGATCTATGAAAGCAATACTATCATTTGCAAAATCGCATAGGTTTGATATTGAATTTGTTGATGAAGGAAGCACTTCAATGGATCTCTTTGAAGCATGGAAGAAGGAATATAAGGTATAGTATTTTAAAACTTCCTTCCAAAATTAAAAATTCCTTCTTTTTTACATCAATTTTGACTGCTACTTTTTCTCTCTCTCTAGTTTTTTAAAATCTTCTTTTCGGATTGGGGTGGCATAATTTCTCTTTGCCTAAAATGTAGTTGTTGTAATAAAGGATAGCAAATACCATAATACTCAAATAAAGACATTCTATTTATTAAACTACTATAAGAAAATCATTATTAAACTGGAACTTATATGAAACTTTTTGTTTAGCCATGAAAGTTTTCATTCTATTATTAGCTTGATCTTCCACTGCTATTTTATGAAATTAGAGCTTTGTTTTCGTTCTGTGAATAAGAAGCAGGCACCAACTACCTTAAAGACTGGGGAACATAGTAAATACTTCTCATCCTTTAAGTCTGGAAACCATTCCAATGAATAAAGACCAATATGCCCTTTCATATTTGTACTTTAATGATTCCATCATATTAAAACTCTGTACTTGAGATTTCATAATTCATTAATTTTCAATTATTGTTTTATTTGGATTAGTTATCCATTGTACTGCTTTCCAGGTGAGATAGGTAAAGGAAGGAAAGAAGTGTTTTATTTATAATGACATATTTTTATTCAATTTGTTTTTTTTAAAGTTTTACTTTTTTAAAGTAGGATAAAAATTTTTATGCAGAAAGGTAGTTATTTGTACTCTCAGTTCATATGTCATAAATTGGGGAATACTTTTATAGCATTGAAATCATTGGTTTATAATAATTTTTTTCTCACACATTACTCTTGTGAATGCAAAGCAGATTAACACACTTAATTACAGTAAGCCTTGGAAGAAGTGTTATGTACGATGTGCAGTTTCCCTTGTATTCTTCCTTTCGAATCAGTTTGGCCACATGCCCTTTGTCCAGAAGAGAGCTTATTGTGCAGTTCTCCCAGGTCTTGGTACATTTTTTTTTGTGCATAACTTTGCAGACCTTTTCACAGAAGAGCTACTTGAATGAGGTCCCGCTATATATATCCACCAGATCTACCTGAAAATGTAAAGTCAGTGAAGAGAGCCTGTCAAAAAATGCATACTGATTGATACCATTTCTGTGAATTTCAGAAACATATATAACTGAATTATTAAGAATACGTTTCATATACTATAAGTTCAGTGAAAAGTGTAGCAGGATAAGTACAATTCAGAATAGTGGTTGCTCCATGGTTGGGTATTGAAGGAGGGATATGTGAGGAAAGAGTGATACAGTTGAGAAAGAACATGCAGAGCCTTTCTAAGGAATTCATATTATTCTTTCTCTGGTGGGTACTTGATTGTATATTTTAGTATTCTTCATACCATTTATACATAGTTGAATATGTGAAATATGTTATAATAAAAACATTTAAAAAAAATGAAACAGAGAAGAGATTCTGGCAGCCTACAATTGGACTTTATAAAGATTTTTGGTCCTACCAAGAAATCTTTGTATTCTGTTCCTGAGAATCTAAAGAGGCGGTGTCCTATAGAGATTTTTTCATTCACATTTCATTCTAAAAATGACCCCAGGAACTACTTGTTTTAGACACATAGCGAAAAAATGTGAGATGTCATTGAAGATGTTTGCTTAAGGCACATCTTGGTGGTTTTAACCAGTTTTAATTACATGCTTTACCACTGTGTTTGTCTTTTCTGTTCAGTTGCTTCATGAATATTGGATGGCTCTGAGGAATCGTGTGTCTGCTGTTGATGAACTTGCAATGGCTACAGAACGACTAAGAGTGCGTGATCCTAGGGAGCCAAAGCCTAATCCGCCTGTTCCTCATATCATTGAACCACACGAGGTAATTGGCAAGTAAATCACAGAATAGGGAACAGCAAGCAGATGTCACAGATATCAGAGACCCATAGAAGAGGCAGAATCAGGGCACTGAGCTCTACTATAAGTGTGTATTTAATCTCCATTTTTAATTTGACCCATAGAAAATTGTCTTTGTAGATAAAAAATGGTCGAAGATGAGCAATTTCGTATCTCATACATGCTTAGCATTTTGGTGCATCTTGTTTCTCTCCAGGTTGCACGTTCATCTGTTTTTGAGTTTAAAACCTTGTATGTGCTATTAAGACCAATAGATATTCTCAGTCACTTTTAGACATTTTCTGTTACCTTAGTTTTATCAGAAGTAGAAAATCTTCCTTAAAACAACTGAAACCTTTTCTTTTGCAGTGTTTCTTTTGCTAATGATGAACTAATATTAACAACTTTACCTTCTAATAAATTTGTCTTTGTAACTCAGGTTTAAAAACATTACTCCACCAATCTTTTTTATTCTCCATTAAAATATATTATTTCCTTTATAATTCATTATTATTTCTTTTTTGTTTAGTGCTTTAAGTCTTTCTGTACAGCTTGGAGACTGTAACTTGGAAAAATTTAGATATATTCATTATATACTATCTCACTTAAATGTGAATTCTGAATAAGTTTTTCTGAGAAAATAAATTCTTGTTTGAGTGTTCCTTCTCTGCTGTATTCTACCAGGGGGACAAAGGAAAGAAGGGCAGAGAAATTCTTTCCTGGATTTCATGAAATCACTGAGGCCAGAGCAACAAATCATTTAACTTTTCTTTATTCCATGGATGTATTACTGAAAAAAATGGTACATAATAGAATTAGAGTTTGTTTTTTATCTAACTTCAGGTACATAGGGACATTTCCTATTTGAAAGAAAAAAAAAGTCATTTGAAATATATTATCTAGTATCTATTTTGAAAACTTGTGTTTTAGAATGTAAATGGGTTTTTTTAAAAAACAAAATACATTTGTATTACTGGAGAATTGAGAATTGTTCATATTTAATATAATTTAACTGTCTTTCTGAAAGAATAAAGAAGTTTTATTTTATTTTCTTTAGGTAGAACAAAACCGAATAAAACTACTAAATGATAAAGCTGTTGCTACATCACAGCTTCAGAAAAAACTTGGACAGCTTCTTTACCTAACTAATTTGGAGAAGGTATTGTTTTTAAGACATGCTACTTTTTCCTATGCTGTATTATCATAAATGATTTTAGTGACTCCTTTCATAATGGTGCAAATTTTTTAAATTAATATTTTGTGTTATATGAGTCCGAACACTGTGTCTCTACAATAGCTACAGAGATCACAGAAGAATATTGTATCTATAGTAATTATATTATGCAGATGATATAGAAGGCATGCACTGTATAGTAGAGAACAATGTAAATGGACTATAGTTCAAAGCCTTGAATAGTAAAAGTATTACAACGTATCTCTTGGTGAAAATAGCATAATACAATTTATACACATGCATTCATTTGTAAATACAAAAATATTTTGTAATTTGTTATTTGAAACTGTGAAGTGTGTTTGGAAAGCTACTAAATCAGAGTACATGGTAATAAAGGTAGACTTCAAATATTAAGTATAATTCAAAACATGTTCTGAGTTGTGATCTAAGTATTATATTGGACACTGATGAATTGGTGGGTCATTGATTAAATATAATTTCGTTTTATTGCAGGCATTCATATTTTGCTAGTTGACAGAGGACCTTCTAGGGGCAAGATAGGGTAGTAAATATTTGGATAGGGCAAGTGAGGACAAGCTATAGATTTGAATTCTTCTGGAAACTGGCATAACATATATTTAAAGTGAATCAGTAAATCTCAGACAAAATGAAAAGTTAGACATTCATTATAGATATAACATGGTGAATAAGAAGATAGACTTTGGATCTGGACAGCCCAATTTTGAATCGTGACTCCACTATTTTCTAGATATGTGACTTTATTTAAGTTATTCACTTTTCCTTGCATCATCAGTAAAATGAGAATGATATCAACACTACTTTATAGTATAGGGCTGTCTTGAGGATTATGTGAATTAATATATGTAAAATGCCAGAGTAATTTCTGCTCTGTTAAGCACTTTCTCGGTTTTTGCTGCTATTAATATTATTAAGATCCTTATTATTGTTATGATTACCAACACTTATTCTGAAAGGTAAAAAGAAGAAAAAAATTTAAAAGTTTCATGCAAATTGCTAACATTAAGAAGATAACACTTAGGCTGGGCGTGGTGGCTCAGCACTTTGGGAGGCCAAGGAGTTTGAGACCATGCTGACCAACATGGTGAAACCCCGTCTCTACTAAAGATACAAAAAATTACCGGCATGGTAGCACATGCCTGTAATCCCAGCTACTCGGGAGGCTGAGGCAGGAGAATCACTTGAAGCAGAGGTTGCAGTGAGTTGAGATCGCGCCATTGCACTCCAGCCTAGGCGACAGAGCGAGACTCCATCTCAAAAAAAAAGATAACACTAAGGAAAAATGTCTCAACATTCCTGGGCATAACTTTTTTAAATGTAAGATTTCTATACTTTAAATATGATAGTCAAAATAAAAGACAGTTATCTTGTATGTCATTGTTTATATGTTAAAATATTTTTTAAAACCTAAAATTTTAAGGATATAAATACTCTACCTAAGAAAATCCATTTGGCTATTAATAAAAGAAAAAGCATTTAATCTATAATGATGGAAAAATCAAATTACACGGGTGCTATTTTCTGCCAATAAGTAGGCACAGATATTTTAAATGATTACACACCCCAGTGGTGAAAAAGGGCAGGGAATGGATGCATTTTATGCATTACCAATGGAAATATAAATTTATATAAGCTTTTCCTAAAAGCATTTTAACAATATCTATCAACAATTTTATGTAGGTTGAACATCTCAAATCCAAAACTTGAAATGCTCCAGTGAGCATTTCCTTTGAGTATTGTATCAGCACTCAAAAAGTTTATGATTTTAGAGTGTTCTAGATTACAGATTTTTGGATTTGGAATGCTCAACCTGTATATGAAAGAAAGGAAAAGGAAAACTGGACAACATAGATAAAATGAACTGGAATCTACACGGTAGGATTAAATGGACATTATAGAACTATAAAAATACAGTATCTGAAATCAAAAACTCTTTGAATGGAAACCAGACACAGAAAAAAACAGGATTCATGAACTCAGGTACAGTACAATAGAAAATACCCAATTTGAAGTAGCATAGATAGAAAAAGAGCAAAATAGGGCAAAAGAGATTTGAGACACAGTTGTTTGATCTAGCATACTTGTAATTTCATAGATCTAGCGTACTTGTAATTGAAGTTCAAGAGGAAGAGAATAGGACAGGAGCTTGAAGAGATAATGGCTGAGAACTTTCTAAAACTGATAAAAGTATGACAAATGACTTAAAGATTCAAGAAGTTAAGAAACACTAAGCAGAATAAGTAAAGAAGACAACAAAATACTGCCTAGGTACATCATAGTCAAACTGCTGGAAACCAAAAATAATGAAAAATAGAAATAAAAAAAGTTGAGAGATAAAACACTTAATACTTACAAAGGAGCACTAATAAAACTGGTGACTACATAGAGATATTTTTCTTTTCACCTTTAGAGATGTTTCAGTGTTTCCATAGTTTAGCCAGTTGACATTGGAACATCTTCAAACTCCTAAAAGAAAAAAAACAGCCAAGCTAAAGTTCTATACTTAATGAAAATTTCCTTTTTTTAAAAAAGTGAAATAAAGATATTTTCAGACAAACATAAACTGGAAGAAGTCATCTCCAATAAACCCACATCACAATAAGTATTAAAGGAGCTTCTTTGGATTGAAGGAAAATTATTTCAGATTGAAGGATGCAATTACAGTAAGGAATGAAGAGCAAAAGCTTAAATACGTGGATAAATATGCAAGGATATTGACTATTTAAAAGCAACAATGCTGTCTTATGGGTTATACAACATATATAGAACTAAAATATTTGTCAGTAGCACAAAGGAAGGAGGTAAGCAGAGGTAAACTATTATAAGATTGCTCCAGAGGAATGGACAAAAAAGTCCGTAAGGCTATTGATCGTTTGAACACTAATGAACAAATATGACCCAATTGACACAGACCACTATACCCAACAACTTCAGAATGCATATTTTTTAGGTGTACATGAAACATTTATCAAAATAGACCTTATGCTAATTCAAAAAGCAGCTCTTAAAAGTATGTGAGAGCATGTTTTCTGACTGAAGAGGAATTTAAACCAGAAATCAGTAATGGAAAAGTAACTAGATAAATCCCTAAAAGTTTAGAAATTGACAGGATACTTCCGAATAACCCATGGGTCAAAGAAGAAGTCAAAATGGAGGTTAGAGAATGCTCTGAACTGAGTGAAAGTAAAAATATGTGACAGTGCTTAGAGGAAAATTTATAACTTGTTTAACTTAAGGATCTGCAAATTATCCTGCATGGGAAAAATTCATCCCACTACCTTTTTTCGTAAGTAAAGTTTTATTGGAATACAGCCACACTCATTCATTTACCTGTTGTCTGTGGCTGCATTCATGCCACAGTAGCAGAATTGAGTAGTTACAACACAGATCATATGGCCCACAAGGCCTAAAATATTTATAATCTCACCGTTTATATAAATGTCAACTCTTTATTGATATATTGGAAAAGAAGAGCTATTGTGAATTATAGTAGATTATTTACAAAGTGCTACAGCAATGACCCTTCCATTCTTGTTGCCCTTTGGAACTCGGTGAGACTATCTGAAAAAGCCTAGTTTACCTTCTTGAGCAGCAGAACCCTCAGCTCAGCCCTCCCTGCAGAACAGATAGCCTATCAACTGCCAAACATGAGCATGAGGCCTTCATAGACCATCCAATCCCAGCCAACTCAGCCCATCCCCAAATCACCTGTAGTATCATGGGAAACATGTTTAAGTCACTAAATTTGTAGGTGATTTATTATATGTAAAAAGGAAAACTGGACAACATAGTAAAACGAAACGGACTCTATATGGTAAGATTAAATGAACATTATGGAACTGTAAAATATATACATACATTATTGATTTACTTATAAAAATCAATAATTAATAGAGGAAAAGAATAATTCATTGATTCAATTTGTTTAGATGCCTTATCTGAAAATCTGTTACCTGAAATGCTCCGATAAGCGTTTACCTTGATTGTCATGTCAGCACTCAAATAGTTTGAATTTTGGAGCATCAGATTTCGGATTTTGGATTAGGGATATTCAATCTGTATGATTAAAATTGTTTTCTTTTTTTTTTTCCCACTCCTTGAATAAATGATATTTGTAAGTAAGTCTCAGGAATAATAATGTTAGGTAATATATTGATGGGTCATCTACATTGTTAGATTATGTAACTTGTAATTGCCGGTATTCATTTCCATAAATGAGTTACAAAACATGGATCAGGTTTTATATGTAAAAATGTAACTAATGTATTTTTTAATTCTTTTTTGAATAGTCTCAAGACAAAACATCAGGAGGTATTAATCCAGAACCTTGTCCAATCTGTGCTCGACAGCTGGGAAAACAGGTAAAATTATAATAAACATCAGATGCATTTATAAAATACCTTATGGTTTTCCAAGGTTTCTACATAAAATTTTTCTTTCGCTCTCTCTCGTTTTTCCCACCACTAGTTTCTATGAAAGGCAAGTATTACCATCATCTTAAAGATAGCACTAGAGGTTAGGTGACATGCTTAGGGTTAGATATTTGAGCAATGCTTTTCTGAAATGGGAAGTGAAAAAATATTTCTAGAATGACCCCATCTTTTTCATTAAAGATGCATAGTTTCGAACATTGTTTCCAGTCACAAGGTTGTGTCCAGTAATTTGACTTTGTCAGGTTAATATAGTTATTCAGTGAATTATACAGAAATGTAATATAACGCACATAGGTTTACTTAAGGTATTACATTAGTATAGAATATAGTTCTTACTTGCCAGTATTAATATCTCGTAATACTTGTACTTTAGAGTACAAATTATTCTCTCCTACGGAAATGTAGATGTGATTTTGGTAGACCACTTAAATATATTTCTTTGTGAATATTAGTATGCATAATGTTCATAAACATATTCTCCTCTAGGAGAACTGCAATTTATGAAAATACAAGTTTCTGCTTTCTATGATAAATCTATATATCTATATCAGAATATTCATTGCCCTTGAAAATTTAAAAGATAAGCCTATTATTGTTGAAGAAGTAGAGATATTCTTGGCTGGTTTTTTCTATGGAACCGAGAGTTGAAAGGTAGATATATGCATTCCATATTCTGACCAGTAATAATCAAGAAGAAAGTACCTTTTAGTTTCCAAGATTGGTGGAGAAGGTGAGATCACAGGAATATGTGGTAATACATCTTAAAGGGAAAGATGCTACATTGGAAACTGAGCAAATAGTAGTGTACAAATGCTGGTGACTTCTGACAAAAGTCAGTGATGAAACTGTGATAAAAGTTGTGATAAAAATGGAAGAAATCATGACATAAAGTAGTCTTTTTTGCTTTTAGTTTTGATAAGATTTATGCAACTAGACTGTCTCAGACATTTTATTTCATTTTGTCTTAAACATTTTCAGTTTTTAAAGTTCTTTCATGTACATTAGTTCATTTAATTCTAGCATAACCTAGAAGACCATATTGGATTTCAATAATAGTAACAAAACTACTTTTCAAGCCCTGTTCAAACTCACAATGTATAGTAGCTGTATATTTTTTTTCCTTTTTGGCTCCCCAGTTCTCCCCTTCTTCTAATTTAGAGCTATTAAATTAGAATCTATCAGAGATGACTCATATATACCAGCTGATGCCCCTGGAGGCATTGCCATTTGTCTCTTCTGTTTGGGTCAGTCAGCTTCCTGTCACTCCTAATGCTCAGGTGCCAGGTATCTCATTGCTTCTTCTCCATTGCACATGTAGGTGGACCTGTCTTGACATTTAGTTGGTCCATTTTGAGCTCCATTGAGTCACAAAACTCCTTTCTAATAGAGTACCCCAGTGGCACTAGAGGTACATAAAGTATGATAAAGTATAGTGCTGCTCTGTGTCATACAAAAATGCTAGTAAAACAGCTCTTCGTTTTCATTAGTCTTAACTCCTGTGGACTCTGGCAGAGGTGCAGCTAGAGAACAGTAGGAATAGTATTAGCTGATAACAGGCAAAATAGTGGTTTTAAAACCAAGCTTATATACCTCAATTTTCTCTTCTTTCAATGTGAATTCTTTTCCTAAGAGCATCTTAGTTGATTCAGCAAAGAACCTCAAGTGGCCCAGCCTCATATTTTCTTTCCATACATGTGCAAATCCTAAAAAAAAAAAAAAGTAGCTTAAGGATTTAAAAGTTTTGTCACTCAAAAGACAGTCAGTTTTCTTATTGTTTTTACCAGATGAAAAAAGTTAAATCTACATTTCTAAGATGCCATAGCTTTTAGAACTTACACCTAGACTAAATCTATTGCTCTTTTACATCTCTCATTGCCAAAGAGGGCAAAAGTCTCCATGGTATGTTACAGAGATTCAGAGAGGATTATTTTATTTTTCCCAGATAGGACAAGGGGTTTCTTAAAAATTTCTTTTTGGCCAAGTGCGGTGGCTCACACCTGTAATCCCATGCCAAGGCAGGTGGATCACGGGGTCAGGAGTTCAAGACCAGTCTGGTCAACGTGGTGAAACCCCTGTCTACTAAAAATACAAAAGTTAGCCAGTCGTGGCAGCAAGCACTTGTAATCCCAGCTACTTGGGAGGCTGAGGGAGGAAAATAGCTTGAACCCTGGAGGTGGAGGTTGCAAGGTTGCAGTGAGCCAAGACTGCGTCATTTACACTCCAGCCTGGGTGACAGACCGAGACTGTCTAAAAAATAATAATAATTTCTTTTTGGTTGTATTTTTTAAAAAATAACCAGAACCACTTTCAAAATAAATTTGAGATACTAACTAACCCATAATTATTTTCTATATAAGTGCTTTAATTGTGAAAATATAAATCTATTTTTTAAACTAAATAGAATATGTCGAGTATGATATTATCTCCAAATTAATATTCTGAGTCCCTCTGTTATATCTATTGTTAGAGTGCTGAAGGACTGATTTACGTTCTTCCCAAATACAGAAATGAGAACACCACCTTTCTACAATGACTGTCATGCTCACTTTTAGAATGAAAACAACTGAAGATTATGAAAGCTTACTTTGGAATAAAAAATTAAAGGCACAACTTGGCTTTATGACAAAGAATATTAATGTCATAAAATCTTTGGGAAGAAAAATTGTGATTCTCTTCTCCTTTTGATATACTTCTAAGTTGTAAGGCATCTTTGATAGCACTAAGGCTTGTTCTGTTTTCTTTTTAGTGGGCAGTACTGACCTGTGGTCACTGTTTCTGTAATGAATGCATTTCTATAATTATTGAACAATACAGCGTGGGATCTCACAGAAGCTCCATTAAGTGTGCAATCTGCCGCCAGACCACATCTCACAAAGAAATCTCATATGTCTTCACCTCAGAGAAAGCAAACCAGGAGGAGGACATCCCTGTGAAGGTAAAGTAGGTCAGGAACACGTAGAAGCATAGGTAAGGCAATATAATATAGGAAGCAGTATCTGATTAAGAAAGCATGAACATCAGAACAAGCTTGACAGTGAATAGGTAGATGCCACTGTTATCCATAGATATACTGCCTGAAAGCGTCAGCTTAACCATCTAATTTTTTATTGTGGGAGGAACACAGAACGCTTATTCAAACATAGTAGCGATAGTCATGTACACTGTGGCTAAAATGTAACAGCTAAAATTCCAGTTTCCTATCATCCTCTATAATATCACTATCCACCACAAGTAGATAGATAGGTTACATTAGAGATTTATTTAAAGTAAGAGTTTTCCTCATTCTTTTACTCAGCCCTGGATCTAAGGAAAAAAGAATGTGTCTAAACAGAAGGATAAAATAAATTGGCTAATGAAAACAACTACAAGATAGATGTAATGTGCTTTTTAAACAGCATGGATTGCTATTTCAGGGTAAAGCCAAATTTTGGCTTTATTTTCCTAATTTTTTTCCATGTTTCATTCAGAATTTTAAGAAAATTACTATAATTTGATATCCAGACGAGATCTGTAATTGGATTTACTGCTTTTATGGGGTATTTAATAAAAAGCCAAGACTATTTTCTTTCTTTTCCTTAAATATGCTTTTTTAATATTTTTTTTCTAACCAGACTTAAACAAAAGACACATCAGTATCTAAATGTAGTAGCAAATGTAGGCTTTAAGGAATAATTAGAGAATGAGAATTAGAGAATGGTGGGGTTGACTCTTAAGCAAGATGAAGTATTCTTTATTCCTTCTTCTGAGTTTTTGATACTCTCTTTTCACTTTTAAGTAATGTGTTTTGTAAGCAGAATCAGCTATAACTTGAAATTCACTACCAGTAGTTAGGCAGTTATTAGGGTACCCTTCTCCCAAGAAAACTGTAGTTGCATTAAAGAACTTTTAATTGCTCTTTTTCACTGTTATTTGAGTAAAACCTGAAAATATCAGTCATATTGCTCTTTAGTCTATTGGGATAAGCAGAATCCCACAGTTAGAATAAGCGTTCATCCATTCATTCCACACATATATATTGGACACACACTAGCACACAGGCGGTGTGCTAGGCCTCATAGACGCAGCATACACATAAATAAAACAGATATGGTTACTACTCTTGTGGAGATTGGTGAAGGAGTTTTAATTAGGGCAAGAAGCACAGATGTTAACAAATAATTAATGTTATAATTGTGATAAGCACTACAAAATAACAAAGCTGGAGGCATCACACTACCTGATTTCAAACTGTACTACAAGACTACAGTAACCAAAACAGAATGGTACTGGTACCAAAACAGACATATAGGCCAATGGAGCAGATGATTTGGCGGATGGCAGCCAATGATTTGGGTGTTGGCAGTAGAAATGGAGAGACGTGCGTATATTCTAGATGTGTTTAAAGTAAAGATAGTAAGAGATTGTTGGCAGCATTAGTGAAGGAGATTTCGTAGATCACCCCTGGTTTCTGATGTGAATAAGCAGGTGGGTGATATAAGGCATTTGGAAGAAGACACATTTAGACATACCATATTTAAGGTGCCTAAGACATCCAAGTAGAACTATCCAGGAAAGTGTTGATATGTGGAGCTGGAGATACAAAATTCAGAGTCACTAACAGAAAAGTTTACTTCAGATCGCATCCTATGAAGTCCTTAATTTTAAAAGATTGAATCAAGTTGGGAGGGCTGGAAAATGAGGAGTAACCAGGGACAGGCAATCCAGTGGGGTATGCTGGCAACAAAGGCTACAGGGAAGCTCTGCTTCGGTAAGGAGGCGGTAGTTCTGAAGGTGGATCAACTACAGTGTGGACTAGTTTGTCTAATGAGGTCACTGATGACTTTAGAAGGAGCTCTTTTAACACACATGTAGAGGCAGAAAGCAGATTGGGAGGGATTGAGGGATGAGCAGGAAGTCAACAAGTACAAAAAATGCCCAACTGTTTCATAAATTTAACTGTGAGATAGAAGCAGAATTGTAACCAGAAGATATGAGTACAGAAAGACATCACTGTTTTTTGGTTGTTTTGTTTAAGACAAAAGATTCTTGAGCGTGTTTAATCTCCCGTGAAAAAAAAGGATAGACTGAAGATATAGGAGAAAGGATAATTTGTAATACAAGTTTCTTGAAAAGAAGGAGAATGTTGATGTATAGAAAGTAGAGGTTTCTTTGAAGTCAAATATCTATTGAGCACAAAAGATATAAACATAGATGTTCTTATCTGAGAATGGGAAATCATAGTCATTCCAGAGAGGACAGGTCTGCCAGATGTGACTGTAGAAGTTAGGTAACTCAAGTGAGATGGAGAAGAAAAGATGCTAGAAGATTAAACAGTGAGACCTGAATTTTGGATGAGTTGTCCAGACAGATGGTATGTAATATCTAGTGTTGAGGTATAGAGTAAATTAGGCACCAAAGTTCTTAGTGAATGTAGGATAGGGTTCAGTAAATTATAGCAAAGAGTACAGTTGGGATAACTGGGCTTCAGGAGGCTCAAAAAATGGAAGTTGTTATACCAATGAGAACTAATGCTCTGAAACCTGTGTTTGCGTACCAGCAGTCAAATGCAACACTCAAATCCTTCTTTCAAAAGGGCTGCTGAGAGACCAGTATGTTTAGAGGATAGCCAGGTTCTAATTAGAGCAGGGAAGTGAAAAGCAGTATTTCTATAAGAGGTAGAAAATATGAAACAATTTGTTTCATGATATACAAGTTCCAGGGGGCGCCAGCAAAAGGTCCAGCAGTGAAAGAAGAAAAGTGAGAGGGTGAACAAACAGGAAGGAAGTGCAGGACAGTATGGGAGGAACAGAATAGGCAAGGATACGTCATGAGAGCATCATGACCTAAGGATCATCTAGTCCTGTTCCCTATCGGTGAATCCCCTGAATACATTTTACAGTCAGCCCTGTGTGTCTGTGGATATAGCCAACCATAGATCAAAAATATTTAGAAAAGGAAAAATTCCATGAAGTTCTAAAGAGGAGAACTTGAATTTGCAGCATGCTGAGTTTACGTTGAATCCACGCAAATGAAATGATGTGTAGGGATTACATGAGGTAATCTGGAGATGATTTAAAGTATACAGGAGGATGTGTGTATGTTATATGTAAGTATGACATTATTTTATACAAGGGCCTTGAGCATCCTGGGATTTTGATATCCACAGGGGTTTTGGAAGCAGTCAGTTCCTCACAGATACTGAGGGAGAGCAAATGCCTAAGAGTTACTGAATGAAGAAGTAGGTGACTTACGGTGCAGCCCTGAGGCATTTGACAGTTACTCTTTATCCTGCTTGCAACACTGAGAGCTACGCTCCTTCCCAGTCCCTCTCTCCGCCTTTCTTCCCACTCCTATAGTTTCTCCTTTCCTTCCCATAAAGATAGTCTTTCTTAGCCCTTCCTTTTTTCTCTTCATTCTCTTCCTCTGGCCACAGCATCTCAAGGGCCACAGATGGCCTTTGTGGCTAAGAAGAGGTGGCTCACCCTTAGGTAAAAGCATGCATCACAGTACAAGGAACTGGCATAAGAAAGAACTGCTGTGTCAGGTTTTGTGCAGAGAGGTTAAAGAAGTGATTGCTCTAGCTACCAGTAAACAGCACAACCTCTATGAAACTGAGTCATTGAGCCCATCAAATCCAAACACCTGTTCATTTTATGGCAACTTTCCTAGACACCCAGGATAGAGATTGGCAAACAGTTACATGTGCCGTGCTGTTAGAGCAGGGATATCAGTGTATAAATACTGTTTATTGTGCTCTCACTTCTCGCTGTCTTTCATGGGTATTGATGAACATGTGAATTAACTGAAGCATCTTTAAAAAAAATTAAGATTATAGAATTTACTAAAGATAATTTCCCTTTGATAAAAAGATGCACATGTAATTACATTTTCTTTTCTTGAACATAAGACTGAATATTGTATCATTGTGCGGGCAAGTTTTATCCCTCCTCGACGTCCTCACATTGCTTCATGCCATGTTTAGGTTGGCTCTTCGCTGCTTTTTCTGTTACCATTTGTGTCTGCCACATTTGCCTTGTGCTTCCTGTCTCTTCTTCTGACTTCTGTCACATTTCTGCCCTGCTGTCTGTCATGTCCTCCTTGAAACATCTGCTTATATTCTGAGACTTCACCCCTCTCTTGTGACTCTTTGAAACTTCCACATAAAAGGTCATATTGCCTATTTTGGATTTGTATGTAAATAAAGATGGCTGTGTGTAAATAATTAAGGCATTATTTTCAAATTTTAGAACTACTAGTTCCAATTATTTCTAAACTATTTAAATCCCTGATCTTTAACAAACAATACTGAGAAGTAATTTTTTATTTAATTGAAATGTTTATATATTCTGAAATATGAAATTTATTTCTGAAATGGTTATTTCACTGTATTTATGTCAAGATTCTCAGACATAGCAAACCATATATCATGCATAATGCTTAATCATATAGTTGTTTTGTGGATAAAAGATATTTGGAAAACATAAAACTACTAATTATTAGTAGTAGACATTTTTAAGTAGTATTTCTTGGAAAGAAGAGATTTTACAGTGTAAGGAATGCTGTTGATTGACCATAGATACAAAATGAATACTAGGATCACAAATGTCCTGTTTGGTGGATACACTTAAGTTGAAGACCATTTCTTCCCCAGCAACAGTGTGACAGTATTCCTAAATGACCTTTGGAACCTAGTGGGCATCTCACAAAGTAAACAAAATTCCCCTTGCAAGTTCTGACAACTGCTAGGCATTTTGGATGGTGAAGTGGGCCTCCTGGCAGAACATATGGCCCATGTGTCTTGTTCCCTGTGTCTTATGTTTGGCTAGGTTTCATACAAAGCGTTTTGCCAGTGGAAACCCTGACCCTATAATGAACAAGAGTCTTAAATAATAATAAATTTCTGTCCGGGAGAAAATAGACATAACCACTACGTAGATATAGTGACAGCAATACAGCACCCTCTCCACCCACCACATACTACACAATTGCTTCTCTTGTCAAACTTTTAAGTATCTGACCATCAACTGGCCTGCTTTTAAAATAAATATTTTGTTCATTCTCTACCTTCATAAACTTTGACTCATTAGACCTGAGATGTGGTCCTGAAATCTGCATTTTTAGCAAGCAAATATCTTAATAATAGAGATATCTTATATGGCCTGTTTGTAGAAAAAAAACTCTGTATCTCTACATTCCAACTCACAGAGAAGCCTAGCCATACTATGTGTAGAATTCTACATGTGGAATCCTGTTTTGTTCTTTTTTAATTTGAATTTTTGTTCAGTTAATTTAAAGATTATTTGTGACATCTGTCTCACACTTTTAAAATATAATTAAAATAAACATCTGAGTGGAAAAAAACGGATTATGAAATTCTGGCTGAGTTTAAAATAGGAATAAAATAATTTGGTAAATATAATCCAGAAGTGATTATATTAAATATATTTATCTAAATATTCTTATTTAAGACAAGTTTTGTATAACATGAACATTAACGGGTAAATTTGGAATGCAGTTGTATATTTTTTGTTAAAATATGTTATGACTAAATATAATTGCAAAAAAAAAAATACCATTTCTCTTTCTGTTCACTGGCCAAGTTAATACTTGTAATTCTGAACTGTTGGCCTCATGTTAAAGTTACCCATAGCTTTCAATAAATTGAACACACAGTAGAGACTTCTTTTTTTTTTTTCTCTTT
>NW_016809144.1:196064-227928 GCF_001698545.2 Rhinopithecus bieti | reverse complement strand
CCCCCCCCCCCCCCCCCATGATAGGCCCCAGTGTGTGATGTCTCTAAGATATAAACTAAAAGTTATCTTTATGAAATTATCTTTATGAAAACATCATTTGTAGAGTGTAAACTCCATTAAAAGGTAGAGGACTTTTCATGAGGTAGGGATGTTGTTTTAATCACTATTTTATATGAGGCATTTGGAACATTACCTGGCATATAATAGACACTCAGTAAGTATTTGAATGCATGGATGGATAACAATTGAATAGTCTGTATACGTAGTAACCCTAAGAGCCTTTGTATCCAAATAAAATTCTTAACTTTTTTTCCATTGCTAACTTACATCTTTGAGATAATTATGCAAAATGTTTAAAATAACAGGGTAATATTTTTGTGGCCTAATACACTTGTAAGATTTTCCATAGCCTAGACATAATTTCCATTGAGCTTTATTCAAATATCATGTGAATGCTTGAAGAACCCAGTACTTGCCCTACGCATGTGCTTGAAAAGTATTTCCCCTTTGTAGCACCAATCATACAAGCTTCATAACTGCACTCAATTGTATCTGTGGCCACCAGTATGGGTTTTTAGAATGGTCAACAGGTGCAGACAGAAATAAAACAATGTTAACTGATCTTAACTCAGCTGAACCTACTATGGACAACACACACACATTGAAGGAGTTGGCTCTATTTCAAAAAGAAAAGTCCAGAATAAAAGTAACAGAAGTCAGACAATACCAAAATAGGAAATAACTTGACTAACAGTCCTCTCAATATAAAACTTTTTTGGAAGTTTTTCCTATATATTTGTGTGTATTTCATATGTATGAATACATATATTAATTAATATATATAAAATCTAAAGATACAGCCTGCTTGTTGACATAAAGTAGTCTCCAAACAAGAATGTTCTCTCTTTTGTTTGATTAAAAAAATAAGACTGGGCCAGACGCAGTGGCTCCAGCCTGTAATGCCAGCACTTTGGGAGACTGAGACGGGCATATCACGAGGTCAGGAGATCGAGACCATCCTGGCTAACACGGTGAAACCCCGTCTCTACTAAAAAAATACAAAAAACTAGCCGGGCGTGGTGGCGGCCGCCTGTAGTCCCAGCTACTCGGGAGGCTGAGGCAGGAAAATGGCGTGAACCTGGGAGGCGGAGCTTGCAGTGAGCTGAGATCCGGCCACTGCCCTCCAGCCTGGGCGACAGAGCGAGACTCCGTCTCAAAAAATAAATAAATAAATAAAATAAGACCGAGTGTATTCATCATCTTCATTGCATTGACTTTACTCTGATGTTCTTGAGGAGTCAGCAGCGACTTTAGCTCTTAATTTTACAAATGGAGCTAAGCATGACCATGGGAATCCACAGGTCCTGCACAGAAAAAGAGGTGGCAGAAAGATGTGGGCAGATGAGGTAAATAGAAAAAATAGAAAATGGCAAAGGAAAAGGAAGAACTAGATTGGTGACAAAGGGATATATTGAGTAACAAGCTCTTAATTCAGGGTGATGGATTGCCGAGCCCTGTTTCAGATAGTGCTCCAGTATTCACTTTTCTTATAGAGTCATTGAAGCGAAATACAAAGCAACAATACCTTCCTAGTCACTGAGCATTATTTTTCTTGTATATGTGTAAATCAAGTGCAAGTAGCCCTTTGCTGCTGCAGCAGAGAACTCTCATATGTGTTCTCATTCCTTTCCTTTCTCCCTTAAGTAAGGAATCTCAGTAGATAGGTTATGGACATGAATCGAAATAGAGTAAAGCCAAGCTACAGTGTACCTTTCTACACCAATACTCAGATTTTCACTATTAATGTTGCACCCTCTTTTTTCCCCAATAATAAGTCTTCAGTGCATGAAAAGCACTTCATCCCTTTGAAATTGCATCAGTAAAATAGTTCATCTCATTCTGGAGGGGAGAGGATTAAAATCTAGATCAGATGCTACTTGGTTACTTTATTAGAAGAATTTTTTCAGTCTACTGAACATATGGCAAAGAAACAAAACTGAATTTTCTGTCATTTTAACACATTTAACAACTTGTAATTCAAAGGTTAGGTTCTCCACATTTTACAACAGGAGGCTGCAACTATAGAACACCTTATTCCAGTGAGACTTAACTCTGATAAAAACAAGTTAGTGGCACCTGTTAGAGCAGATAAGAAGCCACATGACATTTCTGATCTTGAGTTGTGTTACTAAGTGACTTCCAGGCCAAACTTCATTGGAAAGATTCTTTATTGGCCTTTGGTGCTATTGCGTCTCTACTGTTTTTTCAGTGTGTTGACTTCCTGCCCCAAATTCTGGAGCTTTAACTTTGCACTTTATTTTCCAGAAAGTGAAAGACTTCACTTTACTTCACTTCTTTATTTTTAAACATTTTAGTTCTCCTGGCTGCTGACTTTGTGTCTTGAGTAGAAAACCAGGAGAGAGAACAGCCTTGAGCTGACTGGGAACACTTTGTATGTCTCCCATCCCAGTTTTCTAGTTGACCTTAGAGAGAATTAGTGCCTTGGAGAGAAGAATGACAAAGATACAGTCAGTGAGGGTACAGGAGAGAAGCTGTGTCCTTACTCCAAAACTGGGCCTTGGTCATTAATGTTTCAGAAACATGAAGGAAAACCAAACATTAAGCACAAAGTTAGGATTAGGAGGTATGTGTGTGTGCTGAAGAGACTAAGAAGAAAGGATGGGAGTAAGGAAAGGGACAATAATTTCAGAAGAGGACAGAGGTGCTTATAGTTAAGTACAGCTTTATCAGCCTCATATATTAAGAGATTATCTGGCAGGTTTGTGGGATTTCTCTTCCCATGTACACTCTTCCCTAATGCATGACATTCCCTAATGCATAACATAGTATGCATCCCTAATGCATAAGCAAAGCGTAACTTTGCATCTGTTTACTGCTGTAGCTAAATAATGAGTTTGCCTGAGGCTACCAGTTTACCGTCTTGAGAATGTTCATACTGTGTTAACAGCTTATACAGGAATAGATTGGTATCCACATTTCCTTTTGTTACTTTTTTGCTTTTTTGCAAGCAACCTTGCCTGTATGTAACCCATTCCCTTTTTCCTGTGTTAATCTTACTTTTTTTTTAGCAATGTGAATATTTACTTTCTGTAGCAGTAACCGCATTGAGTAGTCTTCTCAGAAGCTGGCAGATTTGAACCCAAGTTTATTTACATATTTAAGATAGAAGAAACATGAAAAAGAGCAGTAGAATGTGTGTAGTGCTCATTGAGGCAGTATAAAGCATTCATTTCAATTGCCAAACCAGCAGATAAACCATCCTTTTATGTTTTTCTCCATATTCTGTAACACGCGTTAGAGTGTTATGTATTTGGAGACAAGGGAATGTGTTTTTTCATCCAGTTCCTCATGTAGTTCTTTGTTAACTCCGAGTGAAAAATTGTATATATTTGTGGTAGTATGCAACATGTTTTAATATATGTAGATATTATGGAAGGATTGAATCAAACTAATTAACATATCCATCACTTCACATACTTAACCAATTTTTGTGATAAGAACATTTAAAGTCTGCCTTCTTAGCAGTTTTCAAGTACAGTTGGCCTCCCATATTTGCAGATTCTGCATCAGCAGATTCAGTTAACCGCAGATAAAAAATACTCAAGAAAAACCCAGCAACAATAAAAAATCACGATACAACATATTTAAAAAACAAATTTTTAAAAGACACTATAATTATTTACATAAGAGTTACATTGTATTAAGTATTGTAAGTAATACGGAGATGATTTTAAAGTATACCGAAGGATGTGTGTAGGCTATTATGTAAACACTGCCATTTTATGTAAAGCACTTAGCATCTGCAGATCTTGATATCCAGTGGGAATCCTAGAACTCCCCATGGATACCAAGGGACAGCTGTAAACAATACATTATTATGTACTATAGTCATCATGCTGTACAGTAGATCTTTAGATCTGTTCCTTCTGTCTAACTAAAACTTTGTACCGTTTAACCCACTCCCTTCCCCAACAAACTCCAGCCTCTGGTAACCACCATTGTGCTCTCTGCTTCTGTGAGTTCAATGTTTTAGATACCACATGTAAGTGAGATCATGCAGTATCTGTCTTTTCTGTGCCTGGTTTATTTCAGTTAGCATAGTGTCTTCCAGGTACATAGATGTTATCTCACCAGACAGGATCGATTTACTTTTAGGTAAAAACATATTCCATTGTGTATATATACCCTGTTTTAAAATTTATTCATCAGTGGATGGACACTTACATTGATTCCATGTCTTTGCTACTGTGAATAATGCTGAAATTAACTGGAGAATGCAGATATCTCTTCCACATGCTGATTTAATTTCCCCTGCATATATACCCAGAAATAGAATTGCTGGATCATGTGATAGTTTTATTTTTAATGTATTGAGAAACCTCCTTACTGTTTTCCAAAATGGCCCTTCTAATTTGTATTCGTACCAGTAGTGTACAGGGGTTTCCTTTTTCTCCACCTTCTCACCAATACTTATCTCTTGTGTTTTTTATAATAGTCATTCTAACAGGAATGAGGTGTGTATCTCGGTGTGGTTTTAATTTGTATTTCCCTGATGATTAGTGTTGTCGAGCACCTTTTCCTATACCTGTTACCTATTTGTATGTCTTCTTTTGAGTAATATCTTTTCAGGTCCTTTGCAGATTTTTTACTCAGGTTGTTTTCTTGCTCTTGAGTTTGAGTTTCTCATATATTTTGGATAATAACTCCTTATCACATGTGTGGTTTGCAGATATTTTCTCCTTTGCTGTAGATTGCCTTTGTTAATTATTTCCTCTGCTGTGCAGAAGATTGTTACTTTAATGCAATCCTATTTATCTTTTTGCTTTTCTTGCTTGTGTTTTTTGGGTCGTATCCAAAAAGGCTTTACCAAGATCATTGTCAAGTAGTTTGTAGTTTTGGGTCTTATATTTAAGTATTTAATCCATTTTGAGTTGATTTTTATATATGGGGTGAGATAAGGGTCCAGTTTTATTCTTCTGCATGTGGATAACTGGTTTTTTCAGCACAGTTTATTGAAGAGACTGTGTTTTCCCCATTGTGTGATCTTCTTATGTTTGTTAAAGATTGGTTGACTGTGTATGTGTGGGTTTATTTCTGGGCTGTCTCTCCTGTTCCATTGGTCTGTATGTCTGTTTTTATTTCAGTAGCATACTGTTTTTATTACTGTAGTTTTATAATGTGTTTTAGAATCAGGGAATGTGGTATCTCTAGCTTTTTGCTCAAGATTGCTTTTGTTATCCAAGGTCTTTCATGGTTCCATATGAATTTTAGAATTGTTTTTTTCTATTTATCTTTGTCTGTTTTATGTTGCCATAGCAGAATATTTGAGACTGGGTAATTTATAAAGAAAAGGAGTTATGGCCAGATATGGTGACTCATGCCTATAATCTCAGTGCCTTGGGAGGCCGAGGCAGGAAGATCACTCGAGGCCAGGAGTTCCAGACCAGCCTGGGCAACATAATAAGACTCTATCTCTCTGAAAAAAAAAAAAAAATTCAAATTAGCCAGGCATGGTGGTGCACACCTGTAGTCCCAGCTACCCGGGAGACTGAGGTGGGAGGATCACTTGAGCGCAGGAGTTCAGGGTTGCAGTGAGCTGTAATTACACCACTGCACTCCAACCAGGGCGACAGCACAGGACCCTGTCTCAAAAAGAAAAAGAAAGAAAAGAAAAGAGAAAGTGTACTCCTTTTTCTGTAGGCAGGGAAGTTGAAGGAGATTGCCCTTCTGGTGAGGGCTTCCTTGTTACATGATAACACGGCGTAAGTCACAGGGATAGCAGACGGGTACAAAGAGAGAGCAACAAACAGGAGGAGGAAACTTACATTATAACAGCCTGCCCTCACAGGAGCTAATTCTTCTTGCACAAGAAAGAATTTAGTCACTACCAAGAGAATGGCACCAAGTTATTCATGAAGGATCCACCCCCATGACGCAAAACACCTGCCACTAGGCCCGACTTCCCAACACCTCCATGCTGGGTATCAAATTTCAGCGTGAATATCGCTGAGGACAAACTCAAATCATAGCACTATTTCCATGAAAAATGTCATCGGAATTTTAATAGGGATTGCATTGAATCTATAGATTGTATTAATATTTATGTAACAATATTATTTCAGTTCATGAACATATGTCTTTCCATTTATTTGTGTTCTCTTTAATTTTTTTATTAATGTTTCATAGTTTTCAGTGTACAAATCTCTCACCTTGATTAAATTTACTCCTAAGCGTTTTTTTTTTACGGTATTATAAATGGGAATTTTTTATTGATGTCCTTTTGGATCATTCATTGTTAGTTATAGAAATGCTACTGATTTTTGAGTTTCTTTTGTATCCTGAAACTTTACTAAATTCATTTCTTTTAACAGGTTTTTGGTGGAATCTTTAGAAATTTGTATATATAAGATCATGTCATCTGCAAACAGTTTAACTTCCTCCTTTGAAATTTGAATGCCTTTTATTTCTTTTCCTTGCCTAATTACTCTAGCTAAGACTTCCGATACTATGTTGATTAGCAGTGGCAAGAGTGGGCATTTGTGTTTTGCTGATCTTAGAGGAAAAGCTTTCAGCTTTTCACCACTGAGTATGTTGCTAGCTGGTAGGCTTGTCATTTATGGCCTTTATTGTTTTGAGGTACGTTCCTTCTATACGTAAGTTGTTGAGAGTTTATTAAAGTATGTTGAATTTTATCAGATATTTTTTCTGCAAATACTAAGATGATCATTTTTTTCCTTTATTCTGTGGTGTATCACATTTATTGTTTTGCATATGTTAAACCATCCTTGCATGCCAGAGATGAATCCCTGTTGATCATTGTGAGTGCTCCCTTCTAATGTGTTGTGGGATTTGGCTTCCTAGTATTTTGTTGAGGATTTTTGCATGTTTTCATCAGAGATACTGGTCTGTAATTTTCTTATAGTATTCTTGTCTGACTTTAATATCAGAGTACTTCTGGTCTTGTAAAATGAATTAAGAATATTCTCTCTTCAGTTTTTTAGAAAAGTTCAAGAAAGATTGGTATTAGTTCTTCTTTAAATGATTGTTCAGCTTTACCAGTGAAACCACTAGTTCCTATGCTTTTCTTTGATGGGAGACTTTTTATTACCAACTTAATCTCCTTACTACATACTGGTCTATTCAGATTTTCTATTTCTTTGTGATTCAGTCTTGGTAGATTGTATGTTTCTGGGGATTTATCCATTTCTTGTAGATTTCCTGATTTGTTGGCATATAGTTTTTCCTAAGCCTCTTACGATTTTCTGTATTTCTGTGGTATCAGTTTTAATGTCTCTTCTTTCATTTATAATTTTTTTAATTTCACTCTTTTTTTTTCTTAGTGTGCCTGAAGGGTTGTTCATTGTGTTTATGTTTTCAAATAACCAACTAAGAATTTCATTAGTCTTTTCTGTATTTTTTTTTTTCCGTTCTCCGTTTCATTTATTTCTGCTCTGATTTTTATTATATCCTTCCTTCTGCTGACTTTCGGCTTACTTTGCTCTTCTTTTTCCAGTTCCTTGTGGTGCAACATTAAGTTGTTTATTTGGAACATTTCTCTTTTTTTATGTAGTTGTTTATTTCTATAAGCTTCATTATTAGAACTGCTTTTGCTGAATTCCCATACCTTTTATTATGTTGTATTTCCATTTTCATTTGTCTCAAGATATTTTTAATTTTTCCTTTTAATTGCTTCATTGATCCATTGAATGTTCAAGAGCATGTTATTTAATTTCTACATTTTGTTATTTTTCCAAAGTTCCTCCTATTGTGGATTTCTAGTTTCATTCGATTGTCAGAGAAGATACTTGACGTAATTTCAGTCTGAATTTGTTTTCAAGACTTGTTTTGTAACCTAACATTTTCTGCTAGGAAAGTAGGAAGTAACTAGACTGGGACGAAATGGTTCAGAACTGTAGCATTTGAAAGGGATCATTGAGCGCTACCACTGAACTGGCCAGTTGTTGATAAAAGTGAATGCTCTGTTCTTTTCCTCCATAGAGATAGCACTACAGTGCTAGGAATGTTGGTTATAAAAAAATTATTCTACTTTTTTTTTTTGAACTTTTAGTAAGAAACATTAATTGGTGGAAGGATTCATAGTTATCCTGGTATTTCACTTGAAATATTTTTGAAAGTAAGCGCTTGCAAGGAACATGGATGTTTTTGTCTAAATTCTGAAATGATCACCTTTACACTAATTTCCTATTTTCTCTTCGCTCTTATTTGAGATAATTATTAGACTGAAATAGGTTCTTTGTAGTACATTTCTAATCTTGCAAGTATACTTGAAAGTCTGCGTATCCAGAGAAAATAAGTGTAGAATCATGATTTTAGCATGAGGATTTTAAAACTTTTTCTATTATTCTATCTTGCTGACTTAAAATTAGTATAGCTTTCTTTCTTGTTTTGTTTGTATTTTTACCTTTGAATGTGTCTTCATGTAAAAGTGTGTTGAGAGGATTGAGGGAGAGGGTTATGCTGCTGTGGAAATATTTTTCTTTCTTTTTGGTTAAATCTGCCCTCCCTTGTGGTATAATCTAGGTCATTATAGTGCTCATATTTAATATCTCAGAAAGATAGTAAGTTCTTGAGTGTTTACTCCTTACCAGATGTTAGGCTAAATACTTTGTATACATTTGCTCATTTAATCATCACAGCCACCTTTGGAAAGAGATATAATTATCATTCAGCCCTGTTTGACAGATGAGGAAACAAAGGGTTAGAAACTGTAACTAGTGAGTTGCAGAACTATGAGTTCAACTTAAATTTGTCTCATTCAAAATCTCATAACCTTAATTTCTCTGTCATACCATCTCTGAGAGTACTCCAGAAGGAAAACTTTCTCATTGAGGGCTGCAGAAATACGTGCACTATTTTCCTCACTTTCTTATTTCTCCATTTTAAAAGTCATTTTTTCACTTTCATCCTCGTCTGATAGAAATGGTTATGGAAGATGAAAAAAAAAAACACAGTTTTAAGTGTCTAGCTTTGTATGAATCTGTCTCATTCTAAGAGAGCATCATTTGTACCTCTGTCATTGTTTTTGGTAATACCCTTGCAAGAAAACGTTCTCCGTTGGTTGGATCCTTCACTGCTTAAGTTGGGAGTTTTGATTCATTGTATTCTTAACATTTCTAATGACATAATATCTGAAGAAAGGAAGAATAAATGAAGAGTGTTTTAAAATATTATTTCTGCTAATCTAATGTAACAAAATTTTGTAACTATAAAACCTGACTACTTAACTAAAAGATATTATCTTCAGGGTCATAGCACTGAATGACTTTCTGGCATTCTTTTACATTCAAATGTCTGGGTGTAAATTTAATGACTTCTACATTTCAAAGCTAAAGAAAATTTCCAGCAAACACAAAATGGAAAAGAGTAAACACACCTGATAATTTGTTTTGATGCATTTGTAGCTTTGATAATAAAAAGTATTTTATATTGCTTTTCCTTTCTATTCTTAACTAGATTTTATGTAGTAGTAATGTGTATTTTTTGTGTGTGTTCAAAGGGCAGCCATTCTACAAAAGTGGAAGCTGTGATCAGAACTCTGATGAAAATACAGCTTAGAGATCCAGGGGCCAAAGCACTCGTTTTCTCAACGGTATAATCAACATTTTCATCCTCAATATTAACTCGAACTGATTTTCCCTCACTAATCAGTTTGCAGCTGAGAACTAATTTTTAATGTTTACTCTTTGATTTTTTTCCCAAATCCATAAGATAGAATTATTTTAGAGAAATGTGATGATGCTTCACAAGGCAATTTGTATAGCTACATTTCATGATTTTTTATTAGTTTCATTTAAGGATTTTCTTAGTTTAATATTTTAAAATTGAAATTTCTGACCTTGAGAGTCTCATTTCACAAGAATTTGGGTTAAAAAAAGAAAATCTACTGAATAAAGTGTTGAGTAAAACCCCTAGTTTTCATTTTAGAAAACTAAGTAACTATATTCCGGTGTGCACTCCATTATGTATTTTCTACTGTTTGTTTCTCTTAATTCCATTTTCAAAACCAGCATTTGATGCAAAAAAAAAAAAATACTGTTTCAGATAGAGCTAAATAATATTGATAGTACTACATTTGAGGGCTTTGGTTTTGGTTTTATTTGCTTAACTCCAGTATAAAAGTCATTTTGATTTAATTACTTTTCAGATACCCTTAGATAAACGCTACATATAAATATTGGTTTTCTAATTGTTTTATGTGTTCTAGTGGCAAGATGTATTAGATATTATTTCAAAAGCTCTCACTGACAACAACATGGAATTTGCACAAATCAGTCGTGTTAAGACATTTCAGGTATGTTAAGATTTTACTCCTGGTTTTTGTAGTAGATACAGTTGCAAATTGAAACTGCTGTTAACTAGCTTAGTTACATTTATTGTCTGGTGTCACATAAGCCACATAAACAGCATCTGAGTTCTTGATTCATTATAAAGTGAACATTTAGAAGCAGAGAAACTCTAGGTATTTTCAGTCTATGTAATTATAGCTGTATATAACAAGACCATTGGCTTTTTAAAGATCTCCCAACTTGAGACTTTTTTTTTTTTTTTTTTTTTTTAGTACAGGAAAAGATTACCTATGATATACCTGTTGAATGGACAGGGGCCTCGCATTGCAAGGATTAAGTTCTAAAGTCACTGTCAGGCAGAACTGCAAGTGGTCATAATTATCCTTACATCATGCTCAGCATAGTGACAGATGTATGACCTCAAGCACACACAGAGACCAAATGAAAATTTAACAGATTCATGTCTCTTACCTCACATTCACTCTAGCACATTCTTTCTCTTTCTCTCTTTTTCCTCTAACCTCATATAGTTTAATTTGCATACATCACATGCATCTGTCTTGTGATTCCTCTAGATATTATGAAGAACAAGAGAGCTTATATGATACATTTCTTCATAATTAAAATCAAGCGACAAGTTTACATTTTCTAAAGTTGGTTATTTTGCATTTAAGTTTCTTAGCCATTACCTTTCACAATAGTAATAGATAGCATTAGACGTCTTTAAAGTGAGCTATTACATACTGCTCTTATTTTAACTGATCCAGCTAAAATTAAAATGTACCTTTCTTTTTTAGGAGAACCTTTCAGCATTTAAACGTGATCCCCAAATCAATATTTTGCTGCTGCCCCTGCACACAGGTTCTAATGGATTAACTATCATTGAAGCAACTCATGTTCTCTTGGTGGAGCCCATATTGAACCCTGCCCATGAGCTTCAGGCCATAGGGAGGGTGCACCGAATTGGACAGACAAAGTAAGGACTAAAATTAGAATCAGTCACATTTGCTTCAGTTTTCTGAGAAACCAAATCAGTCTTTAGACTCTTCATTTATGTTCATCATAGCCTACTTGTTTTTAATTACTTCCTTAGATACTACATTTTTTAATTATTTATTTTATAATTTATTTATTTATAACTTTTAATTATTTAATTAAAAGGGATGAGATTTCCAACCCTCCCTTCTCTCCAAGAAGCAAACCCCAAATTGTTCCAAATTTTCTCTTCCTTCCCACAAAACCTTATCACTTTATCCAAAAAAAAATTGTTAGAAATGCTTAAGACAGCTACAAAGTTGAAGGCATCCATCATGCCTTTGAGGAGAATGGAGTTTTGACTAAAGTAGTCCCGTGTTTAAAAGAAGACATACCTTGTACATGACTGAAAATAAATGACTCCTTTTAAAATTCTTAACCTTAAGAAAAGACACCTCCTAGGTCAGCTCCAAGAGATCATTAGATTCAGTTTAAGGCCCAAAGCAAACCTAATAGTGAATATTATTATATGGCATGTATTAGCTTTATTCATATATCAGAATAGACAGTTATCTTTGATAAGGCCTGCTAAATGTGTTACCTTCTGGATGTTTAAAAAAGAAGTATCTTTTTTATTTAGAAATGTTAAATATCTTCGATGTTTAAAAAAGAAAAAAAACACACATCCGTAATAAGCACTTATTAAATCAATATTTATTGAGTACCTACTGTATGTCAGGCATTATTCTAAATACTGAAGATTCAAATTGAATGATACATAATTTGTTTCCCCAAGTAGGTCACTGTGTAGTACAGGAAGCGCGATTTAAAGTGTTGGGTACAATGTGCAAAAGTATAATAATAAAAGGACTGTGTTAACAAAAGAAGGTAATGATCACTCGAGCCCTACAGGGTCAGGAAAGGCTTTATGATGTTGAGTCTTGAAGGAATAATTGTTTCAAAGTTGGCTGGAAAAGGGTAGTCACACAGCCAAAGAGAGTTAGATATGCAAAAATATAGTGGTGGAAAATGACATGACATTTCTAGGGACTGTAAGGAGTTTGGAACTGTTGCAGTGAAAGTATGAGAAAGGGATCATTGGCAGGAAATGAAGTCTTCTGTGTCATACTCAGAAATGTAGACTGTCCTGTAAGTAGTAGCGGGAGAGAAAATAAAGGGTTTACTTGTAAACAGGGAAGAGACATGTTTATTAAACCCCTTAACAAATAGGGCAAAGTAACTGTAATAAATGCAGGCTTCTTCTAACTTACCACCAAGCGTCATTTAAAATGCAGTCACGTCTTTACTTGTTTTTTGTTGGTTTTCTTCTGTGTTTTTAAATACTGATATTTTGTCCTACCAGTGTTCTTTTAAAGCATAGGCTGGACTAGTCTCATATTTAAAACCACAAGTCCAAATGGCCATTCAGCATTACCCAACAATCTTACTATGCCTCCCAAGTGAATCTGTTTTTTTCTACCTTCTGAGGAGTCTGTCTTAAGTCTGTCTTCTTTCTCACCATTGCAATCTTGCCTCATACAGGGGAAACATATACAATCAGATTAGAAGTACCTCATCTTTCCATCATCAACTTGAACAGTCTGCCTGCATCAGTACTCACATGCTTTTTGGTAGATTTTTATTGAGTATCTTCTGTGTGCCAGGTACTGTTCTAGGAACATGAGATGTCCTCATGGAGCGCAATTCTAGCTGTAACGGGGTTGGTAGACAGAAAGGTGGTAAACAATAAACATAAGTACAATCTAGACTATGTTCGGAGCTGGAAAAGTAGAGCGGGGTGAGGAAGTAAGAGTGCAGTGTTTGGGCAGGAAGGCATGCAAGGCCTTATTGAGAAGGTCTGAGCAAGGACTTGAAAGAAATGGGAAAATGGGAAAGTTAGTCATACAGCTGTCTTGCAAAAGAACGTTCAAGTAAACAGTGCATTTGGTGCAAAGGCCCTAAGTCAGAAGTATGGTATGTTAGAAGAATAGCAAGGAAGCACAGTTGCTAAGGGGGAGAGAAGCAGGAGTTGAAGTGAGCGCGCTCAGTGGGGAGAGGGATTATATTGGGCCCAGGAAGCCACTGTGAGGACAGTGCTTTTGCCCTGTGTGAAATCAGGAGCCATTGGAAGGCTTTGAGCAGAGGCCTGGCATATCTTAAGTTTTAAAAGAATCATTCTGAGTGCTATGATGGGGTGGGAGTGAAGGGGAACAAGGGAGAGTAGAAGCAGGGAGAGTCTTGGAGGCTATTGCAGTCATCCTGGTGAGAGCTGAAGGTGACCTGACCATGGCGGTAGCAGTGCACATGGTAAGGAGTGGTCAGGTTCTGGATATATTTTGAAGATAGAACTGATAGTACTTTTGGACAGACTAGACATGGGGTGTGAGAGGGTCAAGGATAACACCATGGGTTTTGGCTTGGACAACTAGAAGGATGAAGTAACCTTTAGCTGAGCTGGAGCAGTCTACAGGGTAGAACAGATTTGGTAAGAGAAGAACTGACATTCAAATGGAGATTTCTATTCTGTAACTAGATGTACAAGTCCATTAAGTCACGAGACTGAATGAGATTACCTAGGGGTGAGTTTAGATAGTGATAGAATTTAGATAGAGGACCATGGACTGAACTCCAGGGCACCAAATTTCAACTATTCTAGGAGAGGAGAAGAAACCAACAAAGGTAACAAAGATCAAGCAGTGAGTTAGAAGAAAACCAGAAGACGGGTGTCCTAGGAGCCAAGTAAAAAATGTACCTCAAAGAAGAGCATATGGTCACCTGTTGCAAGTGCTGTGAAAAATGTCAAGGAAGATAAGGATTGAGAATTGATCATTAGATTTAGCAACATGGAGATCAAAATCAGGTTAAGTGGTAGAGGTGACAGTCTGACTTTAGTTTTGGAGAAAATGGGATTTTGTGTGTTTCTTTTTTAACAAATACTTGTATAACAAAGAGAGGTTAGGTAACTTGCCCATGGTCAGACAACTAGTAGAAGCAGTTGCAGATTTCAGGCACAGCCATTCTGCCTTCACAGTACAAGCTTTAACCACAGTGCACCGCTGCTTCTGTGTGGCTGGTACAGCTAGTATTTGAGGAGTTTTGCTGCAGAGAAAAGGAAGAGAATGAGATCAAGAGAAGTATTTGTTTTTCCTTTCAAATGGGAGAATTAGAGAATGATTCATTAGAGACAACAAAAACTAGTGAAGGAGGAGAACAGGGAGAATGCTTGACGGTGTCCTTGAGTAGCCAAGAGGATACGGGATGGAACACTGAAGTGGAGGGAGGGGTTGGTAGGCAGGAGCATGGATGTGTCATCCAGTAATAGGAAAGTACCTCATATGCCTTCCCTTTTATTACAGCAGAAGTATCCCTTTTCTTTCAAAAGCCACTCATTCATTTGTCCTGGATTCCATTCCTTCTCGTATTTTCAAGGACAGGTATACATTTCCCTTGTACAGGTTGAGTATCCCTTAACTGAAATGCTTTAAGTGTTTTGCCTTTAGAATTTTTTCAGATTTTAGAATATTTGCATATACATAGTGAGATATCTTAGGAATGAAACCCGAGTCTAAACATGAAATTTATTTATGTTTCATATACAACTTCTACACATAGCCTGAAGGTGATTTTATATAATATTTTAAATAATTTTGTTCACGAAAGCAAGTTTTTACTGTGTTTTCACTGTGACTCATCACATGAAGTCAGGTGTTGAATTTTCCACATGTCACATTGGCACTCAAAAAGTTTTGGATTTTGGAGCATTTTGGATTTTGGGTTTTTGGATTAGGGATACTCAACCTGTCATATATTACCCCATAAATATGTCTTAATATTATCCATCTTTAAAAAGAAAAAAACACTCCGATATATCCCACCTCCATCTCTACTTTTTTATCCCCCATTCTCTGTCAAACTGTCTGGTTTATTTTTCTCTCCACCATATCACTGAAGTGAGGCTTATAACATTTTTAGTGACCTACTTCTTGCCAGTGGTCTGAGGGTTCTTTGTCTACACCCCTTCGATGAATTTTTCTAGTCTTAGGGCTTTAGGTAGCTTTTACGGATTGATGACTCTCAGGTATATATTCCCCAGCCCAGACATGCCCATATAACTCCTGTCCCAGGTGCATATATCCAGTTCTAGCTCTGCACACATTTCTCTGGACTCACCTTGGATACCTGTCTAATAGTTATCTGATAGGTTTCACATGGACAAAACAAAATTGTGTTGCATCTGCACTCTCACTCCCACCCTGAGCTTTCCCCATCTTATAATCTGGCACTGTCATCTGTTCCTGCCTGGATCAGGAATCTAGGACTCTTCTATATTTTTGTTTTCACATCTCACATCCCAGTCATCTTTTAAGTTTTGTCAGCTCTGCCGCCAAAAGATACTCCAATTCTACTTGACTGCTGTCTCCACTGACACAACCATAGTGCATTCACCCTTACTTACCCAGATGACTACAGAACTTAACTGACTTCTCTGGTGCTCTTCTTGCTGAACAAGAAGTACATCCTCCACACAGTCGCCAAAGGGATTTCTAAAGTACGGTCAGGTATACATCAAATCATGCATACAAACCCACCAAGGGCTTCCCGTTATAACCACAATACAATTCAAATGCTTGGTCACATCCTGGAAGGCCCTGTGTGACCTGGCCCCTGCACACTTCTCCACCCTTATTTTCACCTCTCTCCCTTGCTTACAGGATGCTTCTGCCGTGCTAGCCTTCTTTTGGCCTCTTGAACATGTTAGACTTGTTCCAGGCATGTTCCCTTCCCAGGGAATGTGCTGTTTCTTCCATTTGGATGTTCTTCCTACTCCTCCTTTGCCTACTGGCCTCATTCCCATCACTGTTGTTTCAGTTTGCATGTCAGCCTCCTCCCAGCATTATATTTACCTGAAACTGTCTTACTCCTTCATGTGTTTATTGTCTGTCTCTCATTAGAATGCCGTCAGGAGATTAAATAGTTCATTTTGTTTGCTGCTGAACCCCTCCTAGCACCTGCCACAAGTGGGCACCAACTGACTGATGAATATAGCATGTAAAATGTGAAGTCAGTTTGTACTGATTCGTTTTACTGTGTTTTTAAGCTTAAAATTTTTCTGTACCTTTTAGACCTACTATTGTACACAGATTCTTAATTAAAGCAACAATAGAAGAAAGAATGCAGGCAATGCTGAAAACTGCTGAGAGGAGGTAGGTAATAATTTATGACAAGTAGAAGGGGGAAGGTTTTCCTGTTAAAAGTTTGTATCTTTGGAACTTCTTCACTTAGATGACGACAAAAAATACAACACAAATACTTTTTAAAAGCAAGGTCTGATGTTTTGCCTTTTCACTGTTTCCCAGTCAGTGTTCCAGACTTTGTATATTTGAATTAATGTATTAATCGTAACATAAATACAAACTATACTACATTTCTTTGCCACATTGGATCACTTTCTAAACAAAATATATCTTTATGCCTGACATAAGCCTTAGTCTCATATGTGGAAACTAAACTCTTATTGCTACTTTCTACATCACACTTGTTAGTCATGTGCAGGTATAAATATCTGAACTTTAAAATTTGACTGTAAAATTTAAAATTTGGGAGTCTGAGGCAGGTGAATAACCTGAGGTCGTGAGTTCGAAACCAGCCTGGCCAACATGGCGAAACCCCCGTCTCTATTAAAAACACAAAAGTTAGCCAGGTGTGGTGGCACGCGCCATAGTCTGAGCTACTTGGGAGGCTGAGGCAGGAGAATCGCTTGAACCCAGGAGGTGGAGGTTGCAGTGAGCCAAAATCATGCCACTGCACTCCAGCCTGGGCAGCAGAGCAAGACTGTGTCCCTGGGGAAAAAAAAAAAAAAACTTGATTGGTTAAGATTAATTGTGGTGTCAATCCAAAGACAGAACAAAAGCAGAGAGACCAAACCAGTCTTAATTTTAAAAGCTTGACTCTGGAATCATAGAACACTCTAATATTTATGCTATAATTTATTTAAATCTTTTTGAAAACATAAATCTTTCTACATCTTTAGGAGGTCGGTAGGATTGGAAGTTACCCAGGGAAAAGATGATTGCCTTAGAAGGGATTGTCACATAGCAAAGAAGCAATTTGAAACCACAAATTTTCTTCCATTGATGGTTTCTGGGAAGGAAAGAGGCTTCCACAGGAGCCTTTTACCTAAAACATGAAGGCTTTTTAAAGTTCTTGTTTCCTTGTGTATCAGACTTCAGTGATTTTTATTTAGGTTGTTTTAATAAAATAGCAGTTATGAGTTGTTTGAAATTCTCTTGAAACAGTTTAACTTTAGGTGGTAAGAAGGTAATTTGTAAGGTGAGAGCCTTAGTAGCAGTTGTCAAGAGTTTTGTTCTTTGTTCTGTTAATTGCAGAGAAAAAAACATTTTGACAAACCCTAAACGTAATATATAGAAGTCTTCACTAGTTTTGACAAGTTATAACAATGATCTTATCACTTGCTTTCCTCTGGGAGTTTCTTATAGCCCAGTTACAAAAACTTAAGAAAAAATATGTGTCTAGTTCGTATTACTACAAATACAATCACTGATGGCTTGGGGTTTCTTTCTCACTGTGCTCATTTGGAAAACCTTGCAGTCACACGAACTCATCAGTGAAGCATTCAGAGGCTTCCGTCTTGACCGTGGCTGACCTGGCAGACCTGTTTACCAAAGAAACTGAAGAGCTTGAATGAACTACACTTGATTGATTCCATGGACTTTAGTGTATTAATAAACTTTCATAGCTGTAGAGCAAAGTTACAAGTTTTAAAAACCCAGTAGATAACAGTTACCACTGTTTCTAGTTGAATGAATTTGTTTCTTGTTCTGGTTATACAGTGGCCTAGTACTTACTGAGTCCTTTTCAATATACTGTTTTCAGAAGATCTATAAAGATTTTTAATTTTACACTCCTAATAAAATATTTATTTTTTGTCCCAAATAATATCTATATCTGACGATGCAAGGGAATTAAGAGAGGTAATGTGTACTTTTCTTATGATAAGATCAGTCATAAAAAGAGTTGGAATAAGAAAGTAAACTAGTCTAGTTTTATATGACCTGGTATATTCAACCAACATAGATCTCAGTTTTTGGAAGGGCCTTCAGTATCTTTAGCACATGATTCACCAGTATCTTGTTAGTAATATTTTAAGTAGATGGTGAATTACATTAATTCATTTTTTGAGTAGGCTTATACCATAACTTTACAACTAGTAATTTTGCAATAATACAACTCCTTAGAATAAGTTAATGTTAGACAGTTATTTCTTTCTTCTGCATCTTGCTACTGAAAACAAAAACAATGAAAATATTCATACTTCTATTATGTGTAAAGTGGTGTTAGTGTAGACAGTTGACTCCAAATAGATTTTTTTAATGTATTAATGATTACCTTAAAATTATCTGCTTTCTCTACTCTTAATTTTTCTTATTGTTAAAGTTTTTATATGTTGTAAGATTGATGTATCTGTAAATATTGCAGTTTTATGATTTTGTGTTATTATAACATGGAAATATGGCAGGGTTTTGTTTCAATCATTATTATACTGATGTCTTGGATTCTTTTTCTCTCCCATGTTCTTGTGTAACTAGAACTTTTTAGCCAGTGATATCTGAATTCATGGTAGAGTTGTTATTTCACTCCAGTTGTTCCTCCCTTAAGCACGAGTCTTTGACCTTTTGAACAAGAGAATGCCATGTTCACATAAGCGAATTGTTGCAAGTGCTAATAACCAAGTGTTCTTCTTCTGTGAGGAATTAATGGACTTTGAAATTGCTGAATAAGGAGTAGCTTGTTATATCCTAGCCATTTGATGTAATACAAATGTTCTTGTTTGGCTTCCTTTTCTTTGAGCCTTCAGAGTTTTAAAGGACCTTTTTTGACCCTCAGGACTTATTAGCTCCTAGTTAGCTGCCTGGCAAACTCATAGAACCATCCCCTGGATCCCATTTGTCCGAGAGGCTTTGGTGCTCAGTTAAGGTGCATTTTCTTACTCTAGGTTTATAGAGTGATGTAATTCAACTGAAGAAAACACACACATGCTTTTGGTGCTTATTCTTCAGTTAAAAGGAGGTATGCATTGATTCTTTTATATGAAATTAAATCAAACTTATTTTATAGCTCTTTACATATTAAAAGAGCTTTCCTGTACATTTACATGTTTAATTTGCCCAACAATCTTGTGAAGTTGATACAATTAATATCATTCCTGTTTTAAAGGTAGAGAACTGCAGTTCAGATACATTGAAACTTTCTTAGGACATGTAGCAAGTAAACAGTGGAGCCCAGGTACCCTGACTCCATATCTTACATTCTTTTACTAATAACATGTCATACTGAGATTCAGAAGGCCCATGCTTATAATTTAAAAATGAGACTACTTCAGTATTTCTTTGTGTTTATTTTCTACTATTCCTTTCTGAGCTATGTTTTAGAGAAAACAATTTGATATGCTTCAATTTTGTAAAACAAATTACATATATATATATAAAATTATCTGTATTAGACAAAACTGTTTTATTTATTTCTGTAAGATATCAATTAAATAAATATTTTAGTGGAAATGAAAATTGTGGAATTCTTTGATTTCTGAGCCTTAGAACATATAGGGTTTTTTGATTTTTTCTTTCAACAAAATATATCAAAATGGCTAATACTACAGAATCCCATATTTTATATACATTTGTTACATCTTAAAAACAATTGTGACAGTTTCCAATTGTTCAAAACAAATACAAATCTGATCCTCACATTTTCTTGGCTACAAACAAAGGATTTTTTAAGTTTTCTTCCTCTATTATTTTATAGCCTCTGAAACATTACTATGTTTATAAGTAGTTGTTCTTAAATGGGTGCTATGCTAATGAACTAGTGAGAAAAAATGAGATAGCCACAATTGTTAGAATAGCCCCAGTCATTAAACTTAGATGTGTTTGGACCTGGAGAATCATTTTCTGTTACTTGATTCCAGATGAGTTTACTAGAACTGAAAAGATACATACAAAAGTGTATATACCTTACTTCACAGCCATTTTGCTTCAAACCAGGATAACTTTACTGTGTTTATTGCAGCATCAGTGTTTCTATTTGTATGTGACCTGAGCTGAATAAGCCATGCATTCAGTTTTAGGAATTGTTATCTTTCATGTCACATGAACAACAAACTAAAAATCTTAACATGATAATTCAACATGCAACTACTAATACTTTACAAATAATGATCAGACCAACTATTTATCTAAATATTTAGGAACTGAATTTAACAGTGCAAGATTAATCACCAACGCAAGCTCTCCTTTCAGGTGGACAAAGTAAGAAATCATGTCGTTTTAATCTCCTGCTCTCATTTAATAGCTCTTCCAGTGTGCTTAAGTTATTTGTGTTTATTAAACGACAAGATAACCTTTCAGAAATGCAGAGATCACTCATGCTGAATAACCTCAGGCTTACTTAATTCAAATAAAAGGTGTCTTTCAATCTTTCTAGAATTTAGGTAAACAAAATCCCACAGTGTGCCATTTCATACTTTTTAACTGGCATACAAATGCAAAAATGAAATGTAAAAAAAAGGAATTTAAACCAATTAAATGAATTAAAACCAATGCAAAACAAAAAAAAAAAGGCATTACAACAGAATACTACAAGCAATGCATTTTAAGCCTGTCTACTCTGATAAAGGGCATCTAGTCATTAAGACTTCTTCAAAGTGAGATCAGTTAACTGTTTATAAAATTTTCTGTTTACAAGAATCCCTGTGTACCTCTGTTACATTGTGAAGCCCACATGAATGCTTATCACATGTAAGGGTTGAATATGAACCATTTGCAAGCCTTCCCTTAGAGGAAGGCTATGTAAGTAATTGATAACCCCAAAGGGAGTTCGAGCCTTGTGCTAAGTATGTAGTGTTGCCTCTGAGTTACAAAACAGATAGTATCACATCCAGAAAATAGCACAAGTACTTGGCAGAGGCCAGAGTTGTCATCTCCATCCTTCTCCTGCCCTCAGACAGCCTTTCAGGGGCATGTATAGCTCATCTCTGAAGAGTGAAGATCCCCACACCATCCTTGTATCTTCTTCATTTAATGGCAGTGACTCTCAATACTGATTTTTGGGGACTGACTTTGTTATCTTGAAACCAAATTTTATTGCAGCTTATGCTTCTTTTCCTGCAAAATAGAAATTTTTTTAAAAGCCTCCATTATCTGTATAATGATCTTTGTATAGGTGACTACTATTATTAAATCAATAACTTTTTCTCTCCCTATCAAAAAATCAGCCTTTTTTAAATGGTCTGCCTTTCCAAACCCTATTGTTATCTTTGTCTCTCCAGTAAACTTGTTTTTAATGCTCCACACCTGCCTAGAGAGCATATTAGAGGAGCGACTTGTCCAAAGACACATTTTCGATCTAGGGGGTCTTTCCAGACCTGTGATTTGTATGTGCGCACAGTTCTGATCACTGACCCTTCCAGTGTTCTAAGGAGCAAACATTTGTGCTCAAATTTCCTTAGAAATCATTTCTGTACATTTTATTATTTATTTAGGATATACTTACTGAAGTTACCTGTGGTCATTTTCTGCCAAGACTATTTAACATTTACCACATCATGTCCCTAATGCTCTACCCAGATTCGTAAGGCACCTCATGCCTCTTCTGTTCTCTTGACTTCCCATAATCAAACAACTGCTATCTCCAGTTATTTTTCCAGAGCCTTTGTAAAAATTTCCATTGACGGAGAGCATCATTGCCTGTTGATAACGTTGAGTGTATTTTTCCTTTGTTCCAGAATCATGTCTTCTTTAGTAAATGCAAATCTGTGTTTTAAACAGGAATGCATTTTAGTTTCTGATCTTTATCAGAATGTTTATAAGTGATTCCACTATTAAACTGTGAAAGCATCAGTGTGGAATGTTGTATTTACCTAAAACTTCCCCAGTGCTTTTCACTTCTCAAGTCCATAATTATAATCATGTTAATGTTTATATTCTGCAACTGACCATTTTCTACCCTGCACTCAGATTTGCCTTCCTAGGTTTTCTACCAGCATGATAGGGTGCAAGTAAAACTTTACACCTCTGTAAGAGGCACTTCTGTCTTTTTAATAAGTTGTTAATGATGACTCAAGCAGTCATCTCGTTTACGCAGTGATTTATTTTTAAGGGATTACTCTTTATGCATACAGCAGAAGATTTAGCAAGTTTCCTTCTTAAAATGGCTTTGGCCTTTCAAGCAAGATAAAGATCTCTACTGAGTAAACCACCTTTTTTATTTTTTATTTTATTTTATTATTATTATTATTATTATTATTATTATTATTATTATTTTTGAGACACAGTCTGTGTTGTCCAGGGTGAAGTGCCATGACAGCTCACTGCAGCCTCAACTTCTCAGGCTCAGGTGATGTCCCCACCTCAGCCTCCCGGGTAGCTGGGACTACAGACATGCACCACCACACCTGTTTATCTTTTTGTAGAGACAGGGTTTTGCCATGTTGCCCAGGCTGGTCTAGAACTACTGGGTTCTAGCAATCCACCTGCCTCGGCCTCCCAACGTGCTGGGATTACAATAAACCACCTTTTAATTCTCTCTCTTTTTCCCTTCCTTTCTTCCATTATTCCTTATTTCCTTTTCTTCAGTCTTATTTCCTCTTTGGTTTTGAAACTGTATGTGTAGACATTGGAAAAAGCAATTTATCCACCATTACATAAAAAGGACACTTATCAGACTACTGCCCAAGCATTCCTAACTGGAGTCAGTGGACTTATGGAGGGAAAGAAGGTCCACAGGTGAGCTTCAAAGGGCAAACTCCCAACATTGTGTACCTTCCAGCAGCTTCCTAGAGACAGAGTTTCATATTGTCTGTCAGATTCTTAAAGGGATTCAAGGCCTAAAGGGACCCATTGTCATAGGCCATCAGTTTCCAAGTGTGATCCTTAGGGATCTCCAAGCCTAAGCAGTCTGAAAGGCCCTAGGATTTTCTTCATATGTGTCAATGAAAACAACATACTCAACACATTTATTAACAAAGCTGATACATGAGAAGCTGGTTGCCTTCAGTTAGGGAACTTTAAAGAGATTTGCAAAATTGTACAACAATGCCATTCTTTTCACTTAAGTCTTTGTTTTATTTTAGAAAATAGTTATTTTCATTTCACAGTGTGTTATTATATGTTAACATGTAATAGGTTTATTATTTCTAGTTAATATTTTTATATTGCTTAGTTTTAATTTCTAATAAGGTAAATAGTTGTGGATATAACCCATATAAACAAAAGCAAAGTCTTAATAGAGTCCTTAATCATTTTGGAGCATATAAAGTATTCTTGAGCCCCAAAAGTTTGAGAAACATTGATCGCTTGTATCATCTTCAGTTTCTCTCCATCAAGAACAAGGCAAGGAATTGGCATAATTTTTTCCAGCCAAGTTCGTATCAAGGTGCTATATGCACATTTGTAGAAAGAAATCTACCCACAGCAGGTGCATTGGCTCACACCTGTAATTCCACCCCTTTGAGAGGCTAAGGTGGGTGAATCACTTGAGGCCAGGAGCTCAAGACCAATCTGGGCAACATGGTGAAACCCCATCTCTAGTAAAAATAAGAAAATTAGCTGGGCATGGTGGCGGATGCCTGTAATCACAGCTACCAGGAGGCTGAGGTGGGAGGATCACTTCATTTTAGGAGGAGGGAAGGAGGAAGAGAGGGAGGGAGGAAGGGAGGGGAAATCTGGTGGACTTAGTATAACAAGGAGTTTGATTTAATTTTGTGCCTTATGCTTTGTTTGAAAAAAAATTAAATGGTTAAGGTTGCGTATGGTAGCTTTTTAAACCAAACCCTGTCTCCATATGAACGTAAAGTGGACAGTGATGTTCTGTGCTTTGTGACCAAAGAGATAATTGTCACCTGTAATGGTCAGTTTTATCTATCAACTTGGTAAGGCTGTAATCCATTTGTTCAATCAAACACTAATCTCTGTGTTGCTGAGAAAATATTTTGTAGATGTGATTAACATCCTTAATCAGTCTATTTTAAATAAGAGAGATAATCCTAGATAACCTGGAGGATTTTATTCAGTCATTGGAAGGGTTTAGTAACAGAGTGGAGCTTCCCAGAAGAAATGCTGCCCATGGACAGCAGCTTCAGCTCATTCCTCTGTGTGCCAGCCTGCCCTGCCTGATGGCTGGCCCTCCAGATTTCAGACTTGTCTAGCCAACTCCTACAATTATGTAAGCCAATTCTTTGGGATAGATCCCTTAATTTATTGCAGCTACTGTTTTTTGTTTTTTTTTTTTCTCTGAATTGTGACCGGTACACCACCCTTGGGGAAGACTTTCAAATGTACAAAAGAAGGTACCCAAACTATCAGATTTTTGCTCAGCAAATGGTGATACTGTTTATGCTGCCACTTTTAAACAGCACGATAATGTTTCTAAAAAAAATACCCAAAAATGTTTAGCCATGACCTAAACACGTAAAGAATAAAGGTTGTGAAAATAAAAAGAGAGAGAAAGAGAGGTTGGCTAGGCGTGATGGCTCACATCACACCTGGAATCCCAGAACCTTGGGAGGCCCAAGTGGGCAGATTGCTTGAGGCCAAGAGTTTGAGATTAGTCTGGCCAACATGTGAAAACCCTTTCTCTATTAAAAATACAAAAATTAGCTGGGAATGGTGGCCCATGTCTGTAGTCCAGATGCTGAGACACAAGAATTGCTTGGACCCAAGAGGTGGAGGCTGCAGTGAGCTAGATCATGCCACTGCACTCCAGCCTGGGCTGCAGAGCAAGACTGTCTCAAAAAAAAAAAAAAAAAAAACCTTGGGTGGGTGATATAGTTTGGATATTTGCCCTTTCCAAATCTCACATTGAAATTCGATCCCCAATATTGGAAGTGGTGCCTGGTGGAAGGATTTTGGTTATGGGGTTGGAACCCTCATGAATGACTTGTTACCATATGTGTGATAATGAGTGAGTTCTTACTCTGTTATTTCCCATGAGAACTGCTTGTATAAACAATCTGGCACTTCCCTCCTCTCTCTCTCTCCATCTCTTGCTTTCTGCTTTTTGCTGCCACGTGATGCCTTTCATGAGCTTTTTCTTATGAAATCTGCAGATCAACACCAACACCCTTATTCTCATCCACTTATCAGTCACATGTCACCTATAAATGGAGACAGGAGCTAATCACTAAGAAAGGAGAGTAATTGGACTCTCATTTATTTACTCGGAGTGTATTGTTGTTTCCATGTGCATGATTACATGAGTAATTGCAGATTATACTCTCTAGCTTTAAACTCACTTTCTCGAACAAGTGACATTAAAAGATTGCTCCTACAAAGAATCCTTGTATCAAAGATAATAGTAATAATGCCAGAAAACAACAAAATAATAGCACAGCTGATACTTTTACAACTGACTACTGAGTTCTGTTAGCTATGTGACTAGGTAAAAACAATGAAGACTGATCAGATCTGTCAAGCTGTCATACAATGAAAATTCTGGATTATCAAGAAAATCTGAAATATAAATTTACACCCATTATTAATAACTACATTCCTATTTTATTTATCCATTCCCACACTGCTAATAAAGACATACCCAGATTGGATAATTTATAAAGAAAAAGAGGTCTAATGGACTGAAAGTTCCATATGGCTGAGAAGGTGAAGGAGGAGCAAAGGTACCTCTTACATGGCAGCAGACAAGAGAGCTGTGAAGGGGAACTGCCCTTAAAACCATCAGATATCATGAGACTTATTCAAAAAGCTGCCCCCGTGATTCAGTTACCTCCCACCAGGTCCCTCCCATGACACATGGAGATTATTATGGGAACTAAAATTCAAGATGGAATTTGGGTGAGGCACACCCAAACCATATCACCTATTATGTTTCAGTCAGATATATCTTTGCACTGTGACAGCCCATAAAAGAGAATTTCAAAATACACAGAACTTAGAATCAAGTCAACATTTGCCATTTGACAAAGTGCTGAAGAACAATAATGTGGTTTGGCTGTGTCCCCATCCAAATTTCATCTTGAATTGTAGCTCTCATAATCCCCACATGTCATGGGAGGGACCTAGAGGGAGGTAATTGAATCATGGGGTCAGGTTTTCCCATGCTGTTCTCATGATAGTGAATAAGTCTCATTCTGATAGTTTTATAAAGGGCAGTTCCCCTGCACATGCCCTCTTGACTGCCACCATGTAAGATGTGCCTTTGCTCCTCACTCACCTTCTGCCATGACTGTGAGGCCTCTCTAGCCATGTGGAACTGTGAGTCCATTAAACCTCTTTTTCTTTATAAATTACCCAGTCTTAGGTATTTCTTCATAGCCATATGAAAATGGATTAATACAGTAAATTGGTACCAGTAGAGTGGGGTACTGCTATTAAGATACCAAAAAATTTGGAAGCAACTTTGGAACTGGATAATAGGCAGAGGTTGAAACAGTTTGGAGGACTCAGAGGAAGACATGAAGATGTGGGAAAGTTTGGAGCTTCCTAGAGACTTGTTGAATGGTTTTGACCAAAATGCTAATAGTGATATGGACAATGAAGTCCAGGCTGAAGTGGTCTCAGAGGGAGATGAAGAGCTTATTGGGAACTGGAGCAAAGGTGATTTCTACTATGCTTTAACAAAGAGACTGGCTGCATTTTGTCCCTGCCCTAGAGATCTGCAGAACTTTGAACTTGAGAGAAATGATTTAGGGTATCTGATGGAAGAAATTTCTAAGCAGCAAAGCATTCAAGATGTGACTTGAGTGCTCTTAAAAGCATTCAGTTTTATTCATTCACAAAGATATGGTTTGGAATTGGAACTTATGTTTTAAAGAGCATAACATTTGGAAAATTTGCAGCCTGATGATGCAATAGAAAAGAAAAACCTCTGTGGAGAAATTCAAGCTGGCTGCAGAAATTTACATGAGTAATGAGGAGCCAAATGTTACTCACCAAGACAATAGGGAAAATGTCTCCAAGACATGACAGACATCTTCATGGCAGCCCCTCCCATCACAGGCCTGGAGGCTTAGGAGAAAAAATGTTTTCACGGGCTAGGCCCAGGGCCTTGCTGCTTTGTGCAATCTCAGGACTTGGTGCCCTATGTCACAGCCATGGCAAAAGGGGCCAACATACAGCTCAGGCCATTGTTTCAGAGGCAATGGGTAAATACACCCATTCCAAATGAAAGAAATTGACCAAAACGATGGGGCTACAGGCCCCGTGCAAACCCCAAGTGTTGGCAGCTTACACATGGTGTTGGCCCTGCAGGTGCACAAAAGTCAAGAACTGAGGATTGGGAACCTCCTCCTAGATTTCAGAGGATGTATGGAAACACCTGGATGTCCAGTCAGAGGTGTGCTGCAGGGCAGAGCCCTCATGGAGTACCTCTGCTAAGGCAGTGCAGAAGAGAAATATGTGGGAGCCCCCACACAGAGTTCCCACTGAGGCAATGCCTAGTGGAGCTGTGAGTAGAGGGCCCACCATCCTCCAGAGTGCAGAATGGTAGATCCACTAACAACTTGCATCATGCCACAGGCACTCAATACAGGCCCATGAAAGCATCTAGAAAGGGGGTTGTGCCCTACAAAGCCACAGGGGCAGAGCGTGAAGTTGGATGTGAGGCATAGAGTCAAAGGAATTCATTTTGGAGCCACAGTTCAGCCTATAATAATAACGGAGAGAAATGAAAACATGTCTTCATAGAAAAACTTATATGTGAGTATTTATAGCAGCATCATTTACAGTAGGCAAATGTGGAAACAACCCAAATGCCCATCAATTGATAAATGGACAAACCACATATGGTTATACTTCTAATGGAATATGATTTGTACAAAAAAAAAACATGGATAAACCTTAAAAACATTATGCTAAGTGGAAAAAAAAGTCCCAAAATACTGTATATTTCTGTTTATATGAAACGTCTAGAATAGACAAATCTTTATTTATTTACTTATTTATTTATTTATTTATTTATTTTTTAGAGATGGGTTCTCACTCTGTCACACAGATGGGAGTGCAGTAGCAGTATCATAGTTCACTGCAGGCTCAAACTCTGGGACTTAAGCGATCCTCCTGCCTTGGCCTCCTCAAGTAGCTGGGACTACACGTATACATCACCACTCCTGGTGAGAACAGGCAAATCTTTAGAGACAGAAATTACATTAGTAGTTGCTTAGGACTAGGAGAGGAACTGGAGTGACTGCTAAGGGGCATGGGGTTTCTTTATGGAGTAATGAAAATGTTCTAAATTTAGACTGTAGTGATAGTTGCACAAATTTGTGAATCTACTAAAAACCGTTGACTTGTACACTTTAAATGGCTGAATTTTATGGTATATGAATTGTGTCTCAAAGATATTTTGAAATATTTTTAAAGTAGCACAAAAGCTTATTTTGAAAAATATCATTTAGCATGCAAAACTTTGGCAGAGCCAATTGTAGATGAAAATGAGACAGGTGGTCTTCAAAATATGAAGCACACATTGTAAAGAATGTTGTACTCCAGGCCTGTGAATCTTACTGATAGCTGGCAGCCATAGTTAAAATGTTGTAGCATCTGGAATTGTGGGCTGTAATTGAAACTCAACTGAAGAGCTCTCCATGGAGCTGGAATGACCAGAGAATGCATAAAGTTGTTAAACATGAAACAAAGATAACTATTATCTTTTAAAAACCTCTCATTAACCCTCATGATGTTCTTGGGTGAAAGTCTAATCTGGCACACTTGCCAACTTCTAATAAAGAATCATATGGTCTTCCAACTCACATAATGACTAATTCTAAAGCATGCAACCTCAAAGTACTACATTCTCCCTGTTCTAGAAATACAACCCTAGAGGGCCAATCTTCCTTCAGCATTCAAATATTGAGTAAAACAACTGAACTGTAAGGTTCAACTAAAGGAATGCAACTGTGATTTGAGCTGTGGAATGGCTATGGCCTAAGTCAAGAATTCTCAACCTCAGCACTACTGATTGATATTTTGGGCCAGGCAATTCTTTCTTCTGGGGCCTGTCCTATGCATTATAAGATTGAGCAGCATCCCTGGCCTCTACCCATTAGATGCCAGAAACACAGTCCATCCCCAAGCTTTGACAACCAAAAATGTTTCCAGATATTTTGAATATCTCCTGGGGCTTAAATCAAGAACCACTGGCATAAGCCACGGAAGAACTAACCATTTACCATGGTACAGGTTGAGTATCCCATATCCAAAATGCTTGGGACCAGAAGTGTCTTGGTTTTCAGATTTTTGAATATTTGCTTTATATGCTTACTGGTTAAGCATCTTAAATCCAAAATGCATATCCTTTGAGCCTTATATCAGTGCTCAAAATGTTTCAGAGTTTGAAATATTTCAAACTTGTGATTTTGGGTTTGGGATGCTAATCTGCAATAACATAGACCATGTACCAAAAGAAAAAAATTGATATGTTTAATTTATACATCATTTATTAAAGCTCTGTGGAGTTTAAATATTCAGAATATTATGTAAAAACCAGTTTCCTTGATCATACTAAGTTTTGATGACCATAATCTTTGACAACTTTATTCAGGAGATTTTCATATGTTGCTCTAAAGTTTCAACCCAATGCTGAAATGCCAGCTTGGAGCCACAGAAGGAATGAGCTGTTTGTATTCTATTAAAAGATTGCCCTTGAACATTTACAGATGAAAAAATTTCAAGGGGACAAAAATGTGATTTTAAAATCAATTTTGCCACCTACTAAAGGATTTGCTAAATGGATCACTATGAGGTGATGGATGTGTTAATTATCTTGATTTTGGTAATCATTTCAGAATGTATATGTATATCAAAACATTACATTATACACCTTAAATATGTACTTTATTTTGTATGTCACTTATACCTCAATAAAGCTCAGAATTAAAAAAAAATACTGTCATTAACTGAGGGTTTGCAAATACACTCTAAGTCTTTATCATTAAGGACACCAGGTGGCATGACAGAACTCACTGTCATTGTCCTTCCAGACTATCAACTGAATCACATAAAAATGAAAGATGAAGTAAAGTTTTGATACAGTGTACTTCAAAGTTTTTAAATGTGAATTTATTGTACTCTGAAACTATGATGTAGATGACATCGGCCCACACATTATTATTATTATTATTATTGAGATGGAATTTCACTCTTGTTGCCCAGACTGGAGTGCAATGGCACGATCTTGGCTCACTGCAACCTCCTCCTCCTGGATTCAAGTGATTCTCCTGCCTCAGCCTCCCAAGTAGCTAGGACTACAGGCTTACTCCACCATGTCCCGCTAATTTTGTATTTTTAGTAGAGACAGGGTTTCCCCATGTTGGCCAGGCTGATTTTGAACTCCTGACCTCAGGTGATCCACCTGCCTCAGCCTCCCAAAGTGCTGGGATTACAGGCATGAGCCACTCTGCCCAGCCTGCCCACACATTTGGATGTCATGATACTAACATAACATCACTTTGTGATATTAATTTTGTGACACTGAGAAGTCTTCACCTGTCTCAAGAGGACCCTAAGTAGACCTCACGCCTCTGCCTTCTAGAGGCTGGGACTACGTAGTTTCTAATTTTTTGTTCTTTTTTTCATCCCCTCCCTCCCTTCCTTCTTTCCTTCCTTCCTTCCTTCCTTCCTTTCTTCCTTCCTTCCTTCCTTCCTTCTTTCTTTCCTCTAACAACTGTTAATGAGACACTAAAACTGACATCCCCACTGACACTTCGCAATTACAGTGTGCTGCTGGGAAGCATGAGCGTGCTGGTTTCTCTCATAGCAGGAATGGGAGGCTTACCAAGAACCCTCCCCAGAATATATGTCCATGATTTTGGCTACAGATGACCATTAAAGCAATATAAGGTCATAACCAGTAAAGTCTTCTCCTGTAACTTTCAGAAAATAAAATAAACTTGTTAACTGGACACTGTGTCAATTAATAGTGTAAGAATAAACAGACTGGCTATTTTCTATAATCTCGGTAAATGGCATTCTTCCTTTTTTTTTTTTTTTCTTCAAGGCAAAAACTCTGGAGTCATCCTAATGCCTTTTTCTTCTCTCATCTTTCACATCTAATCCACCAGCTAATAAAGCCTACCCTCAAAATGCATCTAGACTCTGAACACTTTTCATCATCTCCGCAGCCACCACATAGTCCCTGACATAATCACTCTTTTTTTTTTAATTTTCAACTTTTATTTTAAGTTCAGGGATGCATGTGCAGGATATGTAGGTTTGTTACACAGGTAAATGTGTGCCATGGTGGTTTGCTACACAGATCATCCATGTATTAAGCCCATTATCCAATAGCTATTCTTCCTGATCCTCTCCCTCCCCCTCCCCCTACTCTCCAACAGGCCCCAATGTGTGTTGTTCCCTGCCATGTGTCCATTTATTCTCATCATTTAGCTCCCACTTGTAAGTGAGAACATGCAGTATTTGGTTTTCTGTTCCTGTGTAAGTTTGCTAAGGATGACAGCCTCCAGCTCCATCCATATGCCTGCAAAAGGACATGATCTGATCCTTTTTTTTTTTTTTTTTTTTTTTTTTTTTTTT
>NW_016809144.1:190660-195124 GCF_001698545.2 Rhinopithecus bieti | reverse complement strand
AAAAGTTTTTTTCTTTTTTTTTTTTTTTTTTTTTTTTTTTTTTGAGACGGAGTCTAGCTCTGTCGCCCAGGCTGAAGTGCAGTGGCCGGATCTCAGCTCACTACAAGCTCTGCCTCCCGGGTTTACACAATTCTCCTGCCTCAGCCTCCCGAGTACATGGGACTACAGGTGCCTGCCACCTCGCCCGGCTCGTTTTTTGTATTTTTTTTTTTTTTTTTAGTAGAGACAGGGTTTCACCGTGTTAGCCAGGATGGTCTACGATCTCCTGACCTCGTGATCCGCCCGTCTCCGCCTCCCAAAGTGCTGGGATTACAGGCTTGAGCCACCGCGCCCGGCCGATCTGATCCTTTTTATGGCTGCATAGTATTCCATGTTGTATATGTACATTTTCTTTATCCAGTGTATCACTGATGGGCATTTAGGTTGATTCTATGTCTGCTATTACGAATAGCGCTGCAATAAACATGTATCTGCGTGTGTCTTTATAAGAAAATGATTTATATTCCTTTGAGTATGTACCCAGTAATGAGATTGCTGGGTAGAATGGTATTTCTGCCTCTTTGTCTTTGAGGAATCACCACACTGTTTTCCACAATGGTTGAACTAATTTATACTCCCACCAACAGTATTAAAGTGTTCCATTTTCTTCACAATCTCATTAACATCCGTCATTTTTTGACTTTTTAATAATCACCATCGTGAATTATGTGAGATGGTTTCTCATTGTGATTTTGATTTGCATTTATCTAATAATTAGTGATGTGAAGGCTTTTTTCATGTTTGTTAGCCACATGTATGTCTTCTTTTGAGAAGTGTCTGTTCATGTCCTTTGCCCACTTTTTAATGGGGTTGCTTTTTTTTTGTACATTTGTTTAAGTTCCTTATAGATTCTGGATATTAGGCCTTTGTCAGATGCATAGATTGCAATTTTTGCCCATTCTGTAGGTTGTCTATTTACTCTGTTGATAGTTATTTTGCTGTGCAGAAGCTCTTTAGTTTAATTAGACCCATTTGCTAATTTTTGCTTTTGTTGCAATTGCTTTTGGTGTTTTCATCATGAAATCTTTGCCAATGTCTATATACTAAATGGTATTGCCCAGGTTTTCTTCTAGTGTTTTCATAGTTTGGGGTTTTACATTTAAGCCTTTAATCCATCTTGAGTTGATTTTTGTATAAGGCATAAGGAAGATTCCAGTTTCAACGTCCTGCATATGGCTAGCCAGTTCTCCCAGCACCATTTATTAAATAGGGAATACTTTCTCCATTGCTTGTTTTTGTCAGGTTTGTCAAATATGAGACAGTTGTAGGTGTACAGTCTTACTTCTGGATTCTCTATTCTTTTCCATTGGTCTATCTGTCTGTTTTTGTACCAGTACCATGCTATTTTGTAGTCCTGCAGTATAGTTTGAAGTCAGCTAGCCTGATGCCTCCACCTTTGTTCTTTTTGCTTAGGATTGCTTTCAGTATTCAGGCTCTTTTTTGGTTCCATATACATTTAAAATAGTTTTTGCTAATTCTGTGAAGAATGTCAATGGTAATTTAATGGCTTTATATTGAATTTATAAGTTGCTTTGGGCAGTATGACCATTTACATAATATTGATTCTTCCTATCCATGAGCATGGAATGTTTTTCCATTTGTTTGCATCATCTCTGATTTCTTTGAGCGGTGCTTTGTAGTTCTCCTTGAAGAGGTCCTTCACTTTCCTTGTTAGCTGTATTCCTAGGTATTTTATTCTTTTTGTGGCAATTGTGAATCAAAGCTCATTCATGATTTGGCTCTTGGCTTGACTGTTGTCTGTTGTTGGTGTACAGCAAATTTTACACTTTGATTTTGATTTTGTATCCTGAGACTTTGCCGAAATTGCTTATCAGCTTAGGAAGCTTTTGAGTTGAGACGATGGGTTTTCTAGATATAAAGATAGTTTGACTTCCTCTTTTCCCATTTAAATACTCTTCATTTTTTTCTCTTGCTCAATTGCCTTGGCCATAACTTCCAATACTATGTTGAATAGGAGTTGGGAGAGAGGGCACACTTGTGCTGGTTTTCAAGGGGAATGCTTTCAGCTTTTGCCCATTCAGTAAGGACACTGGCTGTGAGTTTGTCATAAATGGCTCTTATTATTTTGACGTATGTTCCCTCAATACGTAGTTTATTGAGAGTTTTTAACATGAAGGAATGAGGATTTTATCCAAGGCCTTTTCTGCATCTATTTAGATAATCATGTGGTTTTTGTCCATGAAATGAAGACCCTAAGAAGAAAAAAATCCCACGAACGTATCAGTAGGTGCAAAAAGAAAGCATTTTACAAAATCCAACACCCATTCTTCATAAAAACTCTTAGTAAATTACAAATAAAGAGGAACTTCCTCAACCTGATAAAGGATATCTACAAAAACCCTACAGCTAACATCATATTTAATGGTGAGAAACTTGGAACTTTCCCACTAAGATCAGGACAAAAGCAAGGATATCCCCTCTTACCAGTCCTTTTCAACATGGTTTTTGAAGTCCTAGCTAATGCTATACAACAAAAGGAAATAAAAGGTATACAGATTGGGAAAAAAGAAATGAAACTGTCTTTGTTCACAGATGACATGATCATGTATGTAGAAAATCTGAAACATTTGACAAAACAAAACCCTTCTGGAACTAATAAGAGATTATAGAAAGGTTATAAGAGAAGACTAATATATAAAAGTCTATTGCTTTTCAATATAACAGCAATGAACAAGTAGAATTTAAAATAAAAAATGTAATACCATTTACCTTAGCACCCCCCAAAAATGAAATACTTAGGTATAAGCCTAGCAAAATATGTACAATATCTTCATGAGAAAAACTACAAAACACTGAAGAAAAATCAAAGAATAACTAAATAAATGGAGAGATAGACCACGTTTGTGGATAGCAAGGCTCAATATTATCAAGATGTTAGTTCTTCCCAACCTGATCTATAGGCTCACTGTAATCCTTAGTAAAATCCCAACCTATTATTTTGTGACTATGAACAAACTAATTTTAAAGTTTATATGGAGAGGCAAGAAAAAAAGAAAAAAAAAAAAAACCAAGATAGCCAAAACAATATTGAAAGAGAAGAACAAACTCAGAAGACTGATAGTATCTAACTTCAAGACTTACTATAAAGCTATAGTAATCAAGACAGTGTGGTATTGGTAAAGGAAAGGACAACTAGATCAATGGAAGGAACAGAAAACCCATAAATAGATCCACATAAATATAGCCAACTAATCTTTGATAAAAGAGCAAAGGCAACAAAATGAAGCAAGGATTATCATCTCAAAGAATGGTTCTGGAACAGTTGGACATCCACACAGAAATCACTGAATCTGTACCCTTCACAAAAATTTACTCAAAATGAATCAGTCTTAAATTTAAAATGCATAATTATAACTCTCCTTGAAAATAGCATAGAAGAAAATCTAGATCGCCTTGGGTTTGGCAATGACTTTTTGACTACAATACCCAAGGCACAATCCAAAACACAAATGAAAAGCTATACTTCATTCAGATTAATTTCTGCTCTACAAATGCCACTGTCAAGTGAATGAAAAGACAAGCTACAGAATGGAGAAAAAATTTTTAAAACACATATCTGAGGGAACTGTTATCCAAATACATAAAGAATACTTAAAACTCAACAATAAGAAAACAGACAACTTGATTTAAAATGAGCCAAAGACCTTAACAAGTAGCTCAAAAAAGGAAATAGATGGCGAATGCATCAGGGAAATGCAAATTGAAACAAGATATTGATACACACCTATTGGAATGGCCAAAATCTAAAACACTGACAACAATAAATGCTGGTGAGGATGTAAAGCACTCATTGTTGGTGGGAATGCAAAATGGTACCTCCACTTTGGAAGCCAGTCTAGCAGTTTCTTACTAAACTAAACATACTCATACCTCATGAAATAAATATGAGAGACATTATTAGTTAAGAATAATAAAGCAAACTATTATAATTCAATTTTTTAATGTATTTTTATTATACTTCAAGTTCTAGGGTACATGTGCATAACGTGCAGGTTTGTTACATATGTATACTTGTACCATTTTGGTGTGCTGCACCCATCAACTCGTCAGCACTCATCAATTCATCATTTATATCATGTATAACTCCCCAATGCAATCCCTCCCCCCTCCCACTCCCCATGATAGGCCCCAGTGTGTGATGTTCCCCTTCCCGAGTCCAAGTGATCTCATTGTTCAGTTCCCACCTATGAGTGAGAACATGTGGTGTTTGGTTTTCTCTTCTTGTGATAGTTTGCTAAGAATGATGGTTTCCAGCTGCATCCATGTCCCTACAAAGGATGCAAACTCATCCTTTTTTATGGCTGCATAGTATTCCATGGTGTATATGTGCCACATTTTCTTAATCCAGTCTGTCACAGATGGACATTTGGGTTGATTCCAAGTCTTTGCTATTGTGAATAGTGC
>NW_016809144.1:185751-187514 GCF_001698545.2 Rhinopithecus bieti | reverse complement strand
TTGAGCTTCCCAGCGGCTTTGTTTACCTACTTAAGCCTCAGCAATGGCGGGCGCCCCTCCCCCAGCCTCACTGCTGCCTTGCAGTTAGATCGCCACAGACTGCTCTGTTAGCAATGAGGGAGGCTCCGTGGGCGTGGGACCCTCCCGGCCAGCTGTGGGATATATTCTCCTGGTGTGCCAGTTTGCTTAATGCGCAGTATTGGGGTGGGGTTACCCGATTTTCCAGGTGTTGTGTGTCTCAGTTCCCCTGACTAGGAAAAGGGATTCCCTTCCCCCTTGCGCTTCCCAGGTGAGGCGATGCCTCGCCCTGCTTCAGCTCTCACTGGTCCGGCTGCAGCAGCTGACCAGCACTGATTGTCCGGCACTCCCCAGTGAGATGACCCCAGTACCTCAGTTGAAAATGCAGAAATCACCAGTCTTCTGTGCCGCTCGCGCTGGGAGTTGGAGACTGGAGCTGTTCCTATTTGGCCATCTTGCTCCGCCCCCGTGCATGTGTCTATAATTCAATATTTTAACTTTTCCTAAAATAAAAAATGGTTCATTGTAGATGTTTATATTTGTCCCAAAAATGAGATTTCAAGCAATCAACTATTAGAATGATTGTTTCACAGTAGACTTCTTTTTATATTGCAACAATTGACTGCTGAGGCTGTACATCCTTCTTCAGCTTTAGATTGAATATACTAAGCAAAAGACTAGAGGGGTGAAGTGTAAAAAACAATATTCTTCTAAGAAAGCTATATTATCTTCTCTTGATTCTTTAATTTTCACTGAATGTCTTCCTGTGTCCTACCTTAATGCTGATAACCTCATCTTAGCCAGACTGAAAACAAGTGACTCATTAAAACTTCCTAATAAAAAATAACATTCAACAAAAGCTAATTCTACCCCCAAATATTCTTTTTTAGGACTCACGTATGAAGTCAGAACAACTTGGGTTTAAATCCAAGCTTCACAACTTATCAGCTGCGTGATGTTAAGCAAAGTTGTGGGCTTTGGTCATTCCTCATGGGTAACAACAGAGATGATGTTACTTGGCGTTATGGGATTAATTGTATCTCCTCTTCAAAAAATTTGTATGCTGAGGTCCTAACCCCCAGAGTCTTAGAATATGACTGTGTTTTGAGACAAGGCCTTTAAAGAGGTATTTTAGGTATAAAGAGGTCATATTGGTGGACCCTAATCCAATTGGACTGCCATTCTTACAAGAAGAGGAGCTTTGGACACAGACAGGTACAGAGAGAAAACTATGTCAGAACACAGGAAGAAGGCATCATCTATAAGGTAAGGAAACAGGCCTCAGAAGAAATCAACCTAAAATAAATCAACTTGACCTCAAACTTCTAGCCTCTAGAATTGTGAGAAAAACAATTTCTGTTGTTTAAGCCACCCAGTTTGTGGTATTTTGTTATGGCAGCCCTAGCAAGCTAATATACTTGGCAAAGTTGTTTTGTTTTGTTTTTAGTCTACAAGAGAGTTTTTGTGGAGGTATCTGTATTTAATTCCTGTGGGTGTTGTAACAAATTCCCATGAACTGAGTGGCTTAGAACAGCGGGAATTAATTCTCTCAGTTCCGGAGAGTAGCAGTCTGAAATCAGTTTTTCTGGGATAAAATCAAAGTGCTGCCAGGGCAGCTTCTGGTGCTGATGGTGACATACTCCAAACTACCTCTGTGGTTACCTCTTCTGTCTGTGTCAAATCTTCCTTCACCTCTATCTTTTTTTTTTTTTTTTTTTTTTTTTTTTTTTTTTTTTTTTTTTTTT
>NW_016809144.1:182588-185622 GCF_001698545.2 Rhinopithecus bieti | reverse complement strand
CTCCTCCCCCTTTTTTTTTTTTTTTTTTTTTTTTTTTTTTTTTTTTTTTTTTTTTTTTTTTTTTTTAAGACAGAGTGTGACCCTGTTGCTCAGGTTCAGGTGCAGCAGTGCAATCACAGCCTACTGCAGCTTCAACCTCCCGGACTCAAGTGATCCTCCTGTTTCATTTTGCCTCTCTCTTATAGTGACACCTGTGACTGCATGGAGGGTCCACCAGGTTAATCCAGCGTAATTTCCCCTCATTTCAAATTCTTTGCTTAATTCCTTTTGTAAGAGTCATTTTTCCATATAAGATAATATGTACAGGGAGGGATTAAGACCTGATATCTCTGGAGTCATTAATCAGTCTACTACGATGTGATAGAGGGATGAATTTGGATACTCATCTAATGAATGGAAGTTGCGTTCCTGTGAGTTGTTAATGTTCATGAACAAGACGTTTAGTGCACCTGTTCATTTTGAGATCAGGGAGTGACGAAGAGTAGAAAAGTGAAACTAAAATACTGAAACAGTAAAAATGGCACAGAATATTTCCCCCATAGTGACCTCAAATTTGAACTTTAACTTCTCATTTAAAAGTTTTAGATTTTGTATGTTGGAACTGAAATAAGTGCTTTGAATATAAAAAAACATAGAATACAGATCTGGCCAATCTGTTGGCAACCTTGAAGGGTGTTGACAAATCTTTATATTCACTGTAAGATTTTTGCATACCAGAAGTGTTACCCCTGTCCCCTCTCTGTCTGCCTTCCCCCCTCAATCAGCACAGGCAAAGGCCAGAAAAAGTGACAAGTGATTGTGTGCTAGACAAGTTAACGTATGTGTGGAGAAGGAGAAAGCACTTTTGCCCCACAAATCTCTGGTGACAAAGGACCCAGAAATCAAGAAGCAAATCTTCTAGTCTCCTTTAAGCCTTCTCTTTCATAAGTGGCCTCCTCCCTGGAATGAAACCACTGTTGAGTATCCACGTCCCCGTTGGTCCAGCATGAGACTTCTGCACCTTTGGCTCTTTGAATGATACCTGACATGAACTCTCTGGCCACTTTCAAAATGAGGTCAGAGGTTGCTGGCTCTCATGCTGCTAATAATGTCTGATAATGATAAAACCATGTCCTAATTGTCTGGTATTTTATCATAAAGAGCACTTTGATGTGCAGATTCTCTTTCCAAGGTGTTAGGAAAACAAAAGTAGATAAGACACATTCAACCCTTACGGATCATTTCAATCCAGTTAATTATAACTCTTTTAATCCCAGAAATGTAGAAAGGAGGATAAGAGAGTTATTATTATCCTCATTTTCCAAATGAGGAAGATGGGTGTTAAAAAAAATTTTCAGAAAAAGGTTAAAGTGTGACTTTCATACAGATATAAAAATGAATAGATGTTAAAGATTTTGTTTAACACATTCAGTGAGGGAAGCAGACAGATGTTGTAACCATTTCAAAAAAGAAGTCAAGAAGCACAAATTTATATGTCATAAACAATGTTGAAATTAATGGGGAATGAAAGCAACTGTTTTTCCACCTTGGGGATAAAGGTGAGGAAGAGGGAAGTCAATACAGCTTGTGGCACACAGGACAGAATTTGTGTGACTATCAGGTAAGTTCAACAAAGAGTTGTGAAATAGCTCCATGGAATCAGATCACCAGAGGAAGGATGTATAAATGCATAGATTTCCAAATAGGGCCTGGATGTGAATCTCAGATTTTCTGACACCAAATTCAGGTTTGTTTCACTCTACCACATTGTCCTAGCTTCTGAAAAAGGTACTCTTTTGTCACCTTAAGTCAAAGAAAGTTACCAAAAAGAAAAAAAAAAAGGAAATGAAAGCATAAAAGGTAAACTGGTCAGAGGTTTCCTGCTATTCTGCTTTGTTTAGAAATGCTCACTGAGGGAGCCAGTAAGCCAAGATGCAGCTGAACCCGACTCTTGGAGAGATTGCCCAGGCCTCTGCCCATACTGAGGCACAACTCCTGAAATGAAGCCAGCTTCAGAACTTGCTCAAATGCATGTTGTTTCTCATTGCAGTTGGAATAGTAGCTTGAACTGGGATGGAAATTAAAAGTCTGCTTCTAAATCCTAACAGGAATCTCCTAAGCAGGATCAAAGGCCATCTGTCTTAGTCAGCTCAGGCTGCCATAACAAAATACCATAGACTCAGTGGAAACAACAGATTGTATTCATTCATTCATTTATTCATCCATTTTCACACGGTTCTGGAGGCTGGAAGTCCAAGATCAGGATGTTGCATGGTTGGGTCCGGTGAGAACTCTTTTTAGCAACCATCTTTTCATCTACTTCCTATGTCCTCACATGGGAAAGAGAAAGTGAAATCTCTCTGGTATCTCTTTTTATAATGGCACTAATCTCACCATGAGGGCCCCACCTTCATAATCTCATTGAAATGTAATATCTCTGAAAGGCCCCATCTCTAAATGTCATAACATTAGGAGTTAGGACTTCAATAGTTGAATTTGCATGGGGAAATAATTCCGTCTATAGCAATGCCAATATGTGAACTAACTAACGTGCTTAAGCTGGGGACCTGAGATGGTCACAATTATGGGCAAGAAGATGTTCAATCCAAAATAATGAAATTATAGCAGTTTACAAAAATGTTAAAATTTATGTTTCTGAATGTTCCATACTAGAAATAAATAGAAAGGCACCATGGTCTCAAAGTGTGTGTGTGTGTGTGTGTGTGTGTGTGTGTGTGTGTGTGTATAAATTTTATTTGATAGTTTGGACTTACTAGGCTGAAGGAAGAAGAACATTCGCAAAAAAATGATAGTGGCATTAATACATTTGCTCACTACTAATGACCTAAAACTTGGCGATTCAAAAGGAACAAATAATTATTTCAGTGTACACTGTCACAGAATCTAGGGCATCTTCAAACTTTGGTCCCTTTGGGCTTTTTGCTTGGAAAGAATGCAGTCTCTCTCTTTTTTTTAACATTAGCTTTATTCTCCAAACATTTTAAAATTTCATTCATGGGCTATTATTTTGTTCATAAGCTAAGTGACTTACCAA
>NW_016809144.1:171800-182187 GCF_001698545.2 Rhinopithecus bieti | reverse complement strand
CGCCCGGCCTATTTTCATAGGATTTTTGAGGAATGGGTGGTATTTCATTTTTGTGACATCACCCCATCCTCCCACCCCTGGTCCCTGACAACTGCCATTCTACAGTTGAGAGATTTGGTGATTTGTGAGTTTCTTTTTTATTTACTTTAAAAAATGTTTGATTTCTTTTTTAGAATCGTTCTCAGTTTACAGATGTTTGGCACAAGTGAAAATAACAGGGCTTATTCAATAATAAATGTCTCTAAGGAATAAACAGTAAGACACCCAAATTAGGGTCTAAATTAAGGAAAGGTGAAACATGAAGAATAAAGAAATGAGGAAGTGAGAATATAGATGATAGACCTAAGAGATTTGTCTTAAGTTATGGTCATACTACAAGGAGAGAGCAGGTGATCTAATTTGTCAACAAGATGAAAGAATAAAGCACTCACATAAAGAAGTGTAAGTTTACATACAATGATTTGCTTTGCGGGTTTGCTGGGACCACAGCACAAGCCAGACACTCACATGATGCAAATTACTTATGTGGATAAATAATAGATATGCACATATCACAAGAGATTTTAACAAAACCTATTTAGCAACAATTTGCTAGTAATACACTATAAATAATCATAATTCTTCATTGACTTGTATTCTACCAAGTCTCAGTCCTGTTTTCTGACAGCCAGCTCCCTAATGAATTACTAAGGACAGCAGAAAGCTGCTGCCAAAAGATGCTGCTTGTGAAATTTACTTTCCTGAAAACACTTTGATTATGTCTGTTCCCTAATTACAAACCTTTACTGGCTCCTCTTTGACACTGACAACGTCCTGAACTCCTAAAGAGGGAAAAATTTGTCCTTTATTAACTAGCCCAGTCCATCTCAGACACTCTCCCCTAAAACCTCTGGTCACATTAAGCTCGCTGTCCTCTCAACTCCTATGCACCTTTGCATAAGCTATTGTCTTTACTCAGAATGCTCTCCTTTCTCTTTGTCTTCTTAATAACATGGGCTATTGCAAAATAATAACTTACCACTGTCAATCTTATCCAGATCGCTTAAAGTAGTTGTTTGTTGAAGGAATTATACAACTTAAACTCAGGAAATGTATGGCAATATATCTGCATTTATCCATCTATTCCTTTGGAATTCTGGTCTTATTTATGTCTACCCTTTTACAGGGAGGCTTGGTTAAGTTCAACATGTTATTCTAAAGATATTTTGTCCTTGATTAGCTTAAATCAAATCATTGCAATCAAGTCTCTCATTTTCAAGTCTCACCACAAGAATCATCTAGTCTCCTTTACTAGTAATTCCATAGATCTTCATTCATACTTGGGATACAGCACTTGCAATGAGATATATAATTGATCTGTTTGCGTATGTGCCTTTTTCAGGCTGGATGGAGATTCCTGTATTCGCCTTTGTATCCTCAGCTCTAACACAGAGTCTCATACATAATTGTTGTTCAATACATGATATCCTTAGATTCAAACTCCTGTCTAGTGACACTGGACACTACACAATTTGCTCTTAATCATTCATTTAATCTTTCAACTAAAATAAACTGAGCGCATACTATATCAGACATTGGGAATACAAAGACTAATAATACATCGTACCTACCTAGTTCTAAAATCCAGAAAAAAAGAAGTAATCTTATACCTTGCATGTGAGAGGGTTTTCTAAGACACTCAGGAAAATTTGATTTAAAAAATAGGAAAATAAGGGTTGTACTTCTTTATTAGTCTTACACAGGAAACTGCACTTCACAGACATGAAAATACTGTTTCAAAGATAAATACAGTACCTCATACATTCAGAACAGAGTTTGACAGCTGAAACACAGAAGAAATTGTTCAACATCTACTATGTAACTGCCAAGCTCTATGCAAAATGCTGTGAATGTAAAAATAAGACACAATATTTGCCATTATGTAAACTTGATATGTTTGGGGAAAAGTATACACCCATGAAACTGTTACCACAATCAATGTCATAAACTTAACCAATACCTCCAAAAGTTTCTTCCTCCTCCATTCTTATTGTTTTGTTTTGTTTTTTTCTTTTTGGTAAGAGCATTTAACATATGCTCTACCATCTTAGCAAATTTTAAAATATACAATACAGTATTGTTATTCATAGGCCCCATTTTGTACAGTAGATCTCCAAAATCTACTCATCCTACATAAATGAAACTTTGCAACCTTTGACCAACATCACCCCATTCTCCCACCCCCAGTCCCTGATAATTGCCATTCTACTCTCTGCTTCTATTAGTTCGACTATTTTAGATTTTACATATAAGTGAGATCATACCATGTTTGTCTTTCTGCATCTGGCTTATTTCACCTAACACACTGTCTTCCAGGTTCATCCATATTACCACAGATGGGAGAATTTCCTCCTTTTTATGGGATGAATAATATCCCAATGTGTGTATGTGTATGTATCTATATCTACATCTATATCTATATATACATGTGTGTGTCTGTGTGTGTTATATACACACACACACATATATAATGTTTTCTTTGTCCATTCATTTGTCAATGGACACAGGTTGTTTCCATATCTTGGCTACTGTGAATAATGCTGCAACGAATATGGGAGGATAGATATCTTTTCAAGATACTGATTTTATTTACTTTGGATATACACCTGGAAGTGGGATTGCTGGATCAAATGGCAATTCTATTTTTAATTTTTTGATAAATCTCCATATTGTTTTCCATAGTGGCTGTACCAATTTACATTCCCACCAACAGTGTACAGAATTCCTTTTCTCTACACCAACACTTGATGTCCTTTTTTTTTTTGTAATAGCCAGTCTAGAATGTATGAGGTGATATCTCACTGTAGTTTTCATTTACATCTCACTAACGACTAGTAATGTTGTACACATTTTCACATACCTCTTGATCATTTTGTATGTCTTCTTTAGATAAGTATTGGTTCAGGTCCTTTGCCCATTTTTAAATCAAGTTATTTGTTGTGGTTTTCTATTGAGTAGTAGGTATTAAAGTCTACAAACATTTTTCCCCCATTTGCTAGGTTGCCTTTTCATTTTTTAAATTGTTTTCTTTACTAAGCAAAAGCTTTACATTTTATGTAATCCTACTTGTTCATTTTTTGGTTTTTGCCTGTGTTTTTGGTGTGATATCCCAGAAATCATTGCCCAGTCCAATGTCTGCAAGCTTTTTCCTCTATTTTGAGACTATTATTGTTTCCAGTTCTACATGTAAGTATTTAATCCATTTTGAATTAGTTTTTGTATATGGGTCCCACTTTCATGCTTTACATATGGATATTCAATTTTCCCCACACTGTTTACTGAATAGATTATCTTTTCCTCATTGTGTATTCTTGGCATCCTTGTCAAAGATCAGTTGGCCATATATGTGTGGGTTTATTTCTGGGCTTTCCATTCTGTTTCATTGTCCCATATGTCTGTTTTTATTCTGTACCATACTGTTTAGATTACTGTAGCTTTATAATAGGTTTAGATGTAATAGAATGTGATACCTCTAGTTTTGTTCTTAGTGCCCAAAATTTCTTTGGCTATTTGGAGTCTTTTGTAGTTTCAAGTAAATTTTAGGATTCTTTCTTCTATTTCTGGAAAAATGCCAGTGGGATTTTGATAAAGATTGCATTGAATCTGTAGATTGTTTGGGGGAAATATAGACATTTTAACAATATCAGTTCTTCAAATCCATGAACATAGAATGTCCTTCTATTTATTTGTATCTTTTAAATTTTATTTCATCAATGTTTTGTAGTTTTCAACGTACAAGTCTTTCACTTACTTGGCTTAGTTTATTTCTAAGTAGATGCTTAGATGCTATTATAAATATTTTTAAAATTTCCTTTATGGATAGATTGCTTAGTGTATAGAAACACAGCACATTTTTGCATATTAATTTTGTATTCTGTAATGTAATTTTACTGAGTTCAGTTATTAGTTCTAACAGTTTTTTGTGGCATCTTTAGGATTTTCTACATGTAAGGTCATGTCATGTGCATGACATAAGATAGTTTTACTTTTCCTTTCTGAATTGCTCTTGCTAGGGCTTTCAATACTATATTGAATAGATGTGGTGAGAGTGGACATCCTTGCCTTTTTCCAGGTATTAGAGGAAAACTTTCAGGTTTTCACCACTGAGTATGGTAGTTGTAAGAAATACACTTTTAATTCATTAACTATAAATGCCTGTTTCAAAATAATTTTAGCAGTATAGGCAATTCTATTCATATAAAATTTGAATTTAGATTATAAAAATCTAATTGTTGTCTAGAGATTAATATGGTTAAACAAAAACCCATCTTAGACACTATTAATGTATCTGTAAAACATACTCACATTTGCCACTCAGAAAGAACAGAGATAGAATTCAATTTAAGACCCCAAAGCACTTTCTCCTCTTCTTGCCATTCCAACACATTCTGCCACTCTTTTTCATCTTGGTATCTACAGGCCACAAAGCTGCTTGGGCATTGTTACAACAACTTCACAACTTTTTACGTTGGCTTGGAATCAGAAACAACATAATTTAGAAGCAAATTCAGTAAATTTTCACTATCATTTACTCATTCTAACTGAAGTCTTGCTGCTGCTTGATCTGTGATCTTTTACAATGGTTGCTGTTTTATTTCTTTGTTTTGCATTACAAATTTATTTTATTATTTGAAATTGATGCATTCTAACATTACCTTTTGTAAAGCACACAATTTTATTTCTGATTTGCTGTCAGTATCTCCACTCATTGATTTGTCTACATGGATAAGTTATTCTGAACATAATAATGATGTATAGTTCAACGTGCAATTGAACTATAAAATCTAAATAATGTCCAGTGCCACATTAAATAAAAATCAATGATTTTTTCAATCATTTGAACATTTGAACAGTTTAACACTTTCTAAAATAAATATAGATCAATTAGAGACATGTAACAACTAAACTTTCACAGAAAATTACAATTAATATCACAGGTTAATTGGGTGAGATTGAGTTATTAGCATTCTACTCAATTTAAAATTGGGATACATTTCTTCAAAATTGGTTAGACATACATTTTGTTTTTATCTGATCATCTACAAGTACATGTACATACAAAGATCTCCCAAGGAAAAGTTTTGGGTTGTTTTGCATGCATCGTATTTTTTATACTATCCAGAATACTTAGTCCATAATAGTCAAAAGCATATTTGTTAATATCAAACTATCATTTTAATATGACATGAATTACATAAAAATGCAGACTAATGAGAAAAGCAAAGTCAAGATCAACCACAAGTAAGTCCATTTCTGTCTGCCCAGTCATAAAGAGCCATGAAATCTAAAGTACCACATCACTCCAGTTCTCTATGCCTGTTGAAAGTATGCCAGGTTATTCTTTCATCCAGCATTAGCATTTTGAACCTTTAGGGTTTCTGTAGTTCTATGACACATTTATTGAATATTGAAGAGGAAGAAAAACTCGGCAGAAAACCATTGTTGTTTTAAGTTTTACTGAGGTATAATTTACATCTAATCAACAGCACATATTTAAAATGTTAAATTTGATAGGTTTTGACATCCATGAAACCATCACCACAGTCAAGATAGTGAACATATTCATTACCCCAAAAAGTTTCTTCATGCTTCTTTGTAATCCCTCTCCCCCTTGTTTTCCTCTACTCATTCCGCTCTTCCCAACCAGATCTGCTTTTTATCACTGGAGATTATTTTAGAGGTCTATATAAATAGAATCAAACAACATGCACTTTTTTTGGTCTGGCTTTTTTCAGTAAGTATATTTATTTTAAGATTCATCCAAATTTTTTCACATATAAATCTTTTTAAAAAATTATATTGCTAAGTAACTTTCTGTTTATGGCCATATGACAATATATTTATTCATTCATCTGTTGATGTTTATGTTATTTTCAGTTTCTATTATAAATAAAATGGCTATGAGCATACATGAATAAGTCTTTGTGTAAACATAAGCTTTTTTTCCCCTTAGGTAAATTCATAGGAGTAGAATGACTGGGTCATATGGTAGGTGTGTTGGCCTTTTTAAGAAATTACTAAACGGTTTTCCAAATTCTGTACCATTTTAAATTTCCACAGACAAAAATGTATGAATGTTTCAGTTTCTTCACATCCTCACCAACTTAGTATAGTCATTCCTTAATTTTAGACATTCTACTAGGGCTACAGTGGTATCACATTGTGGTTTTGATTTGCATTTTTATAACCAATGATATTGTGTGTTATATCATATGCTTATTTTCCATCCATTTATCTTTGGTCAAATGTCTGTGCAAATATTGTACACATGTTTTATTGGGTTGTTTGATTTCTTATGGTTGAGTAACAGTGCACTTCTTGCAAGCAAAGTATAGTCTTATTTTCTTATTTCTACTCTGACAATCTGTGACTTTTATGTGGGGCAGTTAGAATATTTACATTTAATGTGATAGGTGGTATTGTAAGGCCTAGGTCTATCACCTTCCTGTTTGTTTTTGCTCTGTCCCATGTGTCCTTTGTTCCCCCTTTTCTCTTTTCCCATCTTCTTTTGTATTAATTGTATTTTTAAAATTCTTTGTTTGCTAGGTGTAGTTATTTTGATGTGGTTTGTGTCATTGTTATTATTGCTCCTGTTTTAGTGGTTGTTTACAGCATATTAATAGCTTACCATTGTCTATCTTCAAGCAATATTATACCACTTCATGTACAATACAAGAGCCTTACACTAGTATATTTCATTTTTCTCCTCCTAGTCTTCATGTTATTGTTGATATACATTTTACTTATTTACATTTTATAAATTTCAGAATGCATTGTAATTAGTTTTAATACTCAATCAGTTATCTTTTTAGAAGATATAACTATAAAGGAAAAAATGTTAGGTTTTTACTCTTAGGGTTATCGTTTGTGGTGCTTACCATTCCTTTGTATAGATCCATAATACCATGTGATATCATTTGTCTGACTGAAGGACATATTTTAACATTTCTTGTAGTGATGATCTGCTAGCTATAAGTTCTTCCAATTTCACTTTTTAAAAAATGAGCTATTTTACTAGGTCTAGCAGTTTAAAGGTGTTTTTCCTTTCCGCACTTTCAGGACGTTTCTCTAGTGTCTGCTCACTTAATCGTTCCTGTTGAGAAATGTGTTATACATGCCTTTATTCCTCTGTGGATAGTGTTTGTTTTTCCTTGAGCTGCTCTTAAGATTTTCTCTTTATCACTGGTCTTGAACAATTTGTTTACTGTGTCTGTTGTTTCTTCATTTTTTTGTATTTATAGATTTTAGTTGTCTCAAATTTGGAAATATTTTGGCTATTATTTTTCTATCCATTCTCCCTGCCCCTTGGCACTCAGGGACTCCAACTACATCTGTACTGGGCCACTCGAAGTTGTTTCACAGCTCTCAGATGCTCTGTTTACATTTTTAAAATTTGTTTTAGTCTCTATGATTAATTTCTGATAATTTCTATTGCTGTGTCTTTAAATTCACTAATCTTTGACCAGACGCGGTGGCTCACGCCTATAATTCCAGCACTTTGGTAGGCCGAGGTGGGTGGATCACGAAGTCAGGAGATCGAGACCTTCTTGGCTAACACGGTGAAACCCCGTCTGTACTGAAAATACAATACAAATTAGCTGGACGTGGTGGTGTGCGCCTGTAGTCCCAGCTACTCAGGAGGCTGAGGCAGGAGAATGGCGTGAACCTGGGAGGCACAACTTGCAGTGAGCAGAGACCACACCACTGCACTCCAGCCTGGGTGAGAGAGCAAGATTCTGTCTCTAAATAAATAAATAAATAAATAAATTCACTAATCTTTTCTTCTGCAATGTCTAACGTATCATTAATCCTATCTAGTGTGTTTTTTAATTTCAGTAATTGTAGTTTTTATTCCTAAAATTTTAATTTGAATATTTTGATAAGTACTATGTCTACACTTAATTTTGAAGGACATGGAGTGTGTGTGTGTGTGTATATATATGTGTGTGTGTGTAAATATGTACATATATATTATAATTTTTTTTTTTTTTTTTTGAGATGTAATCTTTGCTCTGTCGCCCAGGCCTGGAGTGCAGCGGCGCGATCTCGCGCTCAGCTCACTGCAAGCTCCGCCTCCCAGGTTCATGCCATTCTACAGGGAGTATATTTATAATGCCTTTTAAATACCTTTGTCTGTTATTTCTGACGTGTCAGTTCTGTGTTAGTTTTAATTGACTGATTATTCTCCTTATTAAGGGTCATGTTTTCTTGCTTCTTTGCATGCCGGAATATCTTTCGTTGGAGGAAGATATTGTGAGTCTTACCTTTTTGGGAGCTGGGCATTTTTATATTCTTATAAATATAATTGAGCATTGTTCTGAGGTGCAGTTAAATAACGTGAAAACAATTTGATTTTGGGGGATCTCATTTTTATGATTTGATAGACATGTCAGAAGCAGTGCTAGATAAAGGTCTAATTATTTCCCACTACTGAGGCAAGATCTTCTTGAGTACTCTACACAGTGCCCTATGAATTATGAAAATTTCCACTTTGGCTGGTGAAAATATGAACTATTCTCAGCCATTGCGAATGTCAGTCACTGTTCTTTCTGATTCATTCAGGTAATGTTTTTCCTGGCCTCAGGTAGTTTTCTCACATGTGAGCACTGACTAGTACTCTGCTGTAAGTCAGGGTTTGTTCGCTGCCGATTTCCTGGATTATTTTTTAGTGCAACTCTCTTTTTGTAAACACTCTGTCTTGTGAACTCCAGCTACTTGGGCATCCTTGGATCCTTAGTTCCCTGTTCTCAACCTAGGGAATCTGTTGGAATCTACCAGTGATCCCCACCCTTGTGTCATGACCTGAAAATGCTCTTAAGGAAGTAATCTGGGGCAAACATAATGTTTATCTTGTTTGTTTCCTCTCTCTGTGGTATCACTGTCCTGCATTGCCTGATAGCCACTGTCCAGAAAACCATTGTTTCATATATTTTGCTGGATTTTTAAATTTGTTTCAAACAGCATGATAAATCCATTCATGTTTTTCCATTTGTGCCAGAAAGCAGAAATCACTGTCACAAAATTTTGCAGCTAAAAACAGAAGCAAAACAAAACCTTGTTTGTGGAAATCTTATTTATCCCTTTCTAGATTTTTAGAAGCATTTTCTATTTAACATATTGCTTCAGTGTGAATGTTTGTGTACTTCTCAAATCTATGTGTTAGAATCCTCTTTCTCACAGTGATGGTTTCAGGAGAAGGGCCTTATAAGAATACTACTAGTTGCCTTCTGGCAACACTGCCATTTGAAAGATAATAATAACAGCAACAATAATAAATGGATATTGAATGCTTGCCATAATGAGATATAATCAGATGCGTAAATCCAGCTCAGAGACTAGGCTATTTAGTGCCTAGTTGACAAAAATGGCTGATTAGTAATAATATTAGTTAATGCTAAAACATATGTTATCCACCAGGCATTATTGTAATTCTTGACATATATTTACTAATATGATCTCTATAATTACTCTATGGGAATGTTGTGTTTCTATTTTACAGGTGGGGTAACCAAGGCATCAAGAAGTTATTTCTCCAAGGTCTCTCACCTAGTAAATGACAGAAGCAAATATGAGCCCAGCAGTATTATTCCAGAGTCCTTCTCAATTAGCCTTTAAATTTGTTTAAATATGAAAATCAGGGATTATCACAGCTCTGTGCATGTAGGAGTTCAATTTTTCTCAGAAGATGCAAAGAAAATCTCTGAACTATTTTTGCAGCAGTACTCATATATGCATGCAGGGAGAATATTGGGTATAACCCAATATTCTGTCATTAAGTTCTCTTGCCAAAGTTCTTCAGTCTGTTTTAGGACAGAAATGATTGCAAAATGCTGAGTTGTGGATTGTCCATTTAGTGCTGTCTAATAAAATGATCTGTGATGATCTAAATGTTTGTATCTGTAGTATCCAATAACCAGTAGACATACGTGGGCATTGAACCGTTGAAATGTGAATAGTGTGGGCAAGGACTTCATGTCTAAAACACCAAAAGCAATGGCAGCAAAAGCCAAAATTGACAAATGGGATCTAATTAAACTAAAGAGCTTCTGCACAGCAAAAGAAACTACCACCAGAGTGAACAGGCAACCTACAGAATGGGAGAAAATTTTGCAATCTACTCATTTGACAAAGGGCTAATATCCAGAATCTACAAAGAACTCAAAGAAATATACAAGAAAAAAACAAACAACCCCATCAAAAAGTGGGCAAAGGATATGAACAGACATTTCTCAAAAGAAGACATTCATACAGCCAACAGACACATGAAAAAATGCTCATCATCACTCGCCATCAGAGAAATGCAAATCAAAACCACAATGAGATACCATCTCACACCAGTTAGAATNAT
>NW_016809144.1:147575-171264 GCF_001698545.2 Rhinopithecus bieti | reverse complement strand
AAAAAAAAAAAAAGAAAAAAGAAGAAAAAAAATGAAAAGAAAAAAAAAGAAAAATGAAATTTTTAGTTTAATTTTAGTTAATTTTAAATAAAAAAGTCACAGGTGGCTAAAGGTTACTGTATTGAGCAGAGTAGATCTATGATGGAGAAGTTTCCACTTGTCATCACAAAGGGCAGCACAAAAAAGCTTTTGTAAGATACTAATTAAAACCTGTGAGAACCAAAATAAAGCTCTTCTAGCCACTCTCTATGATTTCATTCCACCCACTCTTCCTCTTCCCTCTTTCCTGCCAGACAAAACACACACAACATAAACACATGCATAACACACATAGACACAGACTCTCTCTCTCTCTCTTTCTCTCTCTATCACATCAGAAAAATAGTTATTTCCTGAGTTGTATATCCTGGACTTCCGTGTTGACCAGGACTTGCTACTGTTGTTTTCTCTGCCTGAAATGCCCCTCTCCTCTAGCCTTGCAAATGTCTCCTTCCTTCGCAAAATGTCATCTTTCCTTTCTTGGTCCCCTGAATCCCCTTAACAGAATTGATTGTTCCTGTGTTCCTAGGTGTGATGGTTAATTGTATATTTCAACTCGCCTGTGCCATGGTGTGCTCAGAGTAAACATTATTTCTGGCTGCGTCCACTGGGGTATTTCCACATGAGATTAGCATTTCAATCAGTGGACTCAATAAAGTAGATGGTTGTCACTGGTATATGTTGGCATCATCCAACCTGTTGAAGGCCCAAATAGAACAAACCAAAAAAAAAAAAAAAAAAAAAAAAAGAAGGAAGGAGGAATTTTTCCCTTTTGCTTCCTACATGCTTGCTGAGCTATCAGTTTCTCCTGCACTTGAACTGAGATTTACACCTTCCACTCCCCTGGTTCTTAGGCCTTCAGAATTGGACTGGAATTATACCACTGGCTATACTGGGTCTCCAGCTTGCAGATTATGAGACTTTTCAGCCTCTATAATTGTGGGAGCCAATTCCTCATAATTTCTCTCTCTTTCTCTGGAGAACTCTAATACACTAGCTATAAATGACCTCTGTGATTTAAAATTAATTATTTATCAAGTGAGGATGGATTGCTGGATTAGTGGAAAAAAAAAAAAAAAAGAGAGAGAGAGAATGGAGACTAGAAGACCACAATCTAAACTGATTCCACATAACTGCACAGAGCATGAAATGTCCCTGGTAGCATGTCAACCAATCATGTTTTGTAACAATCTCAGCTTTGCTCCAATTATTCAAAAGATGAATAGTACATATTACTTTTGACAGTGTTGCTTTTTCCTCCAGTTTAGCAATGAGAATTTGTGTTACAAATGCACCTCATCATCTTGCATAAAACATAGAACTTCCAGTTTGGGGCTTTTTAGTAGAAAGCAATGGCACACAGGATACTGATATGACTCCTGTGAATGAGTTGACTTCAGAAGCCCAACTTTACTCTGATGCTATTCAGTATGCCCAAGGTATCCCCATAGTTTGCAAGGATAAGGCAGACTACAGAATAAATCTTTAAAGGTGCCTTCCAAGAAAAGTGTAAATATTAAATTTGAATATCTCTCACTACTAATGGGAAGTCAAGATGCACCCCTCAGATAAAAAGAACTTGCTATTCACCTGGAGTAGTGCAGTCAGTTGAGAGCCTCCTGCTCTTATGCCCTCAGAAGACTGGATAGCTCCCAGCCAATGCCTGGGTATGGTGTACCAGGGCCTGGCCATCTGTCCCTCATGCAGAGCTTCTCCTCTGTCAGTGTTTGCACCAGAAATCTCTTTTGCTTGGCCGAGATTTTATCAGTACTATACTTATTGCCGTTTGAGGCTAGTCCTACCCAATCCTCCTTCCTTCCTAATCTCCTTTCCACGACGGTCAGACTTACATCACAATCTGAGTCTTTCCCTGTCTATTCCTACTCCCTTTTCCCCTTTGTCTTTCACTGAAATTACTCTTGATGAATTTCTTGCTCTTCTAATTACATTTTGGTATCTGTTTCCCAGGAGACATAAACTGATAGAATTAGATCCAATTTTAGAAACAAGAATCAGGCCTATAGAAGCACAGGACTTGCCTCCATGGCCTCTCCATCTGCTTCTAGGTTGAATCAGAAAGATGAACATATATTGTTTATTAGTTTTATTCATTTTACTTTAAATGTTGGTCTTTTGTGGAACTGTGTTCCAGAAACAGAAATAGGTTCAGCTACTGCCAAGAACTTTTTTCCCCTACTTGATCCATAAAGTAAAAGAAGTAATAGGTCACTATAACTGGCAAAGTGGGATTATCTAGTTTTACTATGCCAGTAAGAATGAATTAAGACAATTTTTTCCAATAAGAACATACACAAATATAAATCTATATAAATGTGTATAATTTTTCTATTGCCTAAAAAATATCTATAATTCTGTTTCTTATCGTATATGCTTCCCACTAGACCAAACACAAATTGGACAGGAAAAAATATTCTGGAATTGCCTCTTTTTCGAAAAACATATGAAATATTTATGCTTAGGCCTATCATAAGAAAAACCCTAAATTCAAATGCAGAATTCTTTAAATTCTTTGGTTTATTGTAGACACAACTAGAAGATCCTGATATTCAGAAGTTTGGCTTTGTAGAATGATGATGCCTCAATTAAATCTAACCATCCTGTGGAAATTTAGATTATACTTGGTAGTAAATCATAATGCTATGAAGACATTACAAAACTTATAAAGCTATATGATTTTTTTCACATATTAAAATAAGTAAGAAATCGGTTTAAACTTATTGAAACTCCTTTTCTGAAAGGACATTTAGAGGTTGTTTTTAAGCCACCACCAATACTGGTGTTATTGTTTTAAAGCCATTTATCAGCATTTAATGGAAAAAATGAAAAACAGAGTTACCTATATTGCTCACAAATTACCTCTAAATTATTTAGTTTATTTTTAAAGGTAAAATCCCTCCTCAAATAACAAATATCCATCATATGTATCTTTATCACCCCTAAGAGGCTGTAAATAAATCCTGGCAGATTATAAAGACTTGTTAATGATGAAGTACACACCAGTAACTCCAAGACAGACCTGGAGGACATAAAGTTCCACAGCATGACCATGTCAAGTGGTGAAAGATCAAAAGTCAAAGTGAGGGACGCGGGAGAGATCCCAGGACATCTGGGTGCTAAACCTGCCTCTGCCATCTTGGAGAAGTTCTTGAACTTTCCAGGCCATTCTCTCACTCAGACTGTGAGAGGACAGGTTTTGAGGATGTCTAAGGTTGAGTCCTGAATGAGCAAGGCTACTTCCCTTGGATAAGAAGAGCCAGGGGTGAACAATAAATATTTCCAAGGTGTAAAGTTGGAGCATAAAGAAAAACCTAACCAGTCTTTCTCTCCATCTTCTCACAGAAGATTGATTTAGAAAAAATTAATCTTCAAGTACAAATGAAAAGATGTTTAACTAGTCATAAAACCTGCAAGTGTGATTAAATGGAAGCAAGCAGTTGAACACAAATTGGGATGCTTTGCACCCTTCTCAATCTTTAATCTGCCCTTTATACACCAGGCTCAGGGCCTCCACCAGAGGGGTCATTAAAGACCTAGGGATTACAACAGAAGGTTTTTAGTAAGAAGGCTCTTAGTTTTTCCCTACAACATGCTCGCATGCACATGCTGGTCAAATAAATTCAGCCCATTTGACTAAACAGAATATTTCTCTTCTTTTTTTTGTTTTTTTTGAGACATAGTCTTGCTCTGTCGCCCAGGCTGGGATGCAATGGCATGATCTCAGCTCACTGAAACCTCTGCTTCCTGGGTTCAAGTGATTCTTCTGTGTCTGCCTCCCAAGTAGCTGGGACTACAGGTGCATGATTAGCCCAGCTAATTTTTGTATTTTTAGTAGAGACGGGGTTTCACCATATTGGTCAGTCTGGTCTCGAACTCCTGACCTCAGGTGGTGCACCCACCTCGGCCTCCCACAGTACTGGGATCATAGATGTGAGCCACCAGGTCTGACCCAGAATGTTTATCTTCTGAGCTACTATTTTAAACACATAGGATAGAAATTTCCATTTCTAAGACATAAAATAGTGGTCTCTTTTAATCTGGAAGATGTATCACTATCATCGTTGATACAGCATCTACTCAGTTACACTCCTGATTTTCAAAAGTCAAACCCATGTTGCAATCATTATACAAGAAAGCAGTTGAAGATAGGGAATACTGAAGATGCGGAATATTATTTCTGAAGAAGCCTAGATTAAACTTTTTATGTCACATTCATTGTTGTCAAATTCTAGGCCTTTAACAATCCAACTTGAACACAGCTGGGAGTATCCTTCTCATTAATCTAGGTCTGATGACATGCTCAAAGCTATACTATTGAAGGGAAGAAATAAGAAGACTAGCAATCAAAACATAATAAACGAAGTGCCATAAGAAGAAATACCTAAAATCCAGTTTGAGGAGATGAAGAAAGCAAGATATAAATGAGAACCTGAAAAACGAGGAGAGTAGCTAGATTCTGGTGGGGTTTAGGGGAAAGGGGAGAACACTGGGTCAGAACAGTATTTGTAAAGGTTCCAGAAGCACAAGAGATTAGAAAGTATTTAGGACTAAGTATAGAGTTTGGGAGAATGGGAGCAGATAATGATGAATAGAAAGATTGGAAAGGCAAGTGGGACCAGATCATGATGGAAGGACATGTTTGTTGAAACTCCATTTCCAAACACTTTTCACCTATATTCTGAATCTTCATTTTATCTCCACAACAAACATGCTTAGAAAGAATATTGTCATTTTCTTTTTTTAATTTTTTTTAAGACAGGGCCTCATTCTGTCACCCAGGCTGGAGTGCAGTGACATGATCATAGCTCACTGTAATCTCAGAAATCTTGGTTCCAGTGACAGATCCTCTCACTTCAGCCTCCCAAGTAGCTAGGACTACCAGCATGTGTCATCACACCCAGCTATTTTTATTTTTTATTTTTATTTTTTTGTAGAGACAGGGTCTTGCTATGTTGACCAGGTTATACTGACATTTTATAAAAGTAAAATGTAAAAGTACTTTTGTAAAAGTAAAGTGATTTGCTGACATTTCTTTAACAAATGTGTTCTATATGCTATTAATAATACTGTCTCCTGTATATTAAAATGTTAAAAGGTGACTAGAGGAGGAATGTTGATAGCAAGTGTTCTCTTGCCACTCATTCTGCAACTCACAAGTTCCTCCTCAGTCATAGACTTCCACACCCATCTGCATCACCCGTTAGAAAATTCATCCATGGTTTTTACAGGATTTAAGCCTTAGACTGATTCTGTAGGGGGTCGCTGGCAGAAATAAAAGTGACTCATTAGACAGAAGTAGTATCCTGGGATTTTGCTTCTATTTTAATGGTATTAGATCCAGAGAATTCAAATTATTAATGACAAATTTCATGGGTAAGTTAACCAAGTAAGAATGACCAAAAAATTTTTCTCTGGAGTATAAATTGCACAGTCACCAACAATTTGGCAAGGTGTTAATAGCAAAATTTGTACAACAGTTGAGTAATGTGGTGACTTGACTGTCCTCTCCACATAAGTGACTTGCCACTGGCTGTGACATATACTAAGCTAAATCTAGATAGAAGAGGCTTTTAAGTAATATAAAATTGATAGTTGAACTCTGACTGGACCTTAGCATTTATTTCTCATTTGTCCAAAATTCATTTTTTCAGCCAGATGAAACAATACCCAAGACATTGAAAGTCGATATGTGTTGAAAGCAGGATTATTAATTTTTGATGAAGTAAAATCCATGTTTTCATGTCTTCTCAATTCTTCCTAGGCACTCTTAAGTTGGGAAGCATAAACAGTATTGAAAATAACGAGTTAAAAAAAATCTAGGACACAAATCCAGATATTCAGTTTTGTTGAGATTTCTTACAGTGATATGTACTCCATGGCATAGTTTAAATATATCACAGTTTTGCTATTGGAAATCTGGTATGCTTCCCATCTAGACAAGGTTTTGGAAATCATATTATGTATTAGGCAAAATATGACTATATGATACTAAATTTTAATTAAAGATTGTTGGGCACATTAGAAATTTCTCAAAGTTAGGCTAGAAATATATCTCAAATTAGCCTAAGCAAACAGACAGAAAGGAGGAAATTTATCATCTTAAGTAAGTGGGCAGTCTGTCATGGGTCAGGTACAAACAGATTGAGGAGACCATGCAATGTCATCAGGCTCTGTTCTTCACCTCTGGATCTGTTTGCCTTGATGTGCTCTTCATTCATAGGCTGATATTGTTAGGTTTTGGGTCCCCACCCAAATCTCATCTTCAATTGTAATCCCCATAATCCCTACGTGTCAAGAGAGAGATCAGGTAGAGGTAGTTGAATCATGGGTGTGGGTTCCCCCATGCTGTTCTTGTGATAGTGAGTTCTCACAAGATCTGATGGTTTTATAAGGTGCTCTTCCCACTTTGCTCAGCACTTCTCCTTCCTGCTGCCTTGTGAAGAAGTTGCCTTGCTTTACCTTTGCCTTCCACCATTATTGTAAGTTTCCTGAGGCCTCCCAAGCCATGCTGAACGGGAGTCAGTTAAACCTCTTTCCTTTGTAAATTACCCAGTCTTGGGCAGTTTGCTATGGCAGTGTGAAAACAGACTAATATATAGATTTTCCAAGTCTTGACAAAACAGTGCCTCTGAGCTCTATTATTCTTATAGCTGCAGATTACAGTGAAAGCAAACATCGCCCATCCTGGCAATTAGAATTACAACCTGATTTGAGCTACCTGCCCATCCTTGATCACAGTTTGGAGAGGAATAATGAGCACTTGACTGACCTGGTTGATTGACCCTGAATTTAGTTGACCTTGAAGTAGGAAATGGGTTGCTTCTCCAGAAGAAAAAAGTGCAGAGCAAGTAAAAATAGCTAAATAAATATCTTGCAGATGTCTTCTACACAGGCAAATCAAATACAGAAAATATTTCTCTTTTGGTAGCCAAAATAGATAAGCATCTTTAGAAAACACTTTTTCACAATATTTTCTACATATTTGAAGAATATATTATTATGCTATTAGAAGGGAAAATATCGTCTTGCCCTTCTACCAACACAAATTGCTTAAAATCACAAAATGTTTTCCCAGTAACCAAACTATTAAAATACATTTTTAATGGACTCAGTTACTTTAAATTCAAGTAACTATGAGTTAACATATTATCTGCAGTGAAAACAAAAACAAATCTTTGCTCATAATATATCTTAATGGAAGTTAATTAGCTGACACAGCTGGCAAAGAAAACAAATTAAGAAACAGAATGACATTTAGGCAACTAACTAAATTAAAAAGCAGGTCTCTCTTTCTGGAACCTGTCATTGTGTGTATGACCCCAAGCTCTCAAGCTTATTGCTAAAAATCCTTAGTATCATTCGAAATTTTCTTTACCTCAGATACTTTTAATAAAATATTGACAAATTCATCTCTGTACACAACTTAGAAAAAAAAAACCTTTATTCCATGAGTGCTCAAAAAACAGATGTTTACTTGTAATCTGTTGTTTTGATAGCTGACTATGGGATTGGAGGCAGGGAAGAAGCAGGCAGGGGCAGCAGGAGGAGGGAGAACAGGCTGTGAAGACAGGGAACAGTCAGTGTTTCATGTTAGACCTTAAAAACAAAAGGAATTCTGAAAACTGGCACAGTTATCACATTATAAACAAAATGCCTTTCCAAACAGATTGTATAAAAGGCATTTCTCAAGTTAAACAATTCCCCTACTGCCATGGTGGTGAAAGAGCAAAGACTAAAGAAGGAAACAATCTACCTTCTTTCTCAACTGGTTAAGGCAGATATTCTCAGAATCTTTGAGGCTGAATCTTTCTCATATGAGTTGATTCCATAACATTCCCTCTCATTCCTATTCATTCTAAAAGTGTAATTTGGAATCTCTTCCTTATGAAATTAAAAGGAGTTTTATTTTTTAACACAATTTGATGTCATGTTTTGACTTAATTGGGCCATACTATGGGCTTTTCCCACTCAAAAAGTGAGTGGGAAAGTGAGGTCCATAGAGCTAGAGGTTGGAGAGCTGCCCAGACAGGATTTGATGCCTTCACGGTGGGCTTTCTCACCCACCCCTTCTTCACTGGATAGACCTGATCATATTGAAGTGTTATTTCCTTCTACTTGAGCTTCTCTAATTAAAGACTGGTTTCTGGATCAGAAATATGATTGGTGCACACCACTGCTTCCTATATAGGGTGTTTTGCACATATGGGTTTTGATAATAACATTTGTCTTTGATTCTGACAACAGGCAGTTGGCTGCTTAGATATAAAAAGAACCTATAATAACCTATTCACAGAGCTGCAAATGCACAGAGCAGCAATGCAGCTCCATTGGTTTGTTCCATTGTCTAGACCTTCCACTTACCCTGCCTGTCCATTTCCCCTAGACCCACTTCAGTGGACAATGGACACATGGTACATGAGGAAGACATACCTAGCTGGGACCCATGGGAAAGGCCTGCACTAACCAGAGGAACTGGGAGATTATCAGCCTCTGGGAAGGAACTCATGTGCTTTGGAACAGAGAGTTCATTTAAAACATGATGGTGATGGGTAAGAAAGAGGGGAGAAAAAATAAAAAGTTGTCTTTGCCTGGTTCTGCTCCTGCTAGTTTCACTACATCCTGCAGCGAGGGGTGGGGAAGTTAAAAACACCTGTGTTGTCTCAGTCAAGCCTAGAACTGAAGCTGCCTGACATCAAACCAATTGTCCAGGACCAGCATTTCCAGCACTTCCAGTTGTCCGTATCTGCACTTCCAGGAGTAAACAGGCAACTGAAATGCAAGTTTGTCAGCAAAAATCCTGGGAAACAAGTTCCTGGTAGAACAACGGTTAGATCAGGGGATCACTTCTGTGTCGGTATTACAGTGAGGTGTAGTCACAACCCAAACCACAAGAGCTTTTCAACCCAAAATCATAGCTTGAATTGCAGTGAGCAGGAAAGCATGCACACTTGTTAAACTAAAAAAAAAGTACAATTGCCTGCTCCATAACAAAGATGCCAAATTTTTGAAACATATAAATTAAAAATTATTCCTTGCTGGTGTGGTTCAAACGTAGGTGTCCCTCCAAAATTCTCATGTTGGAACTTAAAGCCCAAAGTGATGGTATTAAGAAAATGGTCATTTGGGTGTTGATTAGGCCACATGGGCTCTGCCCTCTTAAACGATTTAATGCTCTTATAAAAGAAGTTGGGAGTGTTCTAGCGCCTTTTTGCCTTTCCATCTCTTCTGTCATGGGAAGACAGCATTCTCCGTTCCCTTTTCACTCCTTCCTCCGAGTGAGGATTTAGCAAGTACTGCCTACTTAAAGCAGGGAGCAGCTATCACTAGGCACCAAATCTGTCAGCACCTTGATCTTGGACTTTTCAGCTTCCAGACTGTGAGAAATAAATGTCTGTTGATTATAAATTTCTCAGTCTGTGGTATTTTGTTTTAGTAACAAACCTACACTAGCTTTAATAAGCTTCTCTTAATGTTTAATATATTGTAGTTACATAATAGAATTATAATTGGAAGATTGTAATATATTGTAACAGATTACTAAAGCAGACCAATAAAATGAAGAGTCTACCTGACATCACCTTTTGAAGCCGTTCAGATTCCACTGACCAAATAGGATAAAAGGTCACTGTATTAATCAAGGTTCTCCAAAGAAACAAGAATCAACAGAATATATACATATGTGTGTGTGTATGTGTGTGCACAGGTACATTACATATTTATATATAGTATATGTATGTGTGTGTATGTATACCACATATTTTTATATTATATATTTATATGATATATGCCATATATAAAATATAATATATGAACATATGTCTCATATATAAAATATATAATATATGATATATATTTTAAAATACATATATGGAAATTTTACATATTTATAAAATGTTATAGGTATTTTAATATATAAAAATATATAAATAATGATTATAATAAAATTTTCTTTCTCTCATTTTATATATAGCATTATAATTCTGTATATAATTAATATAAAAATTTATATATGTATGATACTACATATATTGTGCTAATTATTATATTTTAAATAATTATAACAATATTTTGTTTTATTTAATATATTATCCATAATATTTACGATTTATGATAAATATATAAATAATGATAATTTTATATAATTATTATGTTATTTAGCATAAATATATAAAATTAACGTATGTGAGTTTATATATAATTAATATGATTAAAAATTAATATATAATTTATGTAAATATGTTAATAATTATTATAATTAATGTTCATCATATTATGAATATAATGAGAGGATTTAATGTAACTTTTATATATTCTTAAAAATATATACAAAATTCTTAAGAAATATATTAATATATACAATTCTTTCCCTATATAATTATTTGCATATACAAGTATACATTATATATTAATTAATTTTATATATTAATTCTATTATAATATACTCTATAACATTATAATATATGTTATTATATATTATATATATATATAATATATGAAATGAGAGAGATACAGAGAGAGTTATTGTAATAAATTGGCTTACATGATTGTGGAGTCTTGACAAGTTCAAAATCTGCAGGGTGGGCTGGTGGGCTGAAGAGCCAATGAAGAACTGGTATTGCAGTTCAAGTCTGAAGACAGTCTGCTGGCAGAAATCCCTCTTCCAGGAAGTTCATCTTTTTCTCTTAAGGCCTTCAACTGATTAGATGAGGCCCACCCACGTTATGGAGAGTAATCTGCTTTACTCAAAATCTGTTGATTTAAATGTTGATCTCATCTAAGAAAAAACCTTCACAGAAACATCTAAAATAATGTTTGATCAAATATCTAGGTGGTGTGGCCCAGCTAAGCTGACACATAAAATTAACTGTGATAGTCACTTTCTCCAATGTAAGCTATTCTGATCTTGTTTGAACCTTCAAACCCCAATTATCAATAGTCAGAGGCCAGGAAGTATTTGGAGCTGAGAGAATGTATTTTATAATTTAAAAAAATGAAACACCTATGAAGAGTTATTTGAAATTACTAACATGTTAAGAGCCTTTCCTAAAATAGGAGAACACCAATAAAGAAATCAATTCCATTGAGCTTTCACTCAGGTTTCCTCATCTGTTTTGGAAGATACCACTTTTCTAGTAAAACAATCATACCAATTCTTTCCTTGTAACTGACATATATAATGATAAGATGTAGATAAATAATGTAGGTGAAGATTCCATTGACTAATTCAAACTTGCTGCTTCTGACTTAAAAGAATGTGTGATGTATTTATCTCAGAAATTGTCAAGAAACAGCCTCTGGAATTTGGAAATATAAAATAGTTTTCTTCAACCTTACTTTAAAAAGATATGTATATATGTTTCACCTCTAGAACGTACTTTCTAATTCTATATGAGGATAGTACTTGGTAGCACTAGTGTATGTAACCCAAAGGGCAGTCTTAGAATGGGATGGTGACCAGACAGCTTCTGACCCAAGTGGTTTTCTAGGGACCAAATATTTAAAACTCAAAGATTCCTGGGCTGGTATATAGTTGAAAAACGGCACAGAATATTTTAAGTAGCAACATAAAACCTACTGTTCCAGAAAAGCTTCCTGGCTTTCATTTTCCTATTAGAGATATTTCCAGACATATCAAAACATCTACAAAGATAACTTGATTATCTAGGTATTATCTCCCTTTAAGTGCAGAACTTTATTATCCTGAGACTACACGTTCTTTGCAAAAGACATGAATCTGATTTCTGGAAATGAGAACAAAATACCATTGTAATGAATAATTTCTATTTACACTTTATTATTGGTGGCAAATGATTAAGCATTTCAACTTGCTATGCTGAGGGTATGTTTATTTCTTCAACATACTGTGTAAACTATGTACTAGCTTTGTTGGGTACGCTGGAGATTCTGAGAAGAGTAAGACACAGCTTCTAACCTCAAGGAGGTCTTGTTCTAGTTGGAGTTGCAGGTGGTGGTGTGAGTTAAATGTTTTTCCCCATCCAAAATTCATGTTGTAACTTGATCTTCAATGCAGCAGTATTAAGAGGTGAGACCTTTACGAGGTCCCTGACTCATGAGGGCTCTGTCCTCCTTCATGGAGTTTGGTTCTGTTTTAAAATGGCTTGACAGAGGAAATTTGCCCCTTTCCCTCCTTTAGTCCCTTCCATGATATAAGAACACAGCACTCCTCCATTTTGGAGTACATGACAGCGAGGTGCCATCTTGGAGGCAAACAGCAGCCCTTGCTAGACAGCAATCCTGCCAGAGCCATGATCTTGGACTTCTTAACCTCCATAACTATAAAAAAAATAAGTATCTGTTCTTTCCAATTATCCAGTCTGTGGTATTTTGCTACAAGAACGCAAATGGACAAAGATGGTGGGTAAACAAGTGTAGGTGTCATAAAAACCAAGACACAAAGGGGGGTCAAGTCTTCTTCAGAGAGAATAGGTTAATGACAGTCCAAGTCATTATGAAAGATATAAATTATCCCAGTGTCTACTGCATGTCCAGCAGTAGATATAGCCTTCCCTGAGTCTGATGTTGCACTTAGCTGTGAACTATTTGACTCAAGTTGAAGTTTTTACCTTGTGGTTTTCCTTCATAGCTGGCAGGCAATGGGCTACATGGACTATGGAGTCTGAAAGACAGGGTACCTCTCACAAAGCCTGACCAGAAGGGAGAATAGGAGGCAGCCAATGTAGAACTGGTGCCCGAAGGGTGATATTTAGGGAGCTGGAGCACTTTGTCCAACAATTATCAAACACAAGATTTACCACCCTCACACTCTTGGCTCAGTCATTCTTCATCTGAGGGTTGCTAAAATAGTGTAGGCCTTTATTGTATTTATTATTTATACACTGATGCCTACTCCCAAGAATATGTAAGCTTACTTGAAGTCTGTACATACAATATAACCAATGAAAGAATACAATAATGTTTTAAAATAATTAAGGAGGTAATAAGTAAGTAGTTTAATCTAGTTTGATGCAACTGAGCATTAAATTTAGCTCTATTTGTGCTGATAGTAAAAGAAAAGAGGAAAAAACATAAGGAGGGGAACAGGATGAGTTCACATGCTTTTATCAACATAAAAAGAAAATGAGCAATTTAGAAATATCTTTATTCTTCCTCTGGTACAAAATTCTAAGAGGGAGTATAGTGTAAGGATATTTCTATAAAGAGGACTAGGTAATTAATAATAGTACAAAGGATGAAGATACATAAATACAGCGTGTCGGTGTTGGGGAGGTTATGAATTCTGCATAAAAGCAGAAGACAAATTGTTAAAGTTTTCAAAGGTCTTTCTATAGAGAGCCAATAAAGTGACAATAACTCCCACTATTATATGTTGACACTGTGTTAGAGCTTTACATATATTTTCCATAACAATGTTGGGAGGTAGATACTACTGTTCTTCTAGAAGTTTCCTAGGGGAACTGTGAGAGATTGAGGATCTTGATCATGTAAAGCTAAGACATGAACCTGGGTCTTCATGGTCTAAAGTCACATTCTTTCCATTCTACTCATCCAGGCATGTAGATTTCTATTGATTTGGTATGGAGATAGAGTAAAACAATGTGGAAAATGCTAGTTATCATGTTCCTGTATCTCCAAAAACTACTGTCCAAGTCCAACTTTTGACACAACCAAGAGAGCAAAAAACTTGAGTTTAAGTTAACTGAAAAATGCTTGCAATATTACTATTTTCCAAAAGAAAATTCAGATGTTTTATATACATATCATTAAGAGGAAAAACTGGTTTTCTTTTAAATGAAAATTAGAGCCAGATACAGACTTTCCAAGTTGACGAGTAAATTATATCCTTGCACAAAAGTAGACTGGGGTTGATGAGAATTAGGGCCAAAATTTTTCACAATAAAACTTGAAAGCAGCATCTATCATTAAGGACTCCTGCTTGAAAGTGATAGAAACCCAATCTGAACCCATATTGAGAAAGATGAATTTGTTATCTCTCAAAATCTAAACAAGTAGTGAGCATCCAAACCATGTGAAAGAAAGCATTGAGTTGGGTCTCAGGAACTGACTGTGTCAGGAACTTGAAGGATGCCAGATTTCTCTTTCATTTACTTTCTCTCTCTCACTTACATTCTCTCTCTCTCTCTTTTGCTCTCTCTCTCTTCCCCACCTCCCCTCTGTGCTAACTTTGTCTCACACTGAGTCAGTCTTTCTCTTTGTGGCAGGAAACATGATTACTGACAGTTTCTAAGTTTTACATCTCAATTCAATCACGGGACAAGATTGCCTAACACACACCACACCAACTCCCCAACAAACAACAAAAACAACTCAAGGAATGCCCCTGATTTGAATGGCTTGGTTTGGTTACCCATCCTTAGAGCCCTCAACACTTTCTAGGAGGCAGAATTGCAGTGGGAGGAGGGGTAGTTTCCAGAAGAATGAGTTGCTTTTTTTTTCAGAAGGAGGCAGGGGTGGTTAGTAGACAAATAATAAATATTCTTCTCAAGATTGTCTTGTCTCAGTGGCTTTTAAAAGTACAGACTAACGACTATCAGATTCTTCTATATGATAGAATATATTTTGTTTAATTGATGGATTAAACTTTTTATTTATCAGTACCTTATCTTATTTCAAAAGAGATTTAAGATCTTTAAAGGCCAATATAAAATATAGCAATAAGCTACAAATAAAATATGCCAATAAATCATAAACTACAAATTCTATGAGAATAAATAAGGAAAAGCAAACCTGGGGGCAAAAACTAGGAGTAGAAATGAGTTAAATGAAAGATGAAATCATACTGTCATTTTGAGCTACAAATTTTGCTCTGTGAGAGTGAATGGGAAAAGGGAAGTTTTATTGATGACCCAATTCATAATATCCGTAAAATAAAAACAAATCAACTTCTCAAGATAAGCCTGGCTTATCTTCCTCACATTAGCACCAGAAAAGAAATTTTGAGGTAGTTTATAGAGAGTGAGATATGGAATAACATGATTTCCATAGGAGGCTGCAAAGAGAAATTATCTGTGCAAGTCCAGAGCATCACACCAAATAGAATTCAGGAGCAACAATTCAGTAGGGGGCCAAAAAGTATATTCTGGAGTTACATGTTTCAGCTTTTAAGAGATTAAATTCAATGAAATATTTTATTCATGTATTCAATCAACAATTTTTGTGGGGTACCTGCTACTTGACAAAGTGAGAAAAAAAGATGAAATAATAGATAAAATGTGAATTTTCCCAAAGGCATCCATGGACATTGTTTCCTGCAGTTGAGTTTTTAACAGATACTTGAGTGACAAGGAATTCGAGAGTATATTCTCTAGGAAGTAGCTAGCAATTCTTCTATGTTGCCAATTACGCACACAATTATATAGTTTCCTGCAGGGAAGAGCTAGCGTTGCAATAAATAACTTGTGAAAAAAATAAATGAATAAAGACATTTTCCTGAAGCCATCCACCTTCCTCTTGGAGGTGAGTGAGGCAATTTCACTAGCAGAACCAAGACCATCCTTAGAAAACAAATTGTTATCACATCCCAAATTTCTGTTCCAGATAATTTTGCAGTAATTTTAATTGACAAAAAATTACAAGGTGACCTATCTGAATGCCTGTTTCAACATAACAAGAGCCCTATAAAACACATGAGAACAACAAGGCTTGAACTACGTTCTGGCATAGCCTCCAAGAAGGACAATTTGTACACATCAAGATCAGTGGACAAGGTATCATGCTACATTGATTCTTAATAATAATTTAATAGTTGAGATATAGCAACCAAAAGATAATTTTGAAGTAGTTATTCATTTGGGGAAAGACAAGTAATAATATAACCAATTTTCTGTTAAACGTCCTACACTGTGGTTGTATCATGCATGCCTATAAAAGTACTTATGAGAAATCTATGGTGCCTGTAGAATAGTTCTTTTTTGAGCAGCCTGTATGCAGATGGGCCTGCTGGATAAGGTAGCCATGAAAGAATTATCCCAGAGAACTTACCATGTGCTAATGTTAAATAATTTATTCATCACAGTGGGGTTATAAAGCATCGATTGGACACCAAAATGACAGTTTGGATTGCAGTATAATTGGTAATCATCAGGGAATATTATCATACATAATAGTCATTATATTTCATTATATAATATTATTAAGTAATAATTATAACTACTATTAAATGTATATGTTATTATTATTTTACTGTCACTAGTTAGTAGATTAAGGTATTAGCCACCTGTCACTCCTGTAAGAATGTGTCCTTTACTGTTTGCTATGGCCAGAAAACATGCATTTAATCAATACAATCATTGTGACAATTTACTAATTCTAATTAGGAGTGGAAATTAATCTATCAGCTCCTATCACTCTATGTTAGCAAGCAGTGTTGTGATAAAGTCTCTGAATCCACATTGAAAGCCTGCTATTTATACTGAAATCATAAAGCTTGGCCCACGCATCCTTATTAAATCAATAGATTAGAATAGATCAGAAATGATGCAAAAATTCAGAATTTGCTTCTAACTTTTTTGTCATTTATGTGAAAGAGAATATAGCAGTGATCCAACAGTAAACCAGTTTTACCTCCTGCTTTCTTATTCCTCATAAAGGAATAGTCATAGCCTGGTAAATAGTAGTCACTGAGTAAATTTGTGTTGAATGAACTACACTGAGCAGATCACTCTTAAATAGGAAGTCAAAGGATTTTAGTCTTGTAAATGGATAAACTACATTTTGAACCAATGCTGAAGAAATAAAGGTGAGTTAATAAAGATGATTTTGGCCAGGTGCGGTGACTCACACCTGTAATCCCAGCACTTTGGGAGGCCAAGGTGGGGAGATCACTTGAGGCTGGGAGTTCGAGACCAGCCTGGCCAACATCGCGAAACTCCGTTTCTGCTGAAAAATACAAAAATTAGCCGGGTGTGGTGGCACACGCCTGTAGTCCCAGCTACTCCAGAGGCTGAGGCAGGAGAATTGCTTGAACCCAGGAGGTGGAGGCTGCAGTGAGCTGAGGTCATGCCACTGCACTCCAGCCTGGGCTACAGCATGAGACTCCATCTCAAAACAAAACAAAACAAAAGAGGTAAGTTTTCACTTTGAATTGAGAGTGTCCTCGAGGATCCGTGTCAATACAAGTTGATTAACCATAATGCTAAGAAGTATTAGTTTCATTTAGAAATTATTCTAATATAAATTTCCAGTGAAAACTTGACTGTTCACAGACCTCTGAAAATTAAATCTAAAAAGTCAAGTAATGTAGGTAACTAAGGGTTACTCTTTTAGCTTTAAAATGGTTTGGCTGTGTTTTTTATTTTAACCATTTTAAATAGTAATTTTAATAAATATACATGCTTCTATTTTTTCAAACAGAATTCATTGGACATGTCAACTTTTTCTGATGTGCTACAGAATGTTATTATAAACATCAGTTACAGCACTGCCCTCAGGACTGATAGAAAAGTATAGTCACAAGACAGATGTGTGATTTTTTTTTTTTTAAGCTTTTCTGTTTAAATTTTCTACCGTCTCCTCTTCCCCAGACTCTCAGGCAATTCTTTCTTCTTGGTTTTAGTATATGTGCTTATTTCAATCCTATTGTCATATTTCAATTTGTGGCCTCTACTCCGTGGTAGGTTAAGATATGAAAAAGTCACACTCAAAACTGTATGCAAAAAATTCTCATATTTTTATGAGAATTTAGGTTTTAAATGGTTACATGGAATCCCTCTATGAAAAAAAAGTGTGCATTTTGTTTCAGAGCATTTTTACATATTTTGATTGTTCTTACTATATCTATTTTAGTCCTTTTTGGCTTCTGGGATATTGGCTGCTTTCCTGATTAGGCAAATTTTAAAGACAATTAAGTATTGTAGAAATGAAGTACTAACGTATACACAAGACTAGCTAAATAACTGGTTAACCAATAAATATATATTTCATGAGATTCTACTACTTTCTCAGTGTTGAATAGAGGTCATATGTGTGTTGGGGAAGGTATTTTCCTTCCATTTCAAAGGGCAGGAAACATTCATTTCAGTAATAGTGTAAGCCTTCTGAAATGGTGATAGGGAGATGAAGAATTAGGCTAAATAACAATTTAAAAATATTTCATAAAATAGCTGTTCTGAAATACCTGTAAAACAAACATATGAGAGCATTTATCACAGGAGGTGATAATTGAGTATTTATTTATGTTATTATTTACTTAAAGTCTATCTCTCCAACTACACTGTAAACACTATGCAGATAGGGACAATATCAGTTTTACTGACCACTTTGACTTTTAGTGTTTTAAGAGATAACAGGTGCTCAATGAAAATTTTCAAATGATTCAATCCATGACATATAATTGATAAGGAGGCAATATTTTCTGATGTAAAGAACATGGGATCCAGGTTTATAAAATTCCCTTTCTTCTGGTTGCATGTGATTTCAGAAAAGTTATTTATTGTCTCAGAACTGTGGTAACTTCATGGGAAAAACTGAGATAACAGTAAAGTCTATTAAATAAGTTGTTGGTAGGGCCAAACAAAATACTATATGAAGAGTATTTCTTACACGATAAGATGCTATAATACTTTTTTGTCAAATTATAGTAAGAGATGAATAAAAGTCTCAAGAAGAAACAGTATTTGATTACAGCTGTTGTTGCTTGACAAAAATATATAAATAGCCATAATCCTTAATGGCTGCTAATGTTCCCAAAAGTCATCAGACATATGTGCTTCCTGGCTGAAGTATACCTATGCGTATTCTTACTACAAAATTGAACTTGATGCTCATCAAGCCTCTGGATCTAACTATCACTTTGCAGGAAATACGGGAGTAGTGGGCATCAGTAAACTTCAGACTAAGAGAAATTTTTTTTTTTTTTTTTTTTTTTTTGAGACGGAGTCTCGCTCTGTCGCCCAGGCTGGAGTGCAGTGGCCAGATCTCAGCTCACTGCAAGCTCCGCCTCCCGGGTTTACGCCATTCTCATGCCTCAGCCTCCCGAGTAGCTGGGACTACAGGTGCCAGCCATCTCGCCCGGCTAGTTTTTTTGTATTTTTTAGTAGAGACGGGGTTTCACCGTGTTAGCCAGGATGGTCTCGATCTTCTGACCTAGTGATCCGCCCGTCTCGACCTCCCAAAGTGCTGGGATTAAAGGCTTGAGCCACCGCGCCCGGCCGAGAGAAATTCTATTAGAGAAATGACCTGGTCTCCTAAAGTTCAGGTTTAAAAGACGAGGAGAGTGAGAAGATGGAGAGAAAGGGGTTTAAGGAGACTTAAGAGACACATCAACTAACTGCAATATGTGGGGCCCACGCTGGTTGCATCACAATACATTTTTGGAATTTATAAAAGAGAAAGCGGAGGAACCTAGAGATTAAGAATGGAATCTTCATTCAAATGAGACATTACTCTTTTTTTCTTTTTTTTTTTTTTTTGAGACGGAGTCTCGCTTCTGTCACCCAGGCTGGCAGCTGCATGTGAGCCGTGATCTTCAGCCTCACTGCAAGCTCCGCCTCCCCGGGTTCTGCCATTCTCCTGCCTCGCCTCCCGGGTAGCTGGTACTACAAGGCGTCTCACCTCGCCCCGGCTAGTTTTTTTTTTTTTTTGGCCAGTTTTTCAGTAGAGACGGGGTTTCTCATGTTAGCCAGCGATGGTCTCGATCTCCTGGCCTCGTGATCGCCGTCTCGCGCCTGCCTCCCAAAGTGCTGGGATTACAGGCTTGAGCCACCGCGCCCGACCCTGACATTTACTCTTAAAAGACATTGTTAATGGAATGAAAAGGCAAGCCACAAAGTAAATATTTGTAAAACACACCTACTAGTGGTCTTTTATCCAGGCCATATGAAGAATTTTCAAAAGAATATTAAGAAAAACTGCTCCATTTAAAAAATGAGCAATAAGCTAGGCATAGTGGATAATGCCTGTAATTCCAGCACTTTGGAAGGCCAAAGCAGGAAAATTCTTTGAGGCCAGGAGTTTGAGACTAGCTTGGGCAGCATAGTGAGACCCCATCACTACATAAACTAAAAGTATTAGCTAGGAATGGTGGAGCACATCTAGCTACTCAGGGCTGAGGTTGGAAAATCACTTGAGCTCAGGAGTTCAAGTTTGCAGTGAGCTACGATCATGACACTGCACTCCAGCCTGGGCAACAGTGCAGGACCCCATCTCTTTACAAAGAAAGTGTGGGAGGGGCAAGTAAACCAAACAGACACTTGACCAAAGTACAGATATAAACGGCAAACAAGCACATAAAAAGATGCTCAACATCATCACTTATTAGAAAAATGTGAGTTACAACCACAACAAGTTACTACTTTATATCTGTTACAGTCATTAGAGTTTAATAATACTGGTGAGGATGCAGAGCAAATGAAACTCTCACACTGCTGGTGAGAATGAAGATGGAACATTAGCAGTTTCCTATAAAGCTAAAAATGTACTTACCATGGGACACAGCAATCATATTCTTAGGTATTTCCCTAAATGAATTAAAAACTTATATTCATACAAAGCCTATACATGAATGTTTAGAGAGCTTTTAGCCATAATTGCAAAAAACTGAAAACCATCCAAAAGTCTTTCAATAGGTAGATGATGAGCAAACTGTGTTATATCCACATAACAGAATACTACTCAGCAATAAAAAGGGAGAAATTACTAATACATACAGCTACATAGGTGAATCATGAACACAATATACTAAGTGAAAGAAGCCAGATTCAAAAGGCTATATGGTGTGATTCCATTTGTATGACATTTGGGAAAAGGCAAACCTATAGAGACAGGAAAAAACAAAAACAAACAAAAAAACAAAGCTTAATGCCTCCCAGGGCCTGAGGGTAGGGAGAAGTACTGACAAGGAAGGGACACAAGAAAAGTTTTTGGAATGACATAAATATTGTATATCTCGGTTGAGATGGTGATTACAAGACTGTGTTTGTCAGCACTTACAATCGTATACTTAAAAGGGTGAATAGTGCCATGTATAAATTATAGCTCCATTTCAAAAAAAATTCAGAAGACAAATCAACCAATTACAATTGGTTGTACATTGATTTAATTTTGTTTCTGATTTTACAATGTTAAAAAATTTTTACAAGGCAATTCGAAGTTTTTGAACACCGACCTGCTTTATGATAATAATGAATTATTATTTTCAAGGTGCTGTGATAGTATTATTGGTATATTTACATAAATAGGTAATAACTTCTAGAGATACATAAAGAAATTATATGATGCTTGGAATTGGCTTCTATATAATCTAGATGGGCAGAGCAAGGAGTGCTGATGAAGCAAGATTATTCATGAGGTTATAATTATTGAAGCTGGGTAATGGTACAGGAGGGCTTAGCATGCTACTCTCTCTACTTTTAAATGTGTTTGAAGTTTTACCTAACGAAACATTTTCTAATGTGCAATGATTTTGTAAAAACAGAACTCAATTCTATAAAAAAATAAAAAATACAGAAAGAAAGAATTTATGTTAGAGGAGCCAAGGCAAATATGGAAACTCACAACATAAAAGTTGCTTTTTCAGTTCCCAGGAGGGTTTGAGCATAACTGCTGACATCTTAATTGAAAATTCATCATGTCTGGCATCAGTTCATACTTCCAGACACTTGCTCTACCACTAAGCTACTTCTATCTTGATAATTAAGGTATCAAGTTCTTATCTCCTGAGCCATTATTAACACATATTGATCACAAAAATCTTAAACTAACCTGAAATATTTAAGTTTGGTACAAACTTTGGTACAAACAGTAGACCTCTGTAAATTTCTGTCATTTGTTGCTGCCTGTTATTAAAAATGTTTATTCTCGTTTGGTTTTAGATTTTACTCTTCTATTTAGTATGACTATCTATTGCATGAATTTTATTTTATGTAATCTTGCTTCAAACTCTTGAAAATATAAATGTATTCAGAGGTGAAGATAGTAGACACATATGTAAGATCTTATTACAGAGTATTTAATAATGATATGCTACATGGTGCTACTGTAATGGTAACTTTCATTAATTTAAAAAAATCCTCCAAATGTATCTTGTCCTCAGTCTTTTAGTATTCCTCTGTTCTTATTCCCAAGAGAGTCCAGGGGGATAAAAGGCCGAGCAAGTGAGCCAGGGCCATGAGGCACAGGGTTACAACTAAACCAGTGGACCAGGGCCAGCATGGCTTGGGCCAGAGCAGCAGGCAGCCAACAGCAGCAACGCCAGAGAGAGCTGGGAAGAGAGCACAGTGGTGCAGCCAGAGGTAAACAGGTTGGGAACGGTCAAAGCGGAGTGTGGCCTCTTGAGTTCATAGGACAGAAGTATTGGTCCTGCTGTCCCCTGTGACGGTGCATTCTTCAAGTGGTTGTATTTCAGGGACTGACTCGAATTGCATTGCTTTTTTTCTCCACCAATGCATCTGAATGACAGTAAATTCCTTAGTTCTTGACTCTTCAGCAGCCCATTCTGAGTCTAATGTTGATATTAATATTAATCAAGTATTTAATGAATATCCATCTGGGCAAATTCAGAAACACTATCAGTAAACAACTTGGACTGACTTCTGTGAGAGATGTAGATTTTTAAAATTTTTTAATTGACACGTTGTAATTGTACATATGTATGGATGCAATTTCCTGTTTTAATAAATATCTATGCTGTAAAATAATCAAATCAGGATAGTTAGTATATCTGTCACCTCATGCATTTATCATTTCCTTGAGGTGAGAACATTCAAAGTCCTTTTTTCTAGCAATTTTGTGATTATATAATACCTTACTGTTAACCATAGTCACCTTATTATGCAAGAGAACACCAGAACATATTTCTCCTATCTAATTGCAACTCTCTATCTATTTGACTCTCTCCCATCTAATTGACTAAGCTCTCTCCATCTTCCCCACCCCCTCTTCCTTCCCCATTCTCTGGTAAACACTGTTCTACTCTCTACTTCTATGATACTGACTTTTTAAAAAATTCCACATATGAGTAAGATCATGTGTGTATGAGTCCATTCTCATGCTCCTAATAAAGGCATACCTGAGACTGGGTAATTTATAAAGGAAAGAGGTTTAATTAACTCACAGTTTGGCATGGCTGGGGAGGCTCCAGGAAACTTACAATCATGGCAGAAAGGGAAGCAAACACGTCCTTCTTCACATGGCGACAGCAAGGAGAAGGCTGAGCAAAAGAGGGAAACGCATCTAATAAAATCACCAAATCTCATGAGAACTCACTCACTGTCATGAGAACAGCAGCATGGGGGTAACCACCCCTATGATTCAATTACCTCTCACCAGGTCCCTCCCATGACACCTGGGAATTATGAGAACTACAATTCAAGATGAGATTTGGGTGGGGGCACAGCCAAATCATATCAATGTGGTATTTGTCTTTCTGTGTCTGGCTTATTAAACTTAACATAATGTCCTCCAGGTTCATCCATGTGGTCACAAATGACAAGATTTCTTTTTTTAAATCATAGAACAGTATTCCATTGTGTATATAGACCACATTTTCCTTTTCTCTCTTTCTCTTTCTTTCTTTCCTCTTTCTTTCTTTCTCTTTCTTTCTTTCTTTCTTTCTTTCTTTCTTTCTTTCTTTCTTTCTTTTTTTCTTTCTTTCTTCCTTCTTTCCTTTCCTTCCTTCCTTCCTTCCTTCCTTCCT
>NW_016809144.1:103103-147232 GCF_001698545.2 Rhinopithecus bieti | reverse complement strand
TTTTTTTTTTTTTTTTTTTTTTGATGGAGTTTCACTCCTGTTGCCCAGGCTGGAGTGCAATAGTGCAATCTCGGCTCACCACAACCTCCATCTCCTGGGTTCAAGTGGTTCTCCTGCCTCAGCCTCCTGAATAGCTGGGATTACAGGCATGAACCACCATGTCCAGCTAATTTTGTAGTTTTAGTAGAGATGGGGTTTCTTCATGTTGGTCAGGCTAGTCTCGAAGTCCTGACCTCAGGTGATCCACCTGCCTCAGCCTCCTAAAGTGCTGGGATTACAGGCATGAGCCACCATGCCTGGCCTACATTTTCTTTATCTATTCATTCATTGTTTAACACTTAGATTAATTCCATAGCGTGGCTATTGTAAAAAGTGCTGCAATAAACATGAGAGTGGAGACATGTCTTTGACATACTGATTTCATTTCCTATGGATATATACCTAGTAGTGGGATTGTTGGAAAATATGGTAATTCTATTTTTAATTTTTTGAGGAATCTTCATACTGTCCTTTCTCCAATGTATATTCTTGGCACCTTTGTTTTCCATCATGGCTGTACTAATTTACAATCTCACTAACAGTGTGTGAATGCCTCTTTTTCTTCACATACCTGCCTACATTTGTTTCATCTTTTTGATAATAGCTATTCTAACTGGAGTGAAGTGGTATCTCACTGTGGTTTTCATTTGCATTTCTCTGATGATTAGGGTATCTTTTCATATACCTGCTGGACATCTGTGTGTCTTTTTTTGAAAAATGTCTACTCATGTGTTTTTCTCATTTTTTAAGTTAGGCGATTTGTTTCCTTGCTGTTGAATTTTTCAAGTTCCTTATATGTTCTGAATATTACCCCTTGCCAGATGGATAGTTTGCAAATATTTTCTCCCATCATGTAAGTTGTCCCTTCACTCTGCTTATAGATCCCTTTACTGTTCAAAGCTTTTAAGTTTTTTTTTTTTTTTTTTTTTTTTTTTGAGTCGGAGTCTCGCTCTGTCGCCCGGGCTGGAGTGCAGTGGCCGGATCTCAGCTCACTGCAAGCTCCGCCTCCTGGGTTTACACCATTCTCCTGCCTCAGCCTCCCAAGTAGCTGGGACTACAGGCGCCCGCCACCTCGCCCGGCTAGTTTTTTGTATTTTTTAGTAGAGACGGGGTTTCACAGTGTTAGCCAGGATGGTCTCGATCTCCTGACCTCGTGATCCGCCCGTCTCGGCCTCCCAAAGTGCTGGGATTACAGGCTTGAGCCACCGCGCCTGGCCAGCTTTTAAGTTTTATATAATCTCGTTTGTTTCTCTTTTTGTCGCTTGAGATTTTGAGGTTTTATTTTAAAAATCCTTGCCCAACTCCATGTCATGAAATGTTTCCCCTATGTTTTCTTCTAGTAGTTTCATAGTTTCAAGCCTTTAATTTAAGTCTTTAATCCATTTGAACTGATTTTTTGTATACGATGAGAGGTAGGGATCTAGTCTTATTTTCTCAATTTTCCCCACACCATTTATTGAAGAGATTGTCCTTTCTCCAGTGTGGATTCCTGGCACCTTTGTTGAAAATCAATTGGCTATTGGATGTAAGTTTATTAATTTATTCCTGAGCTCTCTATTCTGTTCCATTGGTCATTGTGTGTGTTTTTATGCTATTTTGGTTACATTAGCTTTGTAGCATATTTTGAAGTCAGGTAATGTGATGTCTAAGCCTTCCTTCTTTTTGATCAGGATTGCTTTAGCTATTTAGGGTCTTTGTGATTCATACAAATTTTAGGATTGTTTTTCTAATTCTGTGAAGAATATCATCGATATTTAACAGGCATTGCATTAAACCTGTAGATCACTTTGGGTATTATGGCCATTTTCAGAATATTAATTCTTTCAATCCACAAACATAGGTTATCTTCCCATTTATTTGTGTCCTTCTCAATTTCTTTTATCAATGTTTTGTAGTTTTTCAGTGTAGAGATCTTTCACTTTCTTAGTTAAGTTTATTCCTAAGTGTATTAGTCTGTTCTTGTATTGCTATAAAGAAATACCTGAGACTGGGTAATTTACAAAGAAAAGAGGATTCACTGTCTCATGGCTCTGCAGACTGTACAGGAAGCATAGCGGCTTCTGCTTCTGTGGAGGCCTCAGAGAACTTCCAAGAATGGTGGAAGACAAAGAGGGAGCAGGCCTCTTACATAGCAGGAGCAGGGCCGAGAGAGAGGGAGGAGGTGCTACACATTTTTAAACAACCAAATCTCTTGAGCATACACTCACTATTGTAACACAGTACCCAGGGGAACATCCAGGCCCCATATCCAACATTGGGAATTACAATCTATTGAACATGAGATTTAGGTGGGGACACAGATCCATGCCATATCACTAAGTATCTTACTTTTCTTGCAGCTCATGTAAATGGAATTTTTTTCTTGGAATTTTTATTAAAATTTTTTTAAAACCTTAAATGTCATATTTCCAAATATGATCTTAAAGACTTTTTTCCTGTGTTAAAAAATAGTAAGTAATGTTTGTTTCTCATATGATTTATAGTAGAACCCTATTATAGCATGGTTGGCTACTTAAATGAATTTATGTATAAAATGAGATAAATAAAGCCATTGTTCCCTAAATTAAAAATACATTAAAAAATCAAAATAGAGATGGCTTCTTGAGGTGCCTTTCAATCTAAGATAGAAACTATCTTTCTAATCCACCTCAATCTGAACACCACTGTAAACATGTGAAGAAAGTATTTTGCTTTCCCCTTCTAGGCTCTACTTGTCCCCATAGTTACCACAGATGTCTCTCCCAATTCACTAAACTCTTGTCCTTGGCTCACAAACCCCAGATGCCTGTAGGGTAAGTTCAAGAACCTAGTTCCTAATCTTGTCACCACCAAAGTCTCCTTTAATTATCTATCCCTGCTCTTCTTCTCTTCATGCACACACAGTCTCATTAGTTTAAACACTTTTGTTTTAACTTGACATGCCACAATTTTATTTACAAGCAAGGAAATTTGATCTTTAATCAGCCTATATGTGACGTGTAGCAACAACATAGAAATAAGCCATACATGGTCACTTTATTTGGATTTGCAAGTGGTGGACTCCACAATTCCAGAAGGATAGCCATCTAAACATTCTCAAAATGGAAGCATCGGGACCGTATGACATTTTGCTGTTTTTATGCAAGGTGCTACATCACAGAGGTATGGGTGCCAAACAGTAAGTCTGCTACAGCTATTCTGACACTGCCAATGATTAACACTCTGGCTTCAGACTGGCATTTGCTGTCTGCATTTATCAAATAAAATAAAAGGATTAATAATCTGTAAGATCTAACTTATTTGCTTGTTTTGTTTTGTTTTGTTTTGTTTTGTTTTGTTTGGTGAACTCAGATATTCCTGAAAGAGAACAAATATGGAATCAGGAGACCCCAGCCGTACATCCAGTTCTATGTTGTGAGACTTTCGGTGTCTTGCTTAAATGCTCATTGTCCCTATTTCTCCAAACGCAAAGTAGAGATAACTTGAGTAATTCATGAGATTGATAGTGAACTTACAACTGGTTATAAAAAATGATTTGAAATCATTTTAAATGCATTACACAAATATGGGGGGGTGGTTTGCATTTCACGTAAAATTAACTTAGTTCAGTTGTACTTATCAAAATGGACTCACAACTTTTTGGGGGAAGAACTTGCCTCTGCTAGTGAAAGTAGCAAAGTAAAAGAACTGTATCGAAGCCAGCACTTCAAGGCCTAAGGCAAGAGCAGAAGGTAAAAAGTAGAAATATTTTTCCCAACTTGTTGTGTGATCTAGTTTCAGCCCTTCTGGTTCCCGGCACCTGCTCTTACTGAAAAAAAAACCTGGCTGAGGCTGGAAGTTATTGTGGATATTCACAGCTTTCCTTATGTCATAGGACCCCATAAGCAATAAAAAGGACTTTCTTGGCTGGGCACAGTGGCTCATGCCTGTAATCCAGCACTTCAGGAGACCTAGGTGGGCAGATCACTTGAGGTCAGGAGTTTGAGATCAGCCTAGGTGGGCAGATCACTTGAGGTCAGGAGTTTGAGACCAGCCTGGCCAACATGGTGAAATCCATCTTTATTAAAAATACAAAAATCAGCCAGGTGTGGTGGTGCACACCTGTAATCTCAGCTACTCAGGAGGCTGAGACAAGAGAATTGCTTGAACCTAAAAGGTAGAGGAGGTTGCAGTGAGCCGAGATCACGCCACTGCACTCCAGCCTTGGTGATAGATCCCTCTTCTCAGCAGATTATTTATCATCCACTTCCCTGCCATCCTCACTCCATCCCAGATTTGAAGATCCATATATTTTCAAACTTCTTAGGTAGACTCAAGGAAGCTTTCATGTTGCTGTTATTATGCCAAGTCAGGGTCTTCTAAACCATGAGCTTGCACAACACAATTAGATCGTGTGCATTTACTCTGATGTACTTTGCATCATCTAGCTCTGTAAAATTTGCCTTCTGTTTCTTTCTGAAGTCTTTCCCCCACTACTTCACAAATGTTTATGTTCTTTTATAAACATTAAAAGCATTTAACCAAATGTGGGAAGCAACCGAAGTTATCTTAGCACTGAGGCATTAGACTGTTCTGTTTCTCTGAGGAATGTTATTGTGTGACCTCACTAAGGAGGGAAATAAATAGAAGCATATGTTGTTTGTAATATTTCTCTGCATAAGATAAACTGAGAAGTGGGTGAGCATAATCAGGGTGTGGCAAGCTAATTCTGGAGTGTCTGAGAAAGACTTGGGGACAAATTCAGGACAAATTAAACACCCAGAGAAGATGACAAAGGCATTTGGGTTGTGGTGACATAGGCTTTAATGTATGACTCATGTGGGCTTGCTTTAGATTTTTCCATTTCAGATTGGAAATGAAACTAAGCATCTTATAAGCAAACTGCAAGTCAATGTAAAGTTAATCTAGTTTTTGTTTGAGTGTGTTTGTTCTCAATATCTTGTTAATTAAATCACATTATGTGGGAGTCAGTGGTCCTAGACTCTGGTTCTGGCTCAGAAATTGATTTTATTGCCCTTTCTATTTATGAAATATGAGTGATATGAAAAGTCATAATGCTTCAGGGGGCATTAAATGCCAATTAAGCTGGCTCCAGGATTTCTATAAAAAGGATATTAAGGGTAAATACTTTGGTTCTTCCTTTGCATCCAGATACCCAATGAAACTTCTACATGGATTAAAAACTTGCTCCAGGGTGTCAAGGCAAATTGAGGATGATGATGTCAGAGTTGCAACCTGTGTAGTTTTGATATGTCACATATTACTATGTAATTCATATTTAAAAAAAGAAACAGACACAGATACGGAAGCAGAGGAAAAAGAAACAGAGAAACAGAAGGGCTATTGGGTGGAAGACTTTGCTTCTCAAGACTTAGCAACAAATAGGAAGTTCACATACAGGGCTAGACTTTGGAGGCCTCCATCTTCCCTTTTAATTCTTTCACCATCTTGAGGCCCCTGAAATCTCCTACTCCCATGCCTCAGGTCCTCTTCTGCTACCAACTGTCCATTATTCTAAACAAAATACTGCTCATTCCAGGGTTGCTTTTAATAGATGATTCCACAAAACCTCATAAATTACCAAAGGAACAAATTGATAACATTGTGCTCCACCCAGATGACTTGTCTTTCAATACCCACCACTGGAGAGACCTCAGATTTCCCAACTTGGAGGAAGAGGAAAAGAAAAGATACCTTTCTTAAAGTTTTGTTTTCCCACAGAAGATGTCAGTCTAGAGATGAATCAGGGGGCCATTTGCCAGGTACTAGCTTCAGCTTTGTAAGCTGATAGGAATGTAGAGCATGCTTACCTTTAACCCTTTGAATACTAGAGAAGCAAATTAGAAAATGAGTTTCATTTTAGAAAGTGAGTTTCTTTTTAGGTCTTACCATTCCTTGATGCTCTGGAAGACATCCAATTCTTCTTTTGGCGGAAAAACTCCCCCAAATCTACAATTTTTACTTTCAAGACTTATGTGATAGAGTCTTTCTTACTGCAACAACTTGATTTACATTGAGCAACATTAATATCAATCCATAATTATTGACTTGCATATACACATTTCTTTCTCCTGTTCCAGTCCCATCTTTGATACTCTAAATACATCCTGAATCACTTTGTGTAACTAAGGATAAATGAAAGTAATGCTAGATACTTTATTTATTCAGGAAATAATCTGTCTTAGAAAGACAAATTAGCTTAGCTTGCTTGTCACCTTAGATATTTCAGTGGAGTGGAAAATAATCCATTGACCTTGAAGACCACCTTGCTTCTGTTCCCTGAAATGTCCCAAAGTAGCTGTGTTCAGGTAAGCTTCTATCTCAATGTAATAATGCATTTTCTTTCCTTTACTGTAAAATGTAAGGTCAGAGAAAGGCCTATGAAAAGTGTGCTGCCATCTCAAAATATGAAGCAACAACAATTTACAATTATTGGTGTAACACACATGTCATTTAACCAACATTTATTTAACATTGAGTATATCATATTCCCCTAGGCTCTGGGAATACAGGAATAAATTAGATAGACAACAGACCCTGTCCCTTCACCTACTGGGATTATCAGCCTTGCTTAAGTACAAGGCTTAACAGGTTTCAGCTACAATTTTTTTTTTTTTTTTTTTTTTTTTTTGAGATGGAGTCCTGCTTTGTCACCCAGGCTGGAGTGCAGTGGCACAATCTCAGCTCACTACAACCTCTGCCTCCCAGGTTCAAGCGATTCTCCTGCCTTAGCCTTCTGTGTAGCTGGTATTACAGGTGTGTGCCACTTACCCTGGCTAATTTTGTATTTTTAGTAGAGATGAGGTTTCACCATGTTGGCCAGGCTGGTCTTGAACTCTTAACCTCAAGTGGTCCACCCACCTTGGCCTCCCAAAGTGCTGGATTAAGGTGTGAGCCGCTGCACCTGGCTTCCGCTACAAATCTTAATGAGTAGACTCAATATCTCTCAGAGGCCCATTGCACAGGATGACTCAGTTGTTTCTGAGTTTTTCCAGAGATCTTGTTAGAAGTGCTCAAGAATAAATCCACTTATGATCTTGTGCTTGGGCCTCCTTGTCACTGCCCAGTCCATCGAGGGCAAGGCCAATCAGCTATTCTGATAAGGGCACAGCTCCCCTGGCTTCTGTAGCGCCCCTGCAGTTCTATCAGGCTCTGCAGCAAAGTTGCCCCATGGTGGAACGCAAGTGGGAAAGAACTTTCCTTTGCCTAAAATAATGTCACAATTCGTCACTTGAGCTTGAAGCTACACAAAGACAGCTCCTTCTTTGCTAAGATACTTGACTACCTCTAGGATCTGACTGAGGAAAAGACACCTAACATTATTGGGTGCTCACATGTGCCAGGCACTGTTCTAAGTACTTTAAAGATATTAATTCATTCAACTCTCAAAACAGCACATGTTGGGGCAGGGGAGAATACTATTCTTTCCTATTTTAGAGATGAGAAGAATAGGATCTGATGTATTAGTTATCTATCACCATACAACAAATGATCAAAAACTTAATGGCTTAAACAACTTCACATTTTCTGTAAATCAGGGCATGGCTTAGTGGGGGCCTCTGTTTTAAGGTTTCTCACAAAGCTGCAATTCAATGTGTTGGCCAGGGCTAGGGTCTCATCTGAAGGCTTGATAGAGAAAGGATCTGCTTCCATATTCATGTAGGTGGTTGTTGGCAGGATTCAGTTCCTTTGGGATATTGAATTGAGGGCCTGGATTCCTAACTGATGGTTGACAGTGAATATCCTCAGTTCCATGCCATGTGGGCCTCCCCAACATGACAACTTGTTTCATAAAAGCCAGCAAGAGGGAGAGTCTGCCAGCATGACAAAAGTCACAATCTTTCGTAGACATGAAAGTGATACCCTAACACTTTTGACATATTTAATTGGTTAAAAAGCAAGTTATAGCCCTTGTCCTCATTCAAGAGAAGATTATGCATGAACAGTAGGAGACATGGGTCATTGGGGGCCATCTGAGAGTCTTTCTCCTGGACAGAAAGGTTAAATAATTACCAGGAATTATGAGTCAGTATTTAAGCACAGGAAATCTACCTCCAGAGGAAAATGAGACTCAAATGGTTTGGAAACCAGGCTAGGCACAGAAATAATATGAACTTCTGTTTTATCACCTGTTAGATGAGTCACTAAAACAAGGGTGATAAAGATGTAGACTTTTTTGTGTTAGATTTTTTTCCCTATGCACGGTTTTTAAAAATTTGAAAACCACATCATGTGGTTTTACATAGTTATATGAATTTTCAGGAGCTTTAAAAATAATCAGAAAATATGTTGCCACCATTTCCTCCATTCACATGTGGCAGCAGCTATTAGACTAGAGCTAAGTAACAACTTAGTAACAATGTGCTTGTCTAATCCCAACAACCTCTTTTGAGCCCTCTTCTTGTTACTAGCATGGCATTTATATGAAGACATTTGACTTTGCTACAAATGCAATTGAATAGAGAGTATAGTAGACCTGAGAACTAAATAGTGAGCCCATTTATGGGATAAATTAAAAGTGGTTTCTCCCAGATATTTAATCCATACCAAATTTCTTCAAATAATGAGAAATGTATACATAGAAATTAAACATTATCTGAAAATGTACTATCAAAAAGTGCTGTTCGCTTAGCAAAGTCACATATGTATTTGTAGACAACTGATCTAAAAGGACATCTTTTAGATGTCCTGAGAGACGGCTACCTGATCATCTGCTTAAGCACAGACTTAGTACCCATAAGTGCTAGCTTCCCAAAATTCAAATACTACACCTTTGAGGTACAACCTTTTGGGGAAGGAGATTTTTCATTTGTTTCTTTATTTGTGTAATGAGCATATATTCTGTATGCTAGGCACTATATTAAGAAATCTAATTGTATAATTCAAACTGTGAAATATTGAAATGCACATGATAGATAATTTCAACAATGTCTTATAGTAAGTCTGTGGTGTACAGGAACAAAACCCTGGTCTTCTGCTTTTCCAATATTCCAGGCTGCCTTGGTTCAAATTCTCTTGAAAATTTAGATAAAATTGCAAGGTTGACTTTGGGTTATGAGTATTACCCTTGGCAGGCTGCTTCAATTACCATATAAGTGTATGTTAATTATCATATTTCTCATACTTCAAATGAACTTATACAGGAAATATAGTTATAGCTACTAGATTCTAGACTCTGGGAATTAGGTGATTCAAACTGACTCTTTCTTTCTTGTAATTCCAGAGGAGCATATCATAAAAGAGGAATGGTATTTCCCACCACAGTCCCAGCTGGTAATTCTGATTGTCCCATGATTTCACAGCTGCAAATCAGCCCCCACCCAATCACACTTGTCTCTGGCAATGATCCTTTCCTTAATTAGAACATGACTTAGACTTTAGTCCTAACTTATCTGTTGCCTTGGCCCTGGGCTACCTGAGCACAGGCTGGTTTAGTTGAAAAAAAAAAAAAAAAAACCTACTTGAACATAGGCCTGTTTATCCTAACATTGAACAAAGGGAAGAGCCATTTGTCTGGTTGTTGAATTTACTTTATTTAGCAACTGAATTTATTTTCTTTGACAACTTCTCTCTCTTACAGTCTAGTCTTGTCTAGGCTTTGTACTTGTGGTGTCATTTTTATAGTTCTTATTCCTTCCTCAACTTGGGTATGGCCTCTAGAAAAAACCACTAGGTCTTGTCCAAGCCTGTATATGACAGCATGTGGGGTGTGATGTGAGGAGCAGGCAAGGCTTTCCTCTAAGGCAGCAGGTAGGTTAAACCTAATATTGCCCTTTCCTCCTTTTTTAAAAAAACCTTGAATTTCCAGGGTCCCTGTCACTTCTCTGAGTGGCTAAGTCACACAGATGAGAGCTTTCCTCTAGAAGTCTGTGTCAAAATACATGTATATTAGAGAGGAGGGTATATTTAAAGAAATTTGTGATTTCTGGCATTCTTTCTGCTCACCTTACACTTTGATACATTGTCTTAGAAAGGCACCAATAGAAGGTAAATAGAAGATACACAGAAAATGAGGATAGGATCAAATGACAGGAAAAGTAAATATTTTATTTTTCAAATAAAATACTATGCATCTACAATATACATGGTAGTATACTAGATAGTTGGGGAAGATATAAAAGTGGTGCAAAATCTGCTTCCATGAATTTGGGAGATAATCTGTGAGCCAGTATCTACATGTGAATCTATATGTTTCACATATAAATTTGTGAAAAAGATAACAGTGCCATCTGGTACATGTAAAAGTGCTGAAAACAGTATTTGCTGTAGAGTCCTCTCAGAGAGGACATGGTATTAGAGCTGTATATTTAAGAAGTAGGAACCTCAGATTTACTGTGATCACAGGTGGCTTGGAATTGGACTGTGCATAGTGTTTGGTAGATAAAAGAAACAAATCAGGCTAAAATGAAAGATTTACTTTGAGCAACTGAAGACAGGAGTTGAGACTGTATCTCATGGGCTCTAGGTAGCCATCTGCTATGGTCCGAATGGTTTTGTCCCCGTCTCAAAAATTCATGTTGAAACTTAAGCCCAATGCAACAGTGTTGGAAAGCATGGCCTTTGGGAGGTGACTGAGTTTTAAGAGCTCTGCCCTAATGAATGGGATTAGGTACCCTTATAAGAGGGCTTGGCAAAGGGAATTTTTACTCTTGCCCCTTCACCTTCTGCTATGAGGACAGAGCTTTACTCTTCTCCAGAGAAAGAGGCGTTCAATGTGCTATCTTAGAAGCACAGATGGGACCTTTACCAGACAACCAAACCTGCGCATGCCTTGATCTTGAACTTCCCAGCCTCCAGAATTGTGAGAAAATAAATTTTTCTTCTTTATAATTATAATTTCTTGTAATGTATAATTATCCAGTTTGTAATATTTTGTTATAGCAGCATAAACAGACTGTGACAGTTAATATTGAGTGTCAACTTGATTGACTTGAAGGATGTCAAGTATTGATCATAGGCATGTCTGTGGGAGTGTTGCTAAAGGAGAATAACATTTGAGTCAGTGGGCTGGGAAAGGCAGACCCACCCTTAATCTAAGTGGGCACCATCTAATCAGCTGCCATTGCAGTTAGGATATAAAGCAGGAAGAAAAACGTAAAAAGGCTAGACTGGCCTAACCTCCCGGCCTACATCTTTCTCCCATGTTGGATGCTTCCTGTCCTTGAACATCAGACTCCAAGTTCTTCAGTTTGGGAACTCAGACTAGCTCTCCTTGCTCCTCAGCTTGCAGATGGCCTATTGTGGGACCTTGTGATCGTGTGAGTTAATGCTTAATAAACTCCCTTTTATATGTATCTGCCCTATTAATTCTGTCCCTCTAGAGAACCCTGACTAATACACATACTAAGACACCATCCCATCGAGATGTCTGAATACAAAAATAACAAGATAAAATGAGTGTCTTAAGAAGAATTGTATTGATAGTGGATTTGAGATAGCAGACAGTGCAGGAGAAAGGACTGGTTAGGCAACAGCAGAAACCCAAATTTGTTTAAGACAGTAATATTTAAAATAAACTTCAGCCACATTAAATTTAAAGGAGTTTGAGCAACGAACAATTCACGAATCAGGCAGCCTCCTGAGCCAGAGTAGGCTCTGAGACTCCAGCACAGCCACATGGTGGAAGATGATTTACGGACAGAAGAAGGAAAGCGATGTACAGAAAACGGAACTGAGGTATACAAACAGCTGGATTAGTTACAGGTTAGGGTTTGTCTTATTTGAACAAGGTTCAAACAACCGGCTACATTTGATTGGCCAAACTCAGTGATTGACAGAAGTGTGGGCTATGGTCTGTTTACTCCTCCACTTATTATAGTTCACGGTGTACACAGAAACTTTTAGGCTGAACTTAAAATATGTAAGGAGGCTGCTTTAGGCTAAACTTGATTTAACAGTAACTAGGAATGAAGGTGAAAGAAAAAAAGGATTTTAAATAATTGTCTGTACATGGAAAATTATCAAGATGAAGGGACAAAGAAGACAATGACTGAATGACTCAGCCTGAGTGACTCAGCTTCAGGCGGGTGAGAGTGACCTCGTGTCAGCTAGGTGACTTAGTAGAAGGTAAAGCCCCAGATCTCAAAAAGTATAATTAGAGATTCACAGAATTTTAAAACTGGAAAGGGTTCTGGAGATAATCTATTTTAGATCCTTTATAAGAGGACAAAAAAAAAAAAAAAAAGGCAAAAGAAAGGTCTGTGACTCAATCCAGGACAGTAAGCATGGAGGGGGGCCATAGTGTAGCAGCACCTACATCCTCTCGCACCAGGCCATCCTGCTTGTTTCCCCATCCTGACCATGTAGCTCTCTGGACAGTGGTTCTCAAGGTCTGAACCGAGGACCAGACCCTGTCTGCAGTCAAATTAGGCAAAATAAGGGAAACAGATAATTTTTCAAAAAGTTAATCATTTAAGGAATCAGTCTTTACTCTGTAATCTAAGTTCCTAACTCAATCTTTGTTTTAATTTACGTATCTGAAAAACCCACAGGTGTGAGAGTCATTTCTCTGTAGGATAGCAAGTTATGTGTGAGCTCTCTTTCCCAAAGCACAACAGCAGGGGGTAAAGAAGCAGCCACAAAAAGGATGACAACAGCGTTTTCCTGGCTCTGCCCCAATCCCCACTGCCAGGATTACAGCCATCTTCCCTTTGTTGTAATTCTCTTGCCATAGGGGTGGGCAGGAGTCCCGACAGAGGGGCAGGGGCGGGTGAGCGGCTCCCACCACCCAGAGCTCGGAATCACTGTCCCTCGGCCGCAGACCAAGGCTTGGCGGTGGCAGCTGGGGCGTGGACATCCATTCTTTGATAGAGCCCTGTGGGATTTCTTTACTCCTCAGTCATATGTAAGGTACACTGCAAAAGCGGCTTCAAGCCCCCTCCCCAGCTAATTACCTTCCCGGAATGACGCCTCAGCCCCTCACAGAAGCAGACCCTAGTGGGCTGTCCCGTCTGAGCTCCAGAGAGGCTCTGCCGCCCGCCGGGATCCAGGGCTGCGTTCAGTCCCGGGGGACGTAAAACCCGACAGGGGATAACGGGTCACAGCACCGTCCTGGCACTAAGTCACGGGACTTGGGCACGCTGGGTTAGCCGGCGGGAAGGCCTGTGGCGGCAATCACCAAAGGTCGAGCAAGGGCTGACCCATTTCCTCCAAAAATGAGCCAAAGGGAAAGCAGTGCCCCGGAGTCAAGGGATCGGGGCTACTTCTCCTTCAACTAGCGGCGGGAACAAGTCATGCTACTGGGGCCTGTTTCCTCAATTGTAAAATGAGGGTTCTAGGATTCCCTCTAGGAATGTAAGATTCTAAAATCGAACAGGCTTTGGTAACACCGCCGGGCGGAGCCTCACGGGGCGCCGCTGGAATGCAACGACAGGACTCGCCACAGCGGGAGCTCTCTCCAGACCCTACTCTGGCCACGTGGCTGCGAGGTCAGAGGGCAGCGTGCGCGTCCCCGCCGGGCCTGCGTGCGAGTCCCCGCCCAGCTGTCTGCAGAAGCCGGGCCGGGTGGGCGGGGCGCAGCGGGGCGGGGCGCGCGAGGAGGGCGGCTGCCTCTGGAGTAGGCCGGCTGGAGAAGAGAATAGGCGGCGGCCCGGCTGGGGAAGAGGGGTGGAGGAGGCGGACCGGACGGCTGTGTGGGGTACAGAGCGTCGCCGGGACAGAGCGGAGCAGCTGGGCACGGCGTCCAGGGCAGCTAGGGCCTGGGCCGCGGTTTGGCCGCGCTGGCCGGTGAGTGTCGGGAGGCCCGCAGGGGAGGCCGGCGCCGTCCGCGCTGCGGCGGGGACCGAGGCGGCGGCCGGGCAGTTAGAGGCCCGCAGCCGGGATCGAGGCGCTGGCGCTGGCGACCGTGGAGTCGACGGGCCCGGCCTGGAGTGGAGGAAAGGCGGCTGACCCCGGTCCGTGCGCGTCCCGGGTCGGCCGTCCGGTCGCGCTGAGAAGGCGTCCGTGGCGCTGGTGTCCGCGCCCGGCCGCATGCCGGGCCAGCCGTTGAGGTCAGCAAATGGCGACTCGAGCCCCTAGGGCACCGACCTCTGTGTTCCCCCCAGTTTGTGTGTCTGTGTAGTGGGAAGGGACGAAGGAGGAGTTAAACTTAGGGAACCCTAAGCTTCTTGTTCAGTCTGGCTTTTAGAAACTTGGGTTCTTTGGGGACAAACGGGTTAAAGTAAGACTAGGGAGGCATCATCCACTATCTGCACGGGATGAGCAAAGTTGGTAACTTTTCCATTCATGGAAGTGAGAGGATCTTATCCTTAGCCTCTGTCGTTATTAAAGGGAAACTTCCTTATTTTGCAGACCTGAGGTTATTTGTGTTGTTCCAAGACCTGCACCTTGGAACTGCTTTGCTTGGAAGGGGTTTATAGAGCGCATGCTGAATTCAGAGTAATCTGCCAATATGTTTTTAACGTGTGTATTTGGGAGTATAGAGGCAAAGAGGCAGAACAGTATGTATTTACCATGGTCCTAATACTCCATTTCCGTCTCCCTTTCTCTTGTTTTTCTTTTTGAGCCCTGTCGTAAGTCCCAAATAAAAGATGCCTGGGAACGAATTGACCTTTTATTCCATGATTACTTCGTTGACTCTGATCCAAGATGAAGTTATTTATGGGCATTATGATATCGGTGTAGATTAAGTTAAAACTCTTTTAATACAAAATCCCAAACTTTTTAAATTTCCATTTGCTCAATTTCAATACTGTTTGTTCTTTAGAGACCTATGTAAATTATATTAACAGGTTTTGCATTTGCTCATACTAAGGTTTTCCAAAGCAGTCAAGTTGTTGACATGGCAAAAGGAAAAGAGTAGCATAAAATAAACCTTTAGGGTTTTTCAGAGGGTTAGATTTCAATATGCGGTTTCCGCTGAATCACTCTTCTTAATGCTTAGTCACTGTTTCTCATCACAGAAGTTTAATTGGGGGTAACATGGTGTTTTGCTAACTTTTAAATTGCCAGTTTGTTTTACCTAGCACTGTAGTGCCGTGACGTAACTTTTTTTTTTTTTTTTTTTTTTTTAAATTCTGGAAATGGTGGAGTTTCGTGAATGCTATAAGAGAACTGAGGTTTCCAATATAGGCACACTTAATGTATACCAAGTGTACTAGGTATTTAATTTCAATCCAGTATTTCTCCCGGTCTAGCATTGGGGACTTCTAAAAAGTGTCCTAATATATCATTAAAAAGCAATATTATATAGGTAATGATAGCGTGTATAGAGAGGTACCTTAAGGTCACCAAAATAGGCATTGGTTAATGCTTACTGTTTGATATAACATGTTTCTAAGATGTGAATATTTTAATGGGTAAGCCCTATGCTATTCCGTATGATTTTGGATAAATCTTTTAATTCAGTTCCTAAGACTGCTTATTTGATAAAAGGAGTTAGTACATACTATAGAATGTCATTGTATTTGTAGAATTTTTTGACATAAAACAATTGAGTCAAAGGCTGTATAAAATGTAAATTAAATTCAAATTCAGTGTGATGAACTAGAGGAGACTGGCCTTAAACAAGTTGCTTCTATATTTTAGGTAGGTAGATGTTAGATACAGACAAGCGGATCAGTTAAAACCCAGTCTATGAAAATCTTTTTTTTAAAGAATGGGTAATGTTATTACTAGGTAGTTCCTCATATGATTGCATTTAATTAATGATCTCATAAAATAATTACACTTACAATTTTGTGTATGTAAGTGTGGCTGTTGTGCAAATCGAAGTACATCTGGTTTCTGAGAACTGCATGTTTATATCCTATTGGACATACACATAATTGTAAACAACCTTTATAAAGTTCTAGATTGTTTCCAGAGTAAAGTAATTGCCTCAAGGTCACTAAGCTGAGACTCCTTGGAAGCCCGTTCCCCCATGTTGTGTTACCTGTTTTGATAAACTGAGTTCTGCCATTTGGGTGGATTATTTTTATCTGAGTATCAACTCAAATAGGTTCTAGTCTGAGTATTAAATATTTATTAATACTATTTCAATTTCCTGTGTAAGTCTATGATCGTTTCATTTGCTTATTTAGTGGAGAACATTGCAAATAGATTTCGCTTTAGAGTATGCTACTCATGACCATGACCATATTTAGAAATGAAGAATATATGTTTTGATATATCTGGAACAATAAAACGTAAAAAAAAATCCGTATAATTAAGTCATCCATTTTATAAATGAAAACGAAAGTTTAATAAAAGAATGTATACATTGTAATCCATTTAGCCATTTGGGATTGAAAGCTACTGCTTTGAGTTGGTAATTTAAGGATAATGTCTTTTTGATTTTGTCTAACCACTGCCCCCCAAACCCACCTCTTTTTAAACCGTAAGATAAGATGCCTAACTGAGGTATAGATTTATTATCATTTTTTAAAGCTGAGTGCGTCTGATAAACAGTCAGTAGAGGTACTATGCACTAGTACCTCTGGACTTTACAAGGGATGAGATTTGCACTGGAAGAGCTTATAACTGATTGCTAAATTTGAAATTTCATTTGTGGACTTAACTTGTAATAATGGTTAATTAATTGAACAAATCTGTCTATAGTTATATCAGCCTTACATTGGAACAGTATATTACTGTTTTAAGTATATTTTATTTAATACCATGTTAATTGTAATACTAAGCTGTAGGCTGATAGCACTTCCTATTTTGAACTTCTTTTTCTCACTCTATTCAGGCACCTTTGCATGTGTAGACCTTAATCTCTTCCTTTCTTTTTGAACCCAGTGCTTCTGTATTCATTTTTTTTTTTCCAGTAATTGGTCTGCAGGTTTGATTAAGGAATTAAAATAGTAGAAAATATAAGGTAAATGCTTCTTCCTGTGTTTCTCATATTATTATTATTTAAGATTTTAAAACAATGGAAGGTTGAAACTAACTTTCTCTGATTCGCTTTTTTAATAGATGATTTGTCTTACTCCATATATAATGCCTGAAACATATTACTTATGTGCTCAACATATGTTTGAGCACCATTGACTTTTTATGGCCAGTACAATGAAGTAATTTTGATTCAATTTGATTGATGCCAGATCTGTAAGCTATTTTTATGTGGAATATGTAGTTTTCCATGAAATGAAGACTCTGATTTGTCCATTTCATTATTTTCTTATATTATAATTATTCATGTATTTAACACAAATGAGTCTCTAATTGAGGCAGAATTTTGAATGTAGGGAGCATAAGAATGAATGAGACAGAGATGATTCTGACTTTCATGGAGCTTATAGTTTTCCTGTGGAAATAGATATTAAACAAAACGATGACTTAGAGTTGTCACTAGTATTACCAGGGAAAAAGGCAGTGTGTAATGAGTATACACAATATGGGATCCATACCTTGTCTTTGGAGTATGTGGAAAAGGAACACATAAGCGGAGATTTAGGGTTGAGGCAGCAGGGGTGTGTGGGGGAGGAAAAGATATGTGTATCTGTCTGTGTATTAGAGGTAAAGGCAGACATTAGGAACAGCCTTGAAGCAGCAGGTTATTTTGAATACATTAGATGGCTCTTATATTTTAAAATCATGCTAATTTGCACTTCTTTATATTTACTTACCTCCTTATGTATTTTAATGAATTTTTAAAAATACTTTTTTGAGGGCAATGTATTTATGCCTTTAATGATAAGATCTCATTTCATTATATGGGAAAATGCCATGTCTTAGAACTATTTTTATGAATTGCTTGTCAGCCACAGAGTATGAGTTGGCAAAGAACTTCTCTTAGAGAAAATTGAAAGAATTGAAAACATTTGATGATTTACTAATATTTTCAGGTCCAGCGAAACTTTTCCAATAATTTAAATTCAATGTGTAAATTATTAGAGATGTTAGTTGTTTTCTACTGTGCCTGCTGTGTAACTGATAAATAAGAGATTGATGTTTTTCAACCTGTTCTACAGGATTTACAGGCAATTGCAAAATACTTTATAAAGGCACATTTAATTTGATCGTAGTGGTCTTGATTAGATGGAGGATGGATCTAGGAGAGTTTTAAATTCTGAAGCTGAGGGTTCTATTCTCAGAATACTCTTCGTATTGACTACTGTATTTTCTTAATTTTTTTCTTAATATAGTTAATAGGAAAATGGAATTGAAATTCACTCCTCATTTGTATGGCTATTTTAAGAATTGTTAAATTTAGTAATGTAATGTTTCGTACACTTATACTGAGCATTATCTATGTAAATTATTCTTCAAATAATTTAAAACATATATATTCAAAGCAGAGTAAAATGCTAGTATAATTGGAAGAGACCAAAAGACTTTCTTGACCACAGGAGTGATTAAGTACTGGGATAAACTACAAGCAAAGTTGTGTAATCTCCATTACTCACATAACGTCTTAACATTGGATCACCAGTTACAGAAGTGCCGCCTTGTTTTTAAACTTTTATAAGTAAACATACCTGTTATTGTCCATGGATGTTGATCGGACATGGAGCTAGAACGTATAGTCCTAGCTCTGCCACTTACTAGGTAGATGACCTTGGCAAATCAGTTACTCTTTCTGAACCTCAGTTTCCTCCAGGTTGTTATAAAGACATGTAAAGAAGGATAAAATAGGCACATAATTACTGTTCTCTCTTCCTTCTAAGTCTACTTCAGAAAATAATAAATGTTATGAACTTGTTGCTATGAATGCTTTTTTAAAACCTTATTCAAAGGGGGATGGATAGTGTAAAAGAGACTGTCTAACTGAAGCTTGACTACTTTCCTTCTACCTTTGAAAATTATGGCTGTTTTTGCTTTTAACTCAGACCCTGTTTCAAGCAGTCGCTATTTTAAGCACTTTTGAATTAAGTGATATTTTTAAGATGTGTTTTCCCTGGTGGTGTCATGTGATGGTGTGTACAGTAACATAAAGTGTCCCTAAAAGTTCTGAGAGCACTGGTTACTTCTGTTGAAACTGCTTGTATTTTTAGGTTTCTCCCTTAGTAACAGTCAAGCTTGTAACCTTCAGCATGTGAGATCAGCTCAGTCTAGTTCTTGCAAAATAAGAAAGCCACAGCTGTTTTCACAATCTAATCACTCAGTAAGATTTGTTGTAATTCTTAATAAAGTTTCTCTTTAAATGTCCGGTTAATTTTCAAATGTTTGTCACTAGTCTTTTCCTATATGACTATTTTAGTATGTCTATTTTTATAGTTCTATACTTATCTTTAAAATTCATGAAGATAAACATTTAAAATATTCAACTCATAATTTGTAATTTTAACACAATTTAAAATACAATTTTGTTGTTGAGTATGTACCTTGTCTTTTCTTTGACATCATTGAACACCATAATATCAACTTGGAACTTTTCTACTGAATCAAGAAAAACTCTGTTGATATGATTCAGGTACACTTTTGTTCTTCTAGCTTGAGGAAACTCATGCCTCAACTGGAGAAAAAGATAATAGCAATTGAGGAGTGATTAATTAGTTACCTGGAACCAAGATAGATTTTATGGAAAACTATGTCATAGGGTTAACAATCTCTTATGCACTGAGGTGAAGAAAACAGGGTAAGAATCACTTCCTGTCCAGAAAATTCTTATCTACTACAATGCAATTTAATTTTGGAAATGTTGAACTGAGTTGCCCGTGCCATATACAAGTAGAAATATATCATAAGTAATCCATTGTAGAGAGTGAAGAGGAGTTTGAAAGAGGAATCTGGGCAGGATGTATAGATGCATTTTCAGCATATGTGTGGTAATTGAAACTTTTGGAGAAAATGAAAGCACCCAGGGAGAATGTACAGAATAAGCAAAAAAATGACACAAGCCCTGAAGAAATGCAATATTTAAGTAATTATTATTGAGGAATAGTTAAGAAAACTAAGGGTAGAAGAAAGACTGGAGTGACATCATGAAAAATAAGAGGATGTAATAGTCCCAAAATAAGAGATTAGTCATCATCATGATATAATGGCCACAGAAGATGGGGTCTGGAAAAATATGCCCTCCAGATTTAGTATTGAGGTTCTCAGCAGAGCAGTTTTAATAGGGGTAGTAAAAATAGAACCAGAATAGAGAGTTAAAGGACATATAGGAGATTAGAAGTTTTTTGGTGGTATTTTTCTTTAGAAAGCTTGACTGGATAAGAAAAAAAAAATGGTGGCAAAGGGCGGATGTTATGTTATTTCAATTATTATTATCACTTTTTGATACAGAATCTCCCTCTGTCACCCAGGCTGGAATGCGGGGGTGCACAATCATGGCTTACTGCAGCATTAATCTCCTGGGCTCAATTGAGCCTCCTGCCTTGGCTTCCCAAGTAGCTGGGATTACAGGTGCATGTCACTATGCCTGGCTAATTTTTTGTTTTTGTTTTGTAGAGAGAGGGTCTTACTATGTTGTCCAGGCTGGTCTTGAACTCCAGGCCTCAAACGACCCTCCTATCTTGGCCTCCCGAAGTGCTGGGATTACAGGTTTGAGACACCATGACTATTATTTCAGTTTTTAAAAGTTAAATAATCTTTTAAGTTTTTATTGCTAATAGGAAACACGCCAGTAAAGAAGTTGATTATACTAAAAATACATTGAATAGACTAATTGTAATTAAGTCAATATATTATGGTTAGACTTTTATTTTTGATATAAAACTTTTCTTTATAAAAGTTACAGTGCAAATTTTAAAGCAGGAAAGACTTAATCCTTTCATGTTATTTTATAGAACTATTTCTCTGCTTAAAATTCTCAGTGACTTCCAGTTGTAAAAGTGTGAACTCTTTAGAGCACCATAAAGCACTCATCATGATTTGCCTTATTCCTTTCTGGCCTCATCTCTTACAGATACCTTGCATTTTTCCCTGTGATTCAACAGTACTAGGGAACTTGAGGTTTTGCTAATTCATGCTTTTTGGTATTTGCATTTGCTATTACTTCAGCATTGAATGCCTCTCGTTTTTACCAGTTTACGCTCCCGTACTTAAGACTTCTCTTTCAAGACTACTGTGAATTATTCTCTAATCCCTACTCATATTGATTATTATCTTCTCTATTGGTACCATTTTACTTCTGTCATATGGACCACATAAAAACGACACTTTTTTACTGTCTTTGACATCTTGCTGTAGCTTTTTGAGAGGAGGCACTGTGACTTGCTAATCTTCATATTGCCACACCAAACACAGTGCCTGATCCATGATAAACAATAAATAGGCATTTAGTGAATGAATGTGACCCTCAAAAGTAAGTGATTTGCCCACAGCCACAGAGCTTGAGCTACAACTTTTATATCTGGATAAATTCCTTGTATGTTCTAATTAAGACTTAATTTGTTGCAGAATTTATTAAGTCATATATAGAAGGAAGGATTAATAGATGAAATCTTAAATGAATTCATTTAGAAGGGATAAAAAGAAAACTTCTAATAAAGTTTTAAATACATTAATGAAATTCATACTGTTCTCTTTTAGTAATATGAGGTCTCTGCAATGTGGGGTACAATCAAAATCAGTTTAGTTGAAATTAGAAAGATAAAAGTGAAAACACTCTGAAATCTAAAATGCACATTAACTTGTTTTTAACATTATATAGTATACAGTATTAGAATTTAAATCATATATTTTGAAACTTTTGCCCTTTTAGGCATATTGTTATATGGCATATAAAAATGAGCCCTTATGACATTCTGTAGTATTGAATTGTTACTAGAATATAAGTGCTTACATCCTTTCAAGACATTGATTATATGTAAAATTAACTGGTTAAGTATGTTTATTTTATATATGTCATCCTAAAATAAACCAAGATATTAGATACATTAGTGATTTAATTATTAAACAATTTTGAAAAATCAACAATTTTTTGGCTAACTTCTTATCTTTTTCCATTTCATCAACCAGAGCTGTGCTAGCCATTATGGAGGAGCAGCTGCAGCATTCCCATTGTGTGAACTGTGTCAGTAGACGGTGCATGACTAGACCAGAGCCTGGGATTTCCTGTGATTTGATTGGTTGTCCATTGGTTTGTGGTGCAGTTTTCCATTCTTGTAAAGCTAAAGAGCATCGACTTTTATGTCCATTTGAACGAGTGCCTTGCTTAAATAGTGACTTTGGATGTCCGTTTACCATGGCCCGAAATAAAGTTGCTGAACATCTGGAAATGTGTCCTGCAAGTGTAGTGTGCTGTACTATGGAATGGAATCGATGGCCAGTTAGTTATGCAGACCGGAAATCATATGAAAATCTAAGCAGAGATGTTGATGAAGTGGCACAATTGGATATGGCCTTGGCTCTTCAAGACCAAAGGATGCTCTTAGAATCCCTCAAAGTAGCCACCATGATGTCAAAAGCAACTGATAAAGTATCCAAACCTAGAGAACAAATCTCAGTTAAATCAAGTGTCCCAGAAATACCACATACTAATGGTTTGGTGTCTGTTGATGAAGAATCTTATGGTGCACTTTATCAAGCTACTGTAGAAACAACCAGAAGTTTGGCTGCTGCTTTGGATATCCTGAATACTGCTGCAAGAGACATTGGCATGTTAAATACAAGTATCCCAAATGACATGGATGAAGAGCAAAATGCGAGAGAAAGCTTAGAGGATCAAAACTTGAAAGACCAAGATCATCTTTATGAGGAGGAGATAGGAGCAGTAGGTGGAATTGACTACAATGACACAAATCAGAATGCCCAGTCTGAACAAAATGGTTCAAGTGATTTATTATGTGACTTGAATACAAGTTCTTATGACACTTCGGCTCTTTGTAATGGCTTTCCTTTGGAAAATATATGTACCCAGGTCATAGACCAGAATCAGAATTTACATGGTGATTCAAAACAAAGTAACTTAACAAATGGAGACCGTGTGGCATCAGATGGCACTTCAAAACCTTCCAGCTCAGTTGAGGTAGCAGCACAACTTAGGGAAATAATACCATCCAGTGCTTTGCCTAATGGCACAGTTCAGCATATCCTCATGCCAGATGATGAGGATGAAGGTGAATTGTGTTGGAAAAAAGTAGACTTAGGGGACTTGAAGAATGTGGATGTCTTATCTTTCAGTCATGCTCCTTCATTCAATTTTCTTTCTAATTCATGTTGGTCTAAACCAAAGGAAGATAAAGCAGTAGATACATCAGATTTGGAAGTTGCAGAAGATCCCATGGGCCTCCAAGGAATAGATCTGATCACAGCAGCGCTGCTGTTTTGTCTAGGAGATTCTCCAGGAGGTCGGGGTATATCTGATAGCCGCATGGCTGATATTTATCACATTGATGTTGGGACTCAGACTTTTTCACTTCCATCTGCAATATTAGCTACGAATACAATGGTTGGGGAGATAGCTTCAGCTTCAGCTTGTGATCATGCCAATCCACAGCTTTCAAATCCAAGTCCATTTCAGACACTTGGGCTGGATTTAGTATTGGAATGTGTCGCTAGGTACCAACCCAAGCAGCGTTCAATGTTTACCTTTGTGTGTGGACAGTTATTTAGAAGGAAAGAATTTTCTTCCCATTTTAAGAATGTGCATGGTGACATTCATGCTGGACTCAATGGCTGGATGGAACAGAGGTGTCCTTTAGCTTACTATGGTTGTACCTATTCTCAGCGTAGATTTTGTCCATCAATACAAGGAGCGAAGATTATACATGATCGCCATTTGCGGTCATTTGGAGTTCAGCCATGTGTATCTACAGTATTAGTGGAGCCTGCTAGAAACTGTGTGTTGGGATTACATAATGACCATCTAAGTAGTCTTCCTTTTGAGGTCTTGCAGCATATTGCAGGCTTTCTTGATGGCTTCAGTTTATGCCAGCTCTCATGTGTATCCAAGTTAATGAGGGATGTGTGTGGCAGCCTGCTTCAGTCTCGTGGCATGGTCATACTGCAGTGGGGGAAAAGGAAGTATCCAGAAGGAAATTCATCATGGCAGATAAAAGAAAAGGTTAGTGTAATCTTTACAGCCTTTTATTTGACATAAAGAGGGCTTTCGTAATACTGCTGAATTAATACAATTAATATCTTGTTGAGAAATTGACCATTCCCTAAAACTTACTAAATCAATGTGATGACAGAATTTTTTTAATGGAAATTAGTAATGAACTAGGATAGTTAGAATTGTTTGCCATAATTATAGGTTTACTAGAACTAGATTATAATCTAATATGGCAGAGACCACGTATGTTTCAATTTTTCTATAACAACTCTTGTTTGGATCCATTTTACCATCTTCTAATTTGGACTCCATCTGAAAAATTTGCATCATAAGATAATGGAGGAAGTAAGAAGAGGGTTTTTTTCCTGCTTGTAATTGTTTCTCCATTCTATGGCCATTTCGTTCTTAGGTTTCAGGTATAACCTAAATAGCGAGAGATGAGAAAAAGTTATAACTACGACTGTGGTCATATATTAAAGTGACCAGAGGAACATAAATGGATGAATGAGGAAATGCTTTAGGGCTCGTGTGAGAAAACAGTAGGGCAGTAGGATTTGATATTTTGGGTGGGGACTCGGTTTAGTGAAGTCCAAAGAAGTGATGCATACTGTATTGGAAACTTGAGCTGGAGATTTAGGCAGACCTAAGCAAATCTAAGCTACACCATTTTCCTTCTGTGATACCCTACTTTTGCTCAGCTTCTATTTGGCACTACTCAGTAGGAACTGGAAGGCATTACAGATATCTTTGATTGAAGGTGTTTTTTATTTTTGAACACTTACAATATGAAACTTTTACATTTTCTAAAGTGGAAACAATTGTGATAAACTTTACATTTAGTTGCACAGCATTCAAACTGGTTACTTTATTTGTAGCACCTTTAGGTTTTCTTTCATTCATTGCACTGATTTTTCAGAATTCTACATCCACTTGGTTTCCCTGAGGCTTTGACCAATAAATGATCACACAAATTGTTTCATGATTTTTTTTTTCCAAAAGGGAATTTCTGATGGCAGAAAGTTTCTACCACTTGTGTTTGTGTGTATTTTTGTTTTCCCTATGATTTTGTATCTTTTCTTCTCTTTGGGATGGGACACTCTTAGTATGGTCTTTTTATCTTTGCCTACTAGTATTGACATATGGAGTGAAATGTTTTTTTGGGGATTCTGTAATCATTCCTGCAGAAAATCTCGCCTACTCTTCAAATTTAACTCGCCATCGTTTATATAGATTACTCACACATCTGTATCCTAGCCATTTGCTCCACTGAACTCCCAGACACTATACACAAGCATCTACTGGACATTTCCACTTGATTGCCCTACAGCTTTCTCAAACTCAACATATCCAGCCTACTCCAGTCCTCCCCCTCTTAGTCTGAGAAAGTGGCACCATCCTCACCAAGTTTCCTAAACCAGGAATTTAGGAGTTATGTTGACTGCTTTTTCTCCCCCCTTTGTTTTTATTCAGATAATCATGAAGTCCTCTTTCTCATACCTCTCAGGTTTGCTTCTCTGTTTGCACTGCCATTTCCCAAGTTCAGTCCCAACTTTAGTAGTCTCCTGGACTACAACAACAGCTTCCTTCTAACTGGGTTCCTACTTCCATTTGGGCCCTTCTACAATATATACACAAGAGCTAATGTGATATATATTTTCTTGAATACAATTCTTACACTGTCACTGCAGTGCTTAAAAACGTGTTTAATATTTGTTCATCACCCCGGGATAGAGTCCAGCTCCTTAATAAAACATTTGAGACTTTTCGTAATCTCATCTTTATCTTTTCACTTTCCTTTTCATTTTATACTGTAACCACGTTGATTTACTGACAGTTCCCTAATGTTTTTTCTTGCATTAAGTCTTTAAAGTATGCCATCCCTAATACTCACACTTGAGCACCTGCAATATGCTACTCAGTGTGCATTAGTACTTGTATTAACTTACATAATCCACTGTCCCCATTTTACAGACAGAGGTTAAGTAAGCTTGCCAACTAATTGACTTAGGAAACTGGTTTCTCCATCTTTTGATCTTCATCTTTCTTGCTGTGTCCTGCTTACTCTTCAGGTTTTACCTCCTGAAGATAGCTTCTTGGCACCCAAACCCTGACACCTTCTGAGAGTTGCACTGCTCTGTGTTCCTGTGGTGCTCCATTAAATACCTCTACTAAAGCACTCACTGTGCTGTTGTGAAATTGATTGATCAGTTTCAGTCGCTAGACTATAAATTCCTTGAGAAGTGGGACTCTCAGGGAACCAAAATACTCCCTTGCATAGCAGCTACTATGTAGTAGGCACTCAGTAAGTACTTGATGCGTACTTGGATGAAAGATGGATCCATTACTAAGAAACCTTGTAATCAGCAGGGGGAGTCATACATTTTCTTTTGCCTGCTTTTCCTAAGTTTGTTTCAGCAGACTCTCAGTTGTACGGAAGTAGAGAGACTGCCTGTCTCCATTGAATCTTTCAGCTAATTCACCTGCCAAAGCTTAAGGAAAACTCCTAATGCCTTTGTAGTTTTGTGAGCATAGGGAATGGTAAGGGAGGCTAGTGACATCTATACTATCACTAGGCCTTCACTGACTCCTGGGAAATTACTCCGTAAAGGGTATTTGATCATAACCCTAAGGAGTATAGGAGGTACCCTTGTGCTGAACAGTGGGGACTTTCTATTGCTAGTTGACAAATAATTGGTTTCCCACAAAATTTGAAGACATCTAGCCACCCCGAGAAGATATTACCTTGCTTTCCTGAGAAGCAATAAATGCTGAGGGTTTTGCTTAAATCTGGCACTCTCTAAAGCAGGGGTGTCCAATTTGTTGGCTTCCCTGGGCCACATTGGTGGAAAAAAATTGTCTTGGGCCACACATAAAATATACTAACTATAGCTGATGAGCTAAAAAAAAAAAAAATTCAGATAACGTTTTAAGAAAGTTTACGAATTTGTGTTGGACTGCCTTCAAAGCTGTCCTGGACCACATGCTGCTCACGGGCCCCGGGTTAGACAGGCTTGTTCTAAAGCATCTGCTGTTCAACGCGTATAAATTGTTCCCTGTATCAACATTTGCCTGTTGATACACTTAGCAGGGATGCCTAGGCCTGTCCTACCCCATTCATGCTTGTTATCTAGGTCTGTCCTGCTCTGCATTCATGCTTATTACTTATGTTCAGGTAGCTATATGTTTCAGTTGTAAAGATGACGGGCATGGGGCACAGTCTTTGCTGGACTAATAATTTGACAGTGCTTTAGGGCCTAGAGCTGTTGGGTGGACAAAAGGGGAAGAAGCCAATATTTTTACCTGCAGACATGAATAGGGATGGCAGGTGAATATTTTGCCTAGAAACATGTTTTACAATGATATGAACTAAAATAGGATCCACTTTATAAATATTATTTTTATATAAAATTTCAGAGCGATTTTGAACAAATCAAAGTACTTGAATATTATTAAGCACCTTTAGTACTTGAGAACAGCAGGAAAATAAGCTTACCTTGGCATACAATATTCTAGGGTATTTTTTAGTACTGATAGTATAAATAGGAATGGGAGAGAAAAATCTGGAGGAAAAAAATAACACTTGCATTGTATCTCCAGAGTGTGGTTAGTTCTAGATAGCCAGTCGGAGAGTATGAAAGAATAGTGTGCAGTACATAATATTTTAGGAAATGGCTCTGAATTTGTGCAGTTTTAATTTTATAAAAATCATTTTGTAAGCCAGATTGGGGTGTGATTTTTAATACTGAGTTTTGTCTTTCATTGTTTTTAAATTTATTGAAGTCATAATGTCATAGAAGTGATTTACCTTGTAAATATTTGACAGATATATTTGTATCCAAAAGGATTTACCAATTTTTAATTTTATAGCTATTTGAAACTTTATATTGGATGCTTCTGCAATAGCAGAAATGTACGCAGGAGCAAAAAGTGTGTTTTGATTCTCTACAAATTGACTTGTTTAAATCTAAAGTAGAATTTTCTTGTAGGTATGGCGATTTAGTACTGCATTTTGTTCTGTTAATGAATGGAAATTTGCTGACATCCTAAGCATGGCTGACCACTTGAAGAAATGCAGTTACAATGTTGTCGAGAAACGGGAGGAAGCAATCCCTTTGCCATGTATGTGTGTGACACGAGAACTCACTAAAGAAGGACGTTCACTACGCTCAGTTTTAAAACCTGTACTTTAAAAGTTGTAATTTTACTTGCACATATATGCAAGCACCTAGTATAATTTCTTTGTAATATGTGAAACTTTATTAATGTATTAAATATTACAACTAGCTAAATTTATTGTCACTATGTATATAATGTTTTGAAGTGACATCTATTTTTATAAAGTACTGTTTAGTTGGAAAAAGTTGCCTTAATGTTTGAAATGTGTGAAATTTGTGGAACTTGCTGGACAGGGTGATTTAATTTTTAGCTGCATAATTTTAAGAATTAGTATTTTCAGTGGTGTGCATATTTTGGTTCCTAAATTTTGCTTCTTAAACTAAAATATCCTGACCAATTCATTCCTTGTTTTCTGTGGGTTGCAACCCATGCAATCAAAAGCAAAACTTTGATTCAGATTTTTTACAGCATAGGTTTTCATATAAAATATTCTCAATTTCTTAAGCACTGCCATAAGATCATCATAATGTTTTTGTTTTTTAGTGCTTCCCTATACAATTGTTAATGCACAAATGATCTCTAATATATACTTACATATGTAAAATCGTAAAGTTTGATAATGCAGTTTATCATGTTTTAAAAATAATCCACAAAGATGTTTTTAATCTCATATACTTACAATTCAACACAGAGTGACCATGTGAAGCTTTCTTTTTTGTTAGATGCCACATCCAAAGACTCATCGCAGTGTGTTATATGACAGGACAATGCAAAAACAAGCAAACAAAAAGCAAGCCTGTGAATATACTGTAATTTGAAACTGCTCCGGGTATTACATATTTGCTGGATATCTAATGTTTTAAAAGATAATATACCTCATTTTAAGTTTGAATTGGGCATATTGTATAAATTTCAAATATTCAGAATGCAAAGGGCTTAACTATTAAATTTTTGCCTTTTGATGTTTATAAACATCACAACTGTGTTGTTTTAAGACATTTAAAAACATGAAATTTGTTATCTTTGTAAAATGACAATCATGTAGAAACGTGTTTCGGTTGACAATCTCTTTGAAACGTTTCCAAGTTAATTTCCCATAGGCTTCACCACCAAGGAAGGAAGAATTGCATCTTTGCGTAATGGTCAAGGTATAATGCAAAAATATACCTATTCTTGAAGTAGTTTATTATAGTTTTCAAATTGATTTATACCATTATTAACCTGATGTGGTCTGCTTAAAAAATGAATATATCAGTGTTTAGAAATAAATTGCAGAGGTGGGGATATATACTTAAACGATTTGTCTTTAGCATTTGGTAGTCTGAAATGGTGACAGATTACTTGTTAAAATTGTGAAAACTCTGTTGTGTCCTTTCTTCCTACATTTGTCCCTGAGAGTGCTCTATGATTACTAGGTTCTTGATTCCCATATATGGCAATCGGGCAGAGGCGTTCCTTGGGCATTAGAGAGTTCCGAAGCTTAAGATTTGTTTTGGTTGGGTCAAGTCCTTAGTACAGTTGAAAAATATAGCATTAAAGACTAATCAATTGTTTTGCCTCACCAGTCATTTTAAATAGTAGAGTACTTATTTCTCAGTGCTTAAAATTTCTTTTTCAACTGTGAGATTGAATAAACAGTCTGTATTTCTGTGAAAAAAAACAAAAAAATATATAATACCATAAAATATAACTCTACCTTTTAAAGTTTTGCCGAAGAATATGTCTGTGGTTAGGATAGCACAAGCATTAACTTTTGTTTTATAGTTATGCTTTTTAAAATTCATTGGTTTCAAATTTAGACTTCTTATTTCCACACTGGATTATGAGATATTTAATAATTTTCCACCTTATATTTCTTTTACACATTTTGCTGTTCTCTTTTTTGTTACTATTATGCCACCATACCATTTTGTTAAAATGTTTTCTTTGTGAAACATTTGTTCAAGTTCTAATAAAATTAATATTTTCCCTTAACATGGCTCAATACCTTTAAAAGCTTCATTTAAATAAAATTTTAATACTTGTTTGACAAATTCCAACACAATCATATTGTTTCTGTAGTGTGGATTTTCTGCATGTTATGGTAGTTGTTGATTATCATTGCTCACACATGTTTTACTAGTGAACCTTAATTTTTTAAAAATATGAGACACTCATTAGTTAGCTTTCTCTGATCGTTCAGTGTCTCGAAAGTAATACCACCTAAGTTCACTGAAAGGTGGAAGAGTTTCTAGCATGGTTATATCTCAAAGTTGTCATGGAAACTATCTGTCTCTCCTCTTAAGTATGAAAAGGTTTGTATGTTGGCCTAATAGATTGTACTTTGAGAAGTCATCATTGATTCGTTAGTCTTTGCTAAATAGCAAGGTAAAAGGCAAGCATCAGGATGGAGGGAAGTATTTGAATTCACTTTTATCCTCTGCCTCCTTCCCCAATACTGCCTGTTAGCTTAATCTTTCTGCCTCCCTTCCTCTCCCAGGACCCAGGAATCTGTTTTAACAAGATCTCCAGGTGATTCTAATGCACAAGAGTCATCTCATTCTCTTGTTTAGTGGTTGTGTAGAGTCGTGAACATATTCAGATTGTAGGGTAATCAAAGAGTAGAAGTAGACAAATATTGGATTAAATCCTACAAAATATTTTTAGGGATCTTTTCAACCCTATCAATACGATGTTTTGAAAGATTGGATCTCTTGTTTATAGTAGTATAGAACCTTTTCTGATCCTTTTCTCACTCTTTTTTACTAGATTTTGAGACTCACAGATCTTACAGCAGTGGTTCCTAAAGTGTGGTCCTTGGACCAGCAGGAACATCAACACCTAGAAATTTGTTAAAAATGCAGATTATTAGGCTTCTCTCCAGACTTAGTGAATCAGAGGAACTCTGGGGTGGGACCCAGGAATCTGTTTTAACAAGATCTCCAGGTGATTCTAATGCACAGTAAAGCGTTAGAACTTAGAGGGAAGCCTGGGTCATGTCAGCTACACTCTGGTGCATTACTGGAGTGGATATATGTGTGTACCTGTGTGTGTTTGTATAAATATATGTGTAATCAAAAATTGAGAGTGATGGTAATTTATTAATGGTTAAACTATATATGTTGTCTCAATTTTACAGCCATATGACAAAATACACTGGGTACTGTAGTTGTTGGACTTGTATTCTTTAAATTAGTCTTTACTAGTATTTAAAATTTTACTAGTGTTTCTTCTGTTCAAGGTAAATTGCAGTGCAAATTTTAGTTCATTAGCGGTAACACTTAGCCTAGTCATCTCATTCTCTTGTTTAGTGGTTGTGTAGAGTCGTGAACATATTCAGATTGTAGGGTAATCAAAGAGTAGAAGTAGACAAATATTGGATTAAATCCTACAAAAATATTTTTAGGGATCTTTTCAACCCTATCAATACGATGTTTTGAAAGATTGGATTTCTTGTTTATAGTAGTATAGAACCTTTTCTGATCTTTTTGACTCTGTGCTGCCTATCTCATCAATGTTGTTGCTATTTATATCTGTCCTTTAACATTGGATGTTGGGATCTTAGTAATGTTGATGATAATAGGATTTTCAGCAAAACTTCCATATCCCTTGAAGATATGGTAGCTTATATTACTATATTGATAACAGTCTTACCTGTGGAGATTTGACTAGTTTTAGGTGTTTGGAAGCAAAAGAGGTTTCTTCATGTTTTGCATCCCAACCTGAAAAGACATGGGGTTTATTAATTTTAAAATTTCCTAAGGAAAAATTATTCAAATATTTTAAAATGTGTTTTGTGCATGACATGCCACATTGGTGATATGATTGTGATTGGAGCTTACAGAGTTGGTTGTTTAGAAGTACCGTAGAAAGAAAGCAATTGGCCCTTACTCTCTGGACAAACTTTTGATGGAAATAATTTCTTAGGTGTTTGACTGGTTATCTAAATGTTGCTGTAGGTAGTCTTACTTAAGATGCTCATAAGGTCTAGGAAGCAGAGAATATTAGTTATACCTTTATTAACTCATCAGTGACTTGTTTTATGGTGTTTAAGATAATTTAATAATGGGGTTTGACAGGATTTATCTGATTTCCAAAAAAGCAAAGTTTGAATTCAGCAAAGATCAACTCTAATGAAGTCCTTTCTAAATAAGGGGAAAGGAAAGATGGTTTGCTTTTGAAGTCATCTTTTACATAATTATTCCCTTTATTTAAAAGATTAAAGTGAGATCAAGAGATAAAACCTTTCAAATTTGAATTTTATGGATGAGAAAACAGGTACTCAAAATTTAGGCAGTGATTAGTGTACCAGGATATTTGAGAGAGAATTATGTCCTTACATGGATCACTTTTTCACTTTACAAATGCAGGAAGAAAAGAGACATTTAGATGTAAGGAAATTTGGAAAATGTCTAGGATATTTGATTCTTACTGCTTTGGAAAGCATTTTGGGGCAATACCAAAAGGAAACAGACTAACCAAGTGTGGTATGTTGCTCTGAAAATGTTTGCGAAACTAAGGCCTCTTGCTGAATTTTACAAATAGGTTATTGCATCTATGATTAAACTTTTTAAATAAATTGCTTATGCATATGTTTATTTGACACATATAATCTTCATAATTGACCAGTACACCTTGAGATGTATTAATGGCGATACATCTTGAGGTGTTTTGTTACCTTAGCACATTTCAAAACTGGCATTTTGTATTCAGATTGTTTTATATTTCAGTGTATTATGTGGACAGTGACTTTTCATTAATAAACTACAAAGAAATGGGTTATAAGGAAGATTCATGAACATGCTGTATAGAAATATAGTAAAAATTCATTGATGCAAAGTCCTTTTTTAAAATAATTTTCAATCTTTTTGATATGCTGGACGGAAGCTTCTTTTACTATGAAGAAAACAGTTCTGAAGTGAACTGACAACATAAGGCAAATACTGGGTAAAAATTTAAACATCTCCAAAATCATTAACCCATTTGTATGCAAATATTAGGAAATGGTTCTTCAATACGTAGCTAGTTCTTGTGGTGGTGAATAGTTCGTGTGTTTGAAAGTAATAAAACTGCATTTGTGTTGAACTCTTAAAACCAATTAATTAGGTCAGTTGCTCCTAACAAAGGCAAATTCATCAGACTTAACTTCTACCCTTTTCTAATATAAATTTTTAGAAATTTTGTTTCTCAGATGTAAGGCAAATAGGTTGATATATTTGTTTATTCTTTGACAGAGAAACTGACTAGAATTAGCTTTTTAATACCGCTTCCAGTCAAAAAGTAACATTGTTATATTTCATTTTAAAATCATACCATTTTACAGTATAATCATACTGCACTGCCATTATCTATTTGCTGGTATCTATATACTATAATTATGGGGCCATCTAGGTAGAAACCATATCTTACGTGGCTTTGCATACCTGTCCCTAGCTGAGGGTCTTACAAACATACAGTGATATGGTTTGGCTGTGTTCCCACCAAATCTTGTCTTGAATTGTAACTCCTCAATTCCCACATGTTATGAGAGGGACCTGCTGGGAGGTAATTGAATCATGGGGCAGGTCTTTCCCATGCTATTCTCATGATAGTGAATAAGTCTTAAAGTCTGATGACATAAGAACAGTAACAATTTGTTAATATTCAAAAGATTTAAGTTGAAAAAAAAGGGGTCCTGCACTCTGCTGTCCTAGAATATTTTTTTTTCTGTTGAAATCCTCCTTTCCATATTGTCATTATTGCTTCTTTATCCCCTGACTTCAGTTTTCTGGTGAGGTGACCCTGAATTTAGTCATTTTGGTCAGTAGTTTTAGATTTAAGTAACTTATCACACTTGTTTTAAAGTCTCTCTCAGCTCACCCATGAAGAAACAAATTTTTTTTTTTCATTTTTTTCTTCAAAAATCAGCAAGTATTGCTGAATCTAACTGAAGTATCAGCATTCAGGTTTAACCATGTTATTTGATTGAAAGAAACCAAACCATGGAAATAATGGGCACTGTACCTGCTCAAGAGTAAAATTACCCAATGAATAATTATGTCGTCTGGATGTCTTTTATATCAATTGATGACTTTTTAAAAAAATCTGTCTTTTAAATAAAATATGGAAAGAACAGTATTGGTCCCTACAACATTCCAATAGCTTTGTCATGACAGCCATGACATATGAAATAAGTTACTCTGAATGGCTAATAATTCGGTGGACATGAATTCTAAAGATTTTTATTTGCACTTAAAATGTTAAAGTAGTATTGTTCATTTGATCAATGTTTGAATACCAGTCAGTATTGAAAACTTTTAACTGCATTCTGAAAGGTCACTGCACAGATTCACTTACCTGAGATGTCATTTAGCTTCCTTTTCTCATGATTTACATAAATGTTGTTACCTTAAATGCAGAAAGATGTGCTATTCTTTGGAGGATAAAAAACCTAAGTGAATGAAGCTGGACACAAAAGGCTACATCTTATATGATTTCATTTATATGAAATATTCAGAATAGGTAAATTCATAGAGATAAATATGATTTATGGTTGCTGGGGGAGGGGAAGTAACTGCTTCATGGGTATGGGGTTTTCTTTTGGATTGATGAAAATATTGTAGAACAAGATAGTGGGCATAGTTGCATAATATTGTGAATGTGCCAAAATGCCACTGAATTGTATACTTTAAAATGGTGTATTTGATGTATATGTTATTACAATTAAAAGAATTTGGTATTTGCAGTCATTACCAAAATCAAAAACTAGTGTTCTCAACGTTTGTGAAATGCCCAAACCATGGTTTAGAATTAATTTATAGCATTAGTAACATGACAAATCTATTCAGCTTAAAGTTCTCGTAAAATCTGTGAATCCCATCATAGAAGTACCCCTGACAGCAGCAGAAATAAAGCTGTAATTCATCAAAATTTCCTTATATTTAATACTTCTGTGACTAATTGACTTCTGTGTCAATGTTTATTTTTTATCTTTTGAAAATTTTTATGATTCCTTGTGGCACATCTCAAACATACTTTTTAAAGATGTGATTTTAAAATCATGCTTTGAAAAAAATTTGTGTAATTTTCAGGGTGATTTTTTTTTTTATAGTTTTATACTTTGTTTCTTTTAAAGAACAAATGCAACTTGTATTAGAGTAAGACTAAATAAATTGTACTGATGTGTACATTTTTATGCCTTTGTATTGTCTTGCGGGGAAAAAAACTATTTGAATCTTAAGATTGATAGGAACTCTAATGATCATTTAGTTTCTCATTTTATATTTGGAGAAATTGAAGCTGAGGTTATCGGTGTGTCATTCATTTAACAAGCATTTATTGAACACTCATGCCAGGTAATGTGTAGGCTTGGCTCTGGAAGGTTATTTCATGCTTGAAAGTTTCACAGGTAATTTCTTTTTTTCTTCTTTTTTCTTTCATCATCTAGTAACTATGCCAGACACATGGACAAACGGACAAGTTTCAGAGGAAGGGAGGCTTATGCATAGAATCACTTTAAGTGGTTCTTCTCATAATTCTCCAAACATCTTAAAGAGATGTTCTTCATCACAGTAAAGCACACATGATCATAAGTAGTCTGCTACTTAAGTACATAAGTCATACTACTTTCATGACTTTGGGAAGGGAGTATTTTTGAATCACTTTAAACCAATTATTTTCCATTGTTCTAAGGAGCCAGCTTCATACTGTTGGTTCAAATCAATCTGTAAAGAAAAGTTAAATTGCTTTGCAGATAACAGTGCCTCTCATATAGTTGGGGGTATATATGTGAAAGGGTGTATATGCTTTTTGCATATACATAGATATGTATTATCTATATGCTGGTATCTATATACTATGATTATGGGGCCATCTAGGTAGAAACCATATCTTACGTGGCTTTGCATCCCTGTTCCTAGCTGAGGGTCTTACAAACATACAGTGATATGGTTTGGCTGTGTTCCCACCAAATCTTGTCTTGAATTGTAACTCCACAATTCCCACATGTTATGAGAGGGACCTGCTGGGAGGTAATTGAATCATGGGGGCAGGTCTTTCCCATGCTATTCTCATGATAGTGAATAAGTCTCATGAGATCTGATGGTTTTAAAAACAGGGGTTTCCCTGCATGGGCTCCTTTCTTTGCCTGCTGCCATCTATGTAAGACATGACTTGCTCCTCCTTGCCTTCCACCATGATTGTGAGGCTTCCCCAGCAACGTGGAACTGTAACTCCATCAAGCCTATTTTTCTTCCCAGTCTCAGAGATATCTTTATCCATAGCATGAAAATGGACTAATACAGTAAATTGGTATTAGTAGAGTGAGACGCTGCTGAAAAGATATCCAAAAATGTGTTAAGTGACTTTGGAACTGGGTAACAGGCAGAAGTTGGAACAGTTTGGAGGGCTCAGAAGAAGACAGGAAAATGTGGGAAAGTTTGGAACGTCCTAGAAACTTGAAGAATGACTTTGACCAAAATGCTGATAATGATATGGACAATGAAATCCAGGCTGAGGTGGTCTCAGATGGAGATGAGGAACTTACTGGGAACTGGAGGAAAAGTAGCTCTTGTTATGTTTTAGCAAAGAGACTGGTGGCATTTTGCCCCTGGCCTAAAGATTTGTGGAACTTTGAACTTGTGAGAGATGACTTAGGGTATCTGGTGGAAGAAATTTCTAAGCAGCAAAACTCAAGAAGTGACTTGGGTGCTGTTAAAGGCATTTAGTTTTGTAAGGAAAGCAGAGCATAAAAGTTTGGAAAATTTGCAGCCTGATAATGTGATAGAAAATAAAATCCCATTTTCTGTAGAGAAATTCAAGCTGGCTGCAAAAATTTGGATAAGTAATGAGGAGCTGAATATTAATCCCCAAAACAATGGGAAAATGTCCCCAGGGCATGTTGGAGGTCTTCACAGCAGCCCCTCCCATCACAGGGCTGGAGGCCTAGAAGGAAAAAAATGGTTTCAGGGGCTGGGCCCAGGATCCCCTTGCTCTGTGCAGCCTAAGGACTTGGTGCCCTGCGTCCCAGCCACTCCAGCCATGGCTAAAAGGGGCCAAGGCATAATTTGTGCCATTGGTTCAGAGGGTGCAAGCCCCAAGGCTTGGCAGCTTCCACATGATGTTGAGCCTGCAGGTGCACAGAAGTTGAGAATTGAGGTTTGGAACCTCTGCCTAGATTTCAGAGGCAGAAAAGCCTGGATATGCCAGGCAGAAGTTTGCTGCGGGGACAGGGGCTCCATGGAGAATCTCTGCCAGGTAGTGCAGAAGGGAAATGTGGGGTCAGAGCCCCCACACAGAGTCCCTACTGAAGCACTGCCTAGTGGAGCTGTGAGAAGAGGGTCACCGTCCTCCAGACCCCAGAATGGTGGATCCACTGACAGCTTGCACTGTGCACCTGGAAAAGCCATAGACAATGCCAGCCCACGAAAGCAGCCAGGAGAGGGACTATATCCTGCAAAGCCACATGGGTGGAGCTGCCCAAGACCATGGGAACCCAATTCGTACATCGGCATGACCTGGATGTGAGACATGGAGTCAAAGGAGATCATTTTGGAACTTTAAGATTTGACTGCCCCACTGATTTTGGACTTGCATGGGGCCTGTAGCCCTTTGTTTTGATCAGTTTCTCCCATTTGCAATGGGTGTATTTATCCAATGTCTGTACCCCCATTTCATCTAGAAAGTGATTAACTTGCTTTTGATTTTACTGGCTCATAGGTGGAAGGGACTTGCCTTGTCTCAGATGAGGCTTTGGACTTTGGCCTTTTGAGTTAATGCTGAAATGAGTTGAGACTTTGTGGGATGTCTGGGAAGGCATGATTGGTTTTGAAATATGAGGACATGAGATTTGGGAGGGACCAGGATTGGAATGATATGGATTGGCTGTGTCCTCACTCAAATCTCATCTTGAATTTTAACTTCCACAATTCCTAAGTGTTGTGGGAGGGACCCAGTGGGAGGTAATTGAATCATGAGGGTGGGTCTTTCCCATGCTGTTCTCGTGATAGTGAATATGTCTCATGAGATCTGGTGCTTTTAAAAATGGGAGTTTTCCCCACACAAATTCTCTCTTTTCCTGTTGCCATCCATGTAAGTTATGACTTGCCCTCCTTGCCTTCTGTCATGATTGTGAGTCTTCCCCAGCCACGTGGAACTGTAAGTCCATTAAACCTATTTTTCTTCTCAGCCTCGGGTATGTCTTTATCAGCAGCATGAAAACGGACTGATACAGAAGGCATTCAATAGAGGTTTGTTAATCTGATAATGAAAAACGATTGAATAATTTAGTGTTGTGTCAGTTAGCTTTTGCTGCATAACATGAAATCCTAAAAGTTTGTTTAAGCAACAGTATAATTAGCTCATGATTGGTTGGCTCAGCATTTCTGGTTGGCCTGACCTGGCTGATGTCTTCCTAATTGGCTCATATCCATGGTCAGCTGATGGGTCGGCTGGAGGTTAGATGATCTAAGACCACCTTACACATCTGGCAGTTGGCAGGCTGTTGGCCAGGGTTATGGGGATGATTACACCATGTGTCTCCCATCATCCATCAGGCTAGCCCAGGCTTATTTGCAGGGCAGTAACAAGAACAGCAAGAGTGTAAGCCCCTATGTTCAACCCCTTTCCAAGCCACTGCCTGTCACATTTATTAATGTCCCATTTTCCAAAGCAGTCACATGGCCAAACCCAGATTCAGGGGGTGGAGAAATAGGCTCTATACCCTTTGATGGAAGGAACAGCAAAGTCACAGTGCAAATGAGTATGTGTATAGGAATAAGAAGAATCATACCTATTTAAGTCTACCATAAATGTTGAGAAAATTTTGCTTAATCTACCTGAATGTTAAAACTAGAGTCAATTCAAAATCAGAACTATCTTTTGCCTCTTTTTTTCAAACTGTAAAGCTAGTGTTTTAGTCTGGGTTCTCCAGAACGACTAAGAGATATCTATCTGTCTATCTATCTATCTATCTATCTATCTATCTATCTATCTATCTAGAGAAATTGACTTACTCAATTGTGGAAGTTGAAAAGTCGCATGATAGGCCATCTGCAAGCTAGAGAGCCAGGAGATCCAGCAGCCTGGAGGACCAGGATGTCCAGTAGCCTGAATCATGTTTGAAGACTTCACAACCAAAGAAGGGAAGATGATGGTGTAACTCTCAGTATTAGGCTTAAGGCCTGAGAGCCTAGGGGACTGCTGGTATGAGTCCAGGAGTCCCAAAGCCAGAGAACCTGGAGATCTGATGTCCAAGGGCAGAAGATAAAGGGTGCCCAAGCTCCAGAAGAGAGAGAGAGAGAGCAAGAATTCCCCCTTCCTCCATGTTTTTGTTTTATCCAAGACCCCAGCTGATCAGATGGTGCCTACCCACATTGATGGCAGATTATCCCTACTCAGTTCAATGACTGAAATGCCAATCTCCACTGGAAACACCCTCATGGACATACATAGGGCAATCCAATCATTCTAATCAAATGTTAAAACACCTGGGTTTGTTTCCCTTTCAGCAGAAGAAGGATGGGCTTAATGCCTACTGAAGCACTGAAGATACGTAATGCTATACCACCTACCTGGATATCCCTTAATCCAGTCAAGTTGACATCCAAAATCAACCATTACAAGTTCATCCCTTGTCAACTTAGCACCCATACACATCTCTTTATCATACTTAATCTCTAAATAACAATACAGCCATCTTGTGCATAACCAAAAACTCATGAATCCTTTCCCCAGAAGAGGAGGTAAAGTTCTTGCATGATGTTTACTCCTTTTCTGATATACAATAACTAAAATTCTATAATGTAAAATTAACAGTACTCATACTAATACAAGCTCAATACATATAATGTTACATAACAAAGGATAAGCAATGAAAACAAAGATATTTGCTTCATATATGTGTATACACACAAAAACGTATTCTTAACAAAATAGGGATTGTACAGCCCTTATTTCTGTAACTGGCCACATGGTTGTAACTGGTATTTATAACTACCTTGTTCTACTACCCGTTGTGTATTCCCTTTGCCTGCAGTAAGCACCTTAGCTGGTTATTGTTCTTTACCTGATGGAGTAACCCAAACCTCTGTTCCTGTAGGGTCTCAGCAATTTGCAGCCCTGCCTGGATTGGGTTATGATAATTTCCCATTGACCTTAATCACAGGATATGGTAGTACTAAGAGACAGCCTTAGGGATACCTTGTATTACAGACATACTCTTCTTTACCCCATGGTAGAAGAGCAGTCCAATTTCTCCTCGATAGTCCAGATCAGTCACCCCAGCCAACACTGTTACTCTTCTCTTAGCCTGCTGACTCAGGCATGAAGAGCCCAAAGTGGGCAGATAGCAGTCTTAACTTCTAGCTCAATGGAATTGTTATGTCTTCTGGTAGAAATATTTATCCCTTTGGAACTAAAACACCCAGGCCAGGGGAGCTTGAAGTTGTGGGAATAGGAAGCAAAAATTTTGCTAGTGTGTCACTAGGGGTAATGGTGGATAGTGCCACACCTATCTTCACCCCTTGATTCCTGGATCCATGAATCCTGGCTATGGAAGAAAGAGTACCATATTCCTGGTGCTGATTTGGAGCAATTGTGGTCTGCTGGAGAACACTGCTCCAGTCGTGCAAAGTGTTATCATCTAGTTGGCACTGTAAAAGGCCATTTCACCATTTTATCAAGACATTTGCTTCAAGATGATGGAGAACACGGTAAGATAAGTTAATTCAATGAGCATGAGCCCATTGCTGCACTCCTTTCTCTATGAGGTAAGTTTCTTGGTCAGAAAAAATGCTGTGTGAGATACCATGACCATGGATAAGAGTGGAAGTGGCACCACTCACCATCACCCTTAGTGATCCACTAGCAAAGTTTTTGCTTCCTGTTCCTGTGACATTACATTCTGCTGGCCTAGAGATCTTAGTTTCAAAGGGGAAACACTGCAACCAGGAGACACAACAATGATTTAAACTGGAAGTTAAGATTGCCACCTAGACACTTTCGGTTCCTCCTACCTTTAAGTCAACAGGCTAAGAAGGGAGTTACAGTGTTGGCTGGGGTGACTGACCCAGACTATCAAGATGAAATCAGTCTACTACTCCACAACAGAGGTAAGAAAGGTATGCATGGGATACAGGAGATCCATTAGGGCGTCTTTTAGTATTACCATGCCCTGTGATTAAGGTCAATGGGAAACTACAGTAGACCAATTCAGGCAGGACTACAAGTGGCCCAGACCCCTCAGGAATGAAAGTTTGGGTCACCCCACCAGGAAAAAAAACCATGATCTGCTGAGGTGCTTACTGAAGGCAAAGGGAATACAGAATGGGTAGCAGAAGAAGGTAGTCATCAATACCAGCTATGACCACATGACCAGCTGCAGAACCAAGGACAGTAGCTACCATGAGGATTTCCTCCTTCTTTTGTTAAAAGCATGTTTGTGCCTGTATACACTTGTAATAAGAAAATATCTTGCTTTATTTCCTTTTCCTTAATCATATGACATAAGATTTATTGATTTCATATCAGCATTTAAGTATTGTTAACTTTATGTAATAGTATTTGGGTTGGGGATTGGTATGTTTCCAGTTGTACGAAGGATAGTTGTATTATGTTAGGTGTAATTATGACCTTATTGTTATCTTTTTTTGAAGATTATGTATGATCTCAGGAGATGTGTATGGGTTCACGTTGACAAGGGGTGGACTTGTGATGGTTAATATTTAGTGTCAACTTGATTGGATTGAAGGATTCAAAGTATTAATCCTGGGTATGTCTATGAGGGTGTTACCAAAAGAGATTAATATTTGAGTCAGTGGGCTGGGGAAGGCAAATCCACCCCTAATCTGGTGGGCACAATCTAATCAGCTGCCAGCAAATATAAAGCAGGCAGAATAATGTGAAAAGAGTGAGACTGGCCTAGCTTCCCAGCCTATATCTTTCTCCCATACTGGATGCTTCCTGCCCTCAAACATCGGACTCCAAGTTCTTCAGTTATGAGACTCAGACTGGCTCTCCTTGCTTCTCAAGCTTGCAGACAGCCTATTGTGGGACCTTGTGATAGTGTAGGTTAATACTTAATAAACTCCCCTTAGTGTGTATGTGTGTGTGTGTGTGTGTATACACTAATATAAATAAATATAACTAATAGGATATATCTATATAAGCATTCTATAAGTCCACAGATGATAGTTTTAACAGAATATTGCATGCAAAGAAGAGTAAGTGTCTATTAGGTCTAATGTAATCAACCTGCCATGCCACCATGTGCTTGGCTAATCACCCCAGGGAATGATGCCATATCAGTGGCTCAGTGTTGGCCTCTGGGGCTGGCAGATTGGGCACCAGCAGTAGCCGTGATCAGGCTGGCCTTTGTAAGTGGAAGTCTATGTTGCTGATCCTATGCTAACTTCCATTCCTGCCACCATGACCACTTTGTTCATGAATCTGTTGGACAATTACAGGGATGACTGGGGAAAAAGACTGATTGGTATCTAAAGACTGGGTCATCCTATCTACTTGTTTTTTACAATTCTTCTCTACTGAGGTCATCCTTTGTTGAGTATTCACATGGGACACAAATATCTTTATGTCCTTTGCCCATTTAAAAATGCCTATCCACATACCTCTTCATCATATTTCTTTTGTCACTGGTTTTTCATCATGTTTCTTCCAAGCCCTTATCCATCCAGCCAAGCTGCTGACTACAGCCCATGAATTGGTATATAATCACACATCTGTGCCTTTCTCCTTCCACACAAAGTGCATGACCAGGGGCAGTGCCCAAAGTTTACCCCTCTAAAAAGATACTCCTTCACCTATGGACTTTCAGAGATGTCTTAGAAAGAGGCTGTAGAGCTGCAGCTAGCTGTCTACTGTCAGTGGTACCCACATATTGTTCAGAACTATCTATTAACCAGACCTGAGTCTTCTCTTCCTATCAACTGATCATAGCGAACTTCCCATGAGGTTACAGCTACAGGCTGAGAAGAGGAGCCATTGTAGCAACAGCAGAAACCACGGACATTTGTGCCAGCCACTTCTTCACGGACCTTACTTGTGCCTTCAGGACCTGCCTGTGTTTGATCATGTATATACCACTTACATTGTTGATGAAGTGCTGCTGTGCATGCCTAACTTTATGTCTTGGTGGATCAGATTACATCCAGTTCATAATAGGGATCTTGGGTCACATGGTAACTTGGTGGCCTATGGTCAAGCTTTCAGATTCTAATAAGACTCAGTGGCAGACCAAGAGCTGTCTCTCAAAAAGAAAGTAGTTATTTGTGGATGACGGCAGGGCAGTGCTCCAAAATCCTAAAGGCCTCTGTTGCAAATCACCTATGGAAGCCTGCCAAAGGCTGCAAACATTATCCCTATCTGCCACTGACACCTCAAGTACACTTGGAGCTGCTAGGTCATATGGCCCAAGTGGCAGAGCAGCTTGCACAGCACCCTAGACCTGTTGCAGAGCCTTCTCCTGATCTGGACCCTACTCAAAACTAGCAGCTTTTTGAGTTATTTGGTAAATGAGCTAGAATTTACCAAATGGCATTTCACCCCTGTGGTTTGGATGTGTCCCCTCTAAAATTCAGGAATGCCAATTAGGTAGTATTAACCCTTTTCCTGTTTAGAATTTTTAAAATGCAGCTCATGGCCAGCACTCATTTAATTTTATATAAACATGCTCTTTGAGGCTGCAGCAAAACTGACTGATTTTCCAATGTGAAAATAAAATATAAAAACTGTTCTTGGCTGGTGTTATTTCTAAACAGAAGTAACATCAGACTTGACTAGATCAACAGAATCATCTATTTCAGAAAAATCAGATTCATCAAATGAATCCTTAGCCAACAACTGTTCAGAACAATGTTAACATCACATGTAGAAATGCTACATTTTCTAGGATTTGACATTTTCAGTGAATGAAAATAACTGTATTTTGTAAATGAAAATATCACTACTAAATGTAGAATGCTATAAATAGAATGATGTCTTTTGTTTCCAAAGTCGATATACTAGAGCAATGCGAAAATAATAATAAAAGTGAGATATTTCATAGCAAAGTTATCTCAAGGTATATGCTACAGCTGCTAGCACCACTGGTGAGTATTCTCAGAGCAAACAGGAAAAGGGTTAAGAGGTGGGGCCTTTTTTTTTTTTTTTTTTTTTT
>NW_016809144.1:97196-100613 GCF_001698545.2 Rhinopithecus bieti | reverse complement strand
GGTCTTTAAAAAAAAAAAAAAAAAAGACACAGCATTTCTCCTTTCTGAAGGATACACCACTCACCAGACAACCAAATCTGCCTATTTAACCTTGATCTTGGACTTCTTAGCCTCCAGCACTGTGAGAAAGTAAATTTATTTTCTGTATAAATTACCTAGTCTGTGGTATTTTGTTTTAGCAGCACAAAATGGGCTAAGACAGAAATTGGTACTGATAAATGGGGGTGTTGCTGCAACAAATGCCTAAAAATGTAGAAGTGGCTTTGAAATTAGGTAATAGGCAGAGGCTGATAGAGTTGGTAGGAGCAGGCTAGCAAAAGCCCATATTGCCATGAGTGCGGCGAAAGGGTGATTCTGATGAAGGCTTAAAAGAAAAGGAGAGCTGCAGAGAGGGCCTTATTCTTATAGATTACTTAAGTGGCTGTGAAAAGAATGTTGGTAGAAATACAGACAGTGAAGACTACTCTGTCATTTCAGATGGAAATGAAGAACAAGGTATTGGAAACTGGAGGAAAGGCCATCCTTGTAATAAAGTGGCAAAGACTTGGTTGAGTTGTGTCTGTATCTTAGGACTCTGTGGAAGTTAGAACTTAAGAGTAATGAACTAGAACATTTGATGGAAAAAAAATGCTAAGCAGAAAAGTGTTCAGGGTACTGCATGGCTTCTCTTAACTGCTTATAGTAAAGTGCAAGGAGACAGAAACAATTTGAAGATGGAAATATATAAATATAATCCAAAAACAAAACAAACTATAAAGATTTAGAAACTTTTAGGCTGCCCATGCAAGAAACATAAAGTCATGTTTAGGAGAGAAAACAATGGGTATGTCCAAGAGACCATTTGGTTATATTCATATGGATAGAGGGAAGCCAGGTGGTATTCATCAAGACAATGGTAGAATGACTCTGAAGGCATTTCAGAGATCTAGGCTGCCACATCCATCATAGGTCCAGAGCACCAAAGTCTTGAGGTCATAATGGTTTTGAAAGAGAGCCCCAGGGCTCTTGTGGGATGTTGGGGAAAAGTCTTCATCTCTCCTTCATGTTTGAAGTTTGCTCTTGCTAAGTACAGTATTCTTGGCTGACAGATTTTTTTTTTTAAGTCAATTTTACTCTCTCCTGGCCTTCAGGGTTTCTGCTGAGAAATCCACTGAAAGCTGCACTAGGGTTCCTTTGAATGTGATTTTTTTTTTTTTTTTTTCCTTTTGCTGCTTTGAGTATCCTTTCTTGGTCTTTGATTTTTGTTAGTTTGATTATGATGTACTTTGGGAAATCTCTCTTTGGGTTAAATTTGATGGGTGATCTCTGAGTTTCCTGTACCTGGATGCTACCATCTTTCTTCAGATTTGGGAAGTTCTTAGCCATTGTTTCCTTAAGTATACTTTCTAGGCCTTTTTCTCTCTCATCCCTTTTAGGAACTCATAGTATACAGAGGTTAATTCACTTGATGTTGTCCCATAATTCTCATAGGCCTTCTTCACTGTTTTAAAATTATTTTTACTTTTTTCTCATCTGATTGGGTAATTTCATGTTATGTCTTAACTCACTGAATTTTTCCTGTTCTATCAACTCTGCAGTTGAAGCTTTCCAATGAGTTTTTTGAATTTCAGTTATTCTTTATTTCTACTAGTTTTAAAATTGTTTTATTTCTTTATCAAGTTTCTAATTTTGTTTCTGGTTTTCCAACTTTCATTTAGTTTCTATCTGTATCTTTTTGTGATTCCTTGAACATTTAAAAGATTATTCTGAATTTTTTTTATCAGACACCCTCTAGATCTTTTGTTTTTAGGGGCTCATTACTGGAACATTGCTGGTTTCTTTTGGTGGTTTCAGATTTCCATGAGTTTTTACAATCCTTGTTTCTTTATGTTGATGCTTTCACATTTGATGGGGTAGCCACCCCTTCCACTTTTGTAGGTGTTCTTTGGTGGTATTATACATTTACTACTTAATATTAGAATGTAATCACTGGTTTACTATTGCTTTCTGGCCTGGAGAAGACATATACTGAGCACTGGAACTTAAACTCTGCACTGAAACTTAAGCACTGCCCTACCATTGTTTCCCAGTTTGGGGAAGACTTAAGGAAGCATTAGACCTATTCACTGACTTTTTAGTTGTTTCAGCTCATCAGAAGGTTTCATGGAAACGCTAGGACATTGTGGGAAATCCAGCCAGGAATTTGGGCCTTGTTGAGGATTGTGCCCCCGCCACACTATGGTGCCAATCAGTCTCCTCAGTGTGGCATCCCTACTGACCAGAGCACATAGCAGCCACCAAGATCCACACACCAGTTGCTGTAATCAGCACCCTTGCTTTTTGTCTCCAATCCACTCCAGATGGTTCATTCAGCCCAATTGGCACTACCAGTAGTTCCCATGGGACAAGATCAGAGTGGACTTCCCATGGAGATTTTCAGACTAACGGGGAGATCAAATGCCAACCTCCAGTTCTGTCTTCCAACTTCCAATAAAGTGGGTCTGTAAAAATTCTCTTTAAGAGGCATTATGACAGCTTAAGAGGAGATGGTAGAGCAGTCTGAAATAATTGTTCCTCTTATTGGTTTTGCTTTTCTTGATTCTGTGGCACCAGGTGATTTCTCTATTTCTCTCCTGAGTTCTGAGAATTCCGGGTGGTATTCTGGTGTTTGAATAATTTCTAATTGTATTTGTGTGTGTTGGGGTGGGGGAAGCGATGCTGGAGGATCTTCTATTTTGCCTTCCTGCTGACATAACTCTCCTATAATCTAGGTAATTATTTTGAAACCTTAATAGCCATTTGTTACTTAGATGTTTAAATATTCAATTACTAGGGCAGTGGCTGAGTAGCTTTATGGGACCAACTGTCTGACAGATAACAACTGTAAAATTAGTACCAAACATTTAAAACAATACTATTTGAAGATACTATAGGGGGTCTTAAAGCAGGCATCAAGTGGAAAGAGCTCTACCCTTTAAAAATGTACACAAGTGAAATTTGCGTGAATCACAGAAAGCCATAGCCTTACTGGCTTAAGGTGTAAAAATAGAGTCGAGTCTAGCAACGGGGCCAGAAAGTTAAGGAGGAAATCTTGTAAGAGAAGGGACTAGGAAGAATGTGAGCACCAAAATCTATGTATAAAATTTGCCTAAATACTTGACTACCAAACTACGTATGTGCAGGTGAGAGCCCATTGAGCCAAGCAAAAACAAACAGCAGCTAGAAACAGAAAAAAAATGAGTAGAGATTTTAGCTACATTCCACAGAAGAAAAAATGGACATCGGAGTTTCATTCAGTGATGTAAATTGCCCACTAGAACAAAAATCACTTTTCAAAGGAACAAAATGGAATCCAGAGTCATCTTTACAGTTCACACATAACAATATTAACCTTAAATGTTAATGGACTAAATGCTCCAATTAAAAGACACAGACTGG
>NW_016809144.1:76177-91177 GCF_001698545.2 Rhinopithecus bieti | reverse complement strand
ATCCATCCCCCAAGGCTTTCCATGATCTTCTAGGAGACTTTGGCCTCTGGGTGACTGTAGGATCTGGACAGAGCAGGGTGGTTTCGCTCATGATGGTGCAAGTCTCATCTGAGTGCCCTCCTGTCTGTTGGCCTTTCCCAGGGTTCCAGCCGCACCCACTTGCATTACAACTTCAGATATTCAACATGGGTGGTTCCTGGGAGGTCCTTAACATAGCTCCTTTGCTGGAAGACTGTGTCTGGTTGTTGGAAAACAACCCCTGCCAACATGCAGGAGCCCACCCCCACTTTCTCCCTACTGCAGCCTCCCTAGACTGCTTTGCTGGCATGTACTCATCCATGGCCACCCCTACATCACTTTACAAGAGTGCATGTGCACATGCACCCCGCTGTGCCAATGCTGCCAATGTGAGTGCACCCCACCACCCCACCCCTGACTGATGTGTGGGTACCTGGCTGTGCCACCATTGCCATCTCAAATGCATGCAGAGACACAGGCAATCACATCCTCCACATGCTGCCACCACCGTCAGTGTAAATGTGCACACAGAAGCCAGCAGCCCTTTGCCTGGCAGAGCCCCATCTCTACTTCTGCCACCGCCAGTGCAAGTGCAAGCATAGATACTAGCAACCTTGCTAACACCCTACCCCCACCACGACACTGGCATGAACACACACAGGAACACTGGAGCCCCACTCCCACTGGTACATGGCCCTAGCTGACACATGTGTACCCCATTATCCTTCCATGGCTGTTGGCACATGCAGGCAAGCATAGATCCTGCTGCCACTGCTCTGATAAAGTGCTTTGGCTGGCACCACACATCAGAGTGTTGTGGCCAGCTTATCAGAAACACCTTGACCCTGCCAGTATATCAATTTCCTAACATTGAGGGGCCAGTTTACAAAACCAGTTGCCTGATACCAGTCCCCCAGAGTTAGAGCATGTGGCCCAGGAGTGCTGAGCTGAGAATTGGCCCCCTAAATCTTCCAGAATCCAAGCCACTTGACAGAATCCCCTTATACCATGATCAAATCACCAAGGACATAAAAGAAGATAAAAGAAAAAAAAAAAAAACCTACCCGAAGGATAGCAGCTTCACAGATTGAAGGAACATCAGCCCACATGGATGAGAAAGAAACAGGACTTTCATCAGCCCACATGGATGAGAAAGAAACAAGAACTCTGACAACTCAAAAAACCAAAATATATTCTTCCTGCCAAATGACTGCACTAGTTCACTAGCAATGGTTCTTAACCAGGCTGAAATGGCTGAAATAATAGACATGGAATTCAGAATATGGATAGGAATGAAGATCATTGAGATTTAGTAGAAAACCAAATCCCAATCCTAGTAATCTAGGGAATACAATAAAATGACACAGGATATAAAAAAATGAAATGGCCATTTTAATAAAGAACCAAACTGATCTGATAGAGCTTAAAAACTCACTTCAATAATTTCATAAGACAATTGCAAGTAAAATGGTAGAATTAATCAAGCCAAGGAAAGAATCTGAGATCTTAAAGATCTGTTCTTCAAAATAAGTCAGCCAGACAAAAATAAAGAAAAAAGAATAAAGATGATTGAACAAAGCCTTTGAAAAATGTGAAATTATGTAAAGAGACCAAATCTATGACTCATTGGTATCCCTGAAAGAGAAAGAGAGAAAGAAAGCAACTTGGAAAACATATTCCAGCATATTGCCCATAAAAATTTCCCCAGTCTTACTAGAGAGGCTAACATTCAAATTCAGGAAGTGTAGAGAACCCCTGTAAGATACTACACAAGACAACAATACCCAAGACACATCATCATCAGATTTTCCAAAATCGAACTTAAAAAATAAAAAGTTAAAGGTGGCTAGAGCAAAAAGTCCCATCAGGCTAACTAACAGTGGAACTTTCAGCAAAAACTCTACAAGCCAGAGGACATCGAAGGCCTATATTCAACATTCTTAAAGAACAGAAATTCCCACCAAGAATTTTATATCCAGCCAAACTAAGGAGAAATAAGATCTTTTTCAGACAAGCAAATGCTAAGTAAATTTGTTACCACCAGACCTGCCTTACAAGAGGTTTTTAAGAGAGTGCTGAATATGCAAAGAAAAGACTGTTACTGACCACCACAAAATACACTTAAGTACATAGACTATTGATACTATAAAGCAACCACACAAACACATATGCATTATAACTAGCTAGCAACATGATAACAGAATCAAATCCACACATATCAATATTAGACTTGAATGCAATTAGGCCAAATGCCCCAATTAAAAAAAATACAAAGTGGCAAATTGGATAAAGAAGCAAGACCCAAGAGTATGTTGTGTTCAAAAGACAGATCATTGAGGTAGAAAACTAACAAAGATATTCAGCATCTGATCTCAGCACTTGACCAAATGGTTCTAACAGACATCTGCAGAATTATCCACCCCAAAATAACAGCATATAAATTCTTCTCATCTGCACATGGCACATATTCTAAAGTTGACCACATAATTGGCCATCAAAGAATTTTCATCAAATTAAAACAAAAAACAACTGAAACCATACCACTCTTGGATCACAGCACAATAAAAGTAGAAATCAATACTAAGAAAATTGCTCAAAACCATACAATTACATGCAAATTAAACAATCTGCTCCTGAATGACTTCTGGACAAACAATGAAATTAAGGCAGAAATCAAGAATTTCTTTGAAACTACTGAGGACAAAGATACAACACACCAGAATCTCTGGAACACAACTAAAACAGTGTTATGAGGGAAGCTTACAGCACCGAACACCCACATCAAAAAGCTAGAAACATCTCTAATGTACAACCTAACATCACACCTAGAGGAACTTGAGAAACTAGAGCAAACCAACCCCAAAGGTGGTAGAAGACAAGAAATAACTAAAATCAGAGCTTAACTAAAGGAAATTGAGATGTGAAAAATCATATAAATGATCAAAAAAAATTCAAAAGTTGGTTCTTTGAAAGAATAAATAAGATTGATAGACCCCTAGCTAGACTAATAAAGAAAAAAAAAAAAAAAAAGAAAGAAGATCCAAATAAACACAACCAGAAATGATAAAGGGAACATTACCACCAAATCTACAGAAATACAAAAGCCCCTCAGAGACTAGTATTTACACCTCTATGCACACAAACTACAAAACTTTAAAGAAATGGATAAATTCCTGGAAACATACAACCTCTCAAGATTGAATGAGGAAGAAATTAAATCCCTTGAACACACCAATAATGAGTTCTGAAATTGTATCAGTAAAAAAATCCTACCAAGCAGAAAAATCCCTGGACCAGACAGACTCACAGCCAAATTATACCAGATGTATAAAAAGCTGGTACTATTCTGAAAAATTGAGGTGAGACTCCTCTATAACTCAATCTATGAAGCCAGCACCAACCTGATACCAAAACCTGGCAGAGACACAATTGAAAAAGAAAACCTCAGGCCAATATCCTTGATGAACATAGATGCAAAAATCTTCAACAAAATACTAGCATATCAAGCAGCACATCTAAAAGCGAATCTACCATGATCAAGCAGTTTTTATCCTTGTGATGCAAGGTTGGTTCAACATATGAAATCAATAGATATAACTAATCTCATAAATAGAACCAAAAACAAAAACCACATGATCATCTCAATAAATGCAAAATGTTTTAATAAAATTCAACATCCTTTCATATTCAAAACTCGCAGCCAACTAGATAAATTGAGGAACATACATCAAAATAATGAGAGCCATCTATCAATGACATTGTTTATAGAATTAGAAAAACTGTCTTAAAATTCACATGGAACCAAAAAAGAGCATGAACTGCCCAGATAATTCTAAGCCAAAAGAGCAAACTTGAGGCGTCACTTTACCCAATTTCAAACTATACCACATGACTACAATAACCAAAACAGGATGATACTGGTACAAAACCGTCACATAGATCAATGGAATAGAATAGAGAACCAGAAATAGTGCTGCACACCTACAACCATGTGATCTTCAACAAAGTCAACAAAAACAAGCAATTGGGAGAGGCCTCCCTATTCAATAAATGGCACAGGGATAACTGGTAGCCATATGCAGAAAATGGAAACTGGACCCATTACTTACATTATATACAAAAATTAACTCAAGATGGATTAAAGACTTAAATGTAAAACCCAAAACTATAAAAATTCTGGAAGATAACACAAGAAATATCATTCTAGACATAGGCCCTGGCAAAGATTTCACAACAAAGATGCAAAAGCAATGACAACAAAACAAAAGTTGACAAATGGGACATAATTAAATGAAAAAGCTTCTGCACAACAAAAGAAACTATCAACAGATAGACAACTGACAGAATGGGAGAAAAATATTTGCAACCTGTGCTTCTGACAAAGGTCTAATATACAGACTCTAGAAGAAACTTAAACAAATTAACAAGCAAAAAACAAATAACCCCATTAAAAATTAGGCAAAGCACATGAAGAGGCACATTTCTAAAGAAGACATATAAGCAGCCAGTAAACATATGAAAACATGCTCAATATCACTAATCATTAGAGAAATGCAAATGAAAACGACAATGAGATGTCATCTAACTCCAGTCAAAATAAATACTAAAAAGTAAAAAATTAATACTAATAACAAATGCTGCAGAGGTTGTAGAGAGAAGAGAATACCTATACATTGTTGGTGAGAATGTAAATTAGTTCAACCATTGTGAAACCATTGTTCGGTGGTTTTTCAAAGAACTTAAAACAGCATTAGCATTTGACTCAACAATTTCATTACTGAATATATACCCCCCAAAATATAAATCATCCTATCATAAAAACACATGTACTTGTGTGTTCATCACAGTAATATTCACAGTAGCAAAGACACAGAATCAACCTGAATGCCCATCATAGGTGAGTAGATAAAGAAAATGTGGTGTATATATAAACCATGGAACGCCAGTCAGCCATGAAAAGTAATGAGATCACGTATTTTGCAGCAACATGGATGCAGCTGGAGGACATTACCCTAAGCAAACTAAGCAGGAACAGAAAACCAAATGCCACACGTTCTCACTTATAAGTGGTAGCTAAACATTGAGTACATATGGACACATAGAAGGAAACAACAGCTATCACAACCTACTTGAGGGTGAAGGTTGGGAGGAGGATAAGGATAAAAAAAACTACCTATCAGGTACTATGCTTACTTTACGTAGGTAATGAAATAATCTGTACACAAAACCGCATGACATGCAACTTACCTATAAAATAAACCTGCACATGTACCCCTGAACATAAAATAAGAGTTTTAAAAAAGACAGTACATATCCTTTGCCTATTTTTTGATGGGTTTGTTTGTTTGTTTCTTGTAAATTTGTTTGAGTTCTTTTGTAAGATTCTGCGATATTAGCCCTTTGCTCGCGCGATGAGTTAGGTTGCCAAAAATTTTCTCCGCATTCTGTGGGTTGCCTGTTCACTCTGATGGTAGTTTCTCTTGCTGCTGCAGAAGCCTCTTTATTTTAATAGATCCCAATTTGTCAATTTTGGTGTTTGCTTGCCGTTGCTTTTGGTGTTTTAGACTTGAAGTCCATTGCCATGCCTATGGTCCTGACATGGGTGTTAACCTAGGTTTGCTTCTTGGTTTTTATGGTATTAGGTCTAACATTTAAGTCTCATGATCCATCTTGAATAATTCTTCATATAAGAGTAAGGAAAGGCGATCCTGTTTCAGCTTTCTACTTCTGGCTAGCCAATTTTCCAGCCACCATTTATTAAATAGGCGAATCCTTTCCCCATTTCTGTTTCTCTCAAGCGCTTTGTCAAAGATCAGATGGCTGTAATCTGTGGTATATTTCTGAGGACGGCCGTTCTGTTCCATTGCGTCTATATCTCTGGCTTTTTGCGTACCAGTACCATTGCTGCTTTTGGTTACTGGTAGCCTTGTAGTATAGTTTTGAAGTCAGTAGCAGTGATGCCTTCCAGCTTTGTCCTTTTGACTGTAGGATTGTCTTGGCAATGCCGGGCCAAATATAAAAAAGAACAGACAAAGCTGCACAAAATATTAGCATCAAATTTTTATTACCCAAAACTTTAGCTGCTTTTAAGTTTTATATTTTCTAGTTGTTTTCTTTTTATTTTAATTTTCATTACACTTTTAAGTTCTAGGGGTACATGTGCCATAACGTGCAGGTTTGTTACATATGGTATACTTTATGCATGTTGGCTGTGGCTGCACCCATCAACTCGTCAGCACCCATTCAAATTCATCATCTTATGATCACTGTATAACTCCCAAGCAATCCCCTCGCCCTCCTCCCGCGCCCTCCATGATAGGCCCCCAGTGTGTTGGTGTTCCCCCTTCCCGATGTCCAGCTGATCTCATTGTTCAGTTCCCATAGATGGAGTGAGAAAACAGTGCCGCGTGTTTTGTTTTCTCTTCTTTGTGATAGTTTGGCTACAGCAGATGATGGTTTCCAGCTGCTCCATGTCTCTACAAAGGGACGCAAGAACCTCATCCTTTCTTTATTGCCCTGCATAGTTTCATGGTGTATATGTCGCCACATTTTCTTAATCCAGTCTGCTTCACAGATGGACATGTTGCGGTTTTTTTCTTTTCATTCCAGTCGTTTTGCCTTGTGAATAGTGCCCGCAATAAAACGAGTACGCTGTGCATGTGTCTTTGCAGTAGAATAATTTATAATCCTTTGGGTATATACCCAATAGTGGGATGGCTGGGTCATATGGTACATTTAGTCACCAAAATATTACAGTATAAATATTGTTTTGTAAGTTACTTTTTCTAATCAGTGATTTCTATCTTCCATTCCAGTAAATATTTATCTAACATTTTCCCAAGCCATATTCATATTTTTTTAAGTATTCTGCAAAATATTCTTTGCAGATGATTTGTCCAAGGCAGTACCTATTCCAAGCCTGTATATTGCATCTGATTATTGAACATTATAAATTTACTTTAAACTAGCAGTTTTTTTGGTATGACATTGACTTGTTGAAGAGTCCAGGCCAGTTATCTGTGAGAACTTTCTCTTGCCTTTATCTGATTGCTTCCTCATCTAGTTTTTCTCCATATTCCTGGTATAACCTGTACTCTTCAAGTTAAATCAAATAAACAATTTTTGGCTAGAGAATATCTTAACAGGTATTGTCCTTATGATACCTTTAATACTTTTAAAATAAATATGATGACAGAGAATAAACATAACATGAAATATTATATTTCCAGATAATTCAAATCTCTCATTTAGTCATCAGACTCAACTTTAAGTCTTATACCCAGAAAGTAAGGAAGAGTGAATGATCAATGTGTGTTTTACATACTTTGCTTTTCTATTTTCTTCTCTCCAGCAGAAGTGCACATGACCAATGAAGCAGTAAAATTGAAGAGTATCAGGAAAAAGAGAAGAAAAGCAAAAGACCTTGACATCAACAAATTAAGTATAACCCTAAGTAATATGTACAACTAGAGTAATAAACACAAACAAATTTATTTTACTATTTACATTTTCAACTATGAAGATTACATATTGAGAATGACAGAGTAAGAACCTAAAATATTCTCTCCTCCATAAAAGCAATAATAACACTGGCAGAAATAATCAACTTTTTCAGAATTCAAAAAATCAGTCAAAGCCTTTAGACAACTTTTTCAGAATTCAAGAAATTAGCAAAGGCTTTGCAACTATCAAGGAAAAATATGTACAAGAACAGGAAAATCCTAGTAAGAACAGTAAGCTTTATGACACTTTAACTTGCCCCTATTCCATCTTCCTTTCTCAAGATCCATGGAAACCTTGGAAAACACCAGATTGCAAATGAGGTGAAATTTACAGCCTAGAAAGAAAGATGAGTGTTGAAGTCATGCTTATGCATGTACACAGAGACCTTTGAGAAAGAGTGGGAGACATTACTTCCAAGGGTTTAAGAAAGTCTCTGTTCATATGACAAAAAAAAAAAAAAGCTAAATGACAAGTTTGAGATGTTCACACATGAAAAAGGCTACAGACTTTAGAAAATTAGTTAAGAGAGTCACTAAAAAAGAAGCAAGAACAGCAAACCCTGAAGAGGGGCCAGAATCTGATGCCTGGAGTTGCCAATATGATACTAATGAAAGTTACAGTTTTCAACAAAAAGCTATGAGACATGCAAATAAACAAAAAGTATGGCTAATATGAAGGAATAAAGCAGTCAATATAAACCATCTCTGAGTAAGCAAAGATATTGAACATACTTGACAAAGACTTTAATTCAACCAATTTAAATATATTCAAAGAACAGAAGAAAATCATGTCTAAAGAACTAAAGGGGCCAGGCACAGTGGCTCATGCCTGTAATCCCAGCACTTTGGGAGTCTGAGATGGGTGGATCAAAAGGTCAGGAGTTCAAGACCACCCTGGCCAAGATGATGAAACCCTGTCTCTACTAAAAATACAAAAATTAGCCGAGCATGGTGGTGGGCACCTGTTATCCCAGCTACTTGGGAGGCTGAGGCAGGAGAACCACTTGAACCCGGGAGGTGGACATTGCAGTGAGCTGAGACTGCACCACTGCACTCTAGCCTGGGAAACAGAGCAAGACTCCATCTCAAAAAATAAAATATAAATAAATAAAAATAAAAAATCCTAAAGGAATGTATGACCAGCTATAGTGACTCACACCTGTACAATTCCCAGCACTTTGGGAAGCAAGGGAATCACTTGAGCCCAAGAGTTTGAGACTGACCTAGGAAACATAGCAAAACCCTATCTCTACAGAAAAATACAAAAATTAGCCAGGTATGGTGGCATGTGCCTGTAATCCCAGCTACTTGAGGGCTTTAGGTGGGAGGATGACTTGAGCCCAGAAGGTCAAGGCTGCAATTAGCTGTGATTATGCCACTGCACTCCAGCCTGGGTGACAGAGTTTAAAAAAGTATGATAATTCTGTCTCACCAAATAGACAATATCAATAAAGAGACAGAAATTATAAAAGGATCAAGTATCAATTCTAGAACATCACACACTGGGGCCTATCATGGGGGGCGGGGAGGGAGGAGGGATTGCATTGGGAGGTATACCTGATATAAATGATGAATTGATGGGTGCTGACAAGTTGATGGGTGCAGCACACCAACATGGCACAAGTATACATATGTAACAAACCTGCACGTTATGCACATGTACCCTAGAACTTAAAATATAATAATAAATAAATAAATAAATAAATAAATAAATAAATAAAAGAAAAAAATACTAGAGATTCAACAGCAGATTTGTGTAGCCAGAAGAATCAGTGAACTTGAAGATAAGCCAATTGAAGTTATACATTTTGAGAAATAGAATGGAAAATAAATTAAGAAAAATGAGCAGAGCCTCAAAGTTCTGTGGCGCACCAAGCATATCAACATATGAATAATGGGAATCCCAGAAAAGGAGAAGAGACCGAAATGGACAGAAAAAATATTTGAAGAGATTATAGCAGAAATCATCCCAAGTTTGATGAAAAATATTACTCTATATATTCAAGATTCTTAGAAAATTCCAAGAAAGATAAATTAAAGTAGATCTACAACTAGATAAATAATAATGAAACACTCAAAAGTTAAAGACAACATCATAATCTGGAGAGTAGAAAGAGAGAAGTGACTTATCATGTACAAGTGATCCTTAATAAGATTACAGGTAATTTGTTATCAGTAAAATGGAGGCAAGAAGGCAGTGAAATGATATAGTTAAAATGCTGAAAAAGAGACTATCAAGACAACTCTATATCCAGCCAAACTATCTATCAAAAGCGAAGCAGAAATTAAAACTTCCCAGATAAATAAAACTGGGAGAACTTGTTGTTAACAGACCTGTCCTATGACAAACTGCAGAGGAAGTCCTTCAGACTGAAATGAAAGAATCTATATATGAAATTACATTTACGTGAGGAAATAAAGAGCACTAGCAAGTATAAAAGTACTTGGGTAAACACAAAAGAAGGTATAAACGTAACTCTTATTTGTAACTCTTTTGTTTCTCCCAAAGGGCAACCATGTAAATAATTAATTATAAGTCTGTGTTGCTGGGCATAAAATGTACAAGTATATAATTTATATGACAATAACAGCTTAATAGAAGAGAAGGAAATAAGGCTAAATAGAAACATAGTTTTTGTAGATTATTAATATTAAGTGCTACTAATCAGAACTATATTGTCATATGTTAAAATGTTATATTAGTTTCCTAGGTCTATCATAACATATTAATATAAACTAGATAGCTTAAAACAATGGGAATTTATTCTCTCACACTCTTGGAGGCTAAAAGTATGAAATTAAGATGTCATTAGAGCTATTCTCCCTCTGAAGGCTGTATGGAAAAATTCTTTCTTTCCTCTTCCTAACTTCTGATTACTGATCCTCGGCATTCCTTAATTTGCAGCTGTATTGCATCAATCTCTGCATCTGTCATCACATGGCCTTCTTCTCTGAATCTATCATTTGTGTGATTTTTCTCACATTAGGACACCAGTCACTGAATTTAGGGCACAACCTAATCCAGTATGATGTCCCCTTAACTTAACTAATTACATCTGAAATATCCCATTTCAAAATAAGGTAACAGTCTCAGGTTTTTGGTAGACATGAATTTTGGGGTGACATTATTCAACACAATACTGGTGTTAATTGTAATTCCCAGAGTACTGCTAAAGAAATCACCCAAAGAAATAAAAGGCAACAATGTAATAAAAATGGTAAAGTGGAAAATATGTAACACAAAAAGACAGTAATAATGGAGAAATAGAGAAACATAAAAGACATAACACATTCAGAAAACAAACAGCAAAAAAGCATAAATGGATTAAATACTTTAATCAAAATGAAGCATCTGACAAAAAATAATATAATTCAGTGATACTACACCTACAAGAGGCACCTTTAGATTGCACAACATATGTAGATTTGAAGTTTTTTAAAATGCCAAAAGATATACCAAGCAAAGAGCAACCAAACAAGAGCTGAGTGGCTATGTGAATATCAGAGGAAATAAGCTTCAGTAAAAAATGGTTAGTAGGTACAAAGGAGAATATTTTTGTAATGATAAGGAGGTTAATCCATTAAGAAGATATAACAATTATGAGCGTGTATGCATCTAACAAGAGAAACTCAAAATACATGAAAAAAAGGTTAAAATTTAAGGAGAGAGACAATTCAACAATACTAGCTGAAAACTTCAATAATCCACTTTCCTCTTTTTCTGAATAATTTTGTACTAAATAAACAAATGTTGAAAGGCTCACTCACAGACAACAGATAACTGTTGTTCTTTAGCATTCCTTCATTTTACAACTTTCTCTGGTATGTGTGCAACAGGACACTCTTCTGGGTGAAGTCCACAGCAACATCCTTGAAGGACACTTATTTTAGAAAATATGGTGGGCATTTTTGTTCAGCCTGCATCATGTCTGACAGTGTCTACAGGCAATGGTCGAAAACCATCTGTTTTTTGTTTTCCCCCCACTGGGAAAAGACAGTTGTCTGTATTTAAAGCTCAAATTCTATTTGAGGTCATCAAATATTTTCTGTGATTACATATGGAAAGTTCTTCAGATGTCTGTTTAGTCTAGTTGATTAACAGTATCAATTAAGTCCTCTACATATTTAATGATTTTCTTGATCCTTGTTCAAGGAAGGAATCTACTTTCAATAATGAGTAGAAGATGAATCCAGAAATCATGAAATATTTTGGGCTTGATTAACTCTATTAATCAACTAGACTTAACAGACATCTTTAGAATATTCCATGTAACTAGCAGAATACTTGTTTTTCTCAAATGCACATGGAGCATTCACCAACATAGACCACTTAGCCATAAAACAATGTATTTAAATGGGTTGAAATTGTGTATGTTATGTTCACTGACCAGCAGAATAAAATTAGAAATTGATAAGAAAATTTGGAAAATGCACAAATATGTGAAAATTAGCCATTGTACTTACAAAGAAAGGGTCAAAAATGAGGTCACGAGGAACTTAAAAAACACTTTGCAATGAACAAAAATGAAAGAATAATATACCAAAACATGTGAGTACAGCTAAAGCAGTGATAGGAAGAAATTTATAACTGTAAATGCCTAAATTATAAAAGAGGAAATATGTCAAATTAAAAACCTGATCTTCCACCTTAAGAACCTAAAAAAAGTAAACTAAACTCAAAGCAACCAGAAAGAAGAACATAATAAAGACTAGAGGGGAAATAAACAAAATTAACAATAGAAAAATGGTAGAAAATATCAGTTAAACCAAAAGTTAGTCCTTTGCATAGATCAACAATATTGACAAACTTTTAGCTAGACTGATGAAGCATCAAAGGGAGAAGACTCAAATTACCTAAGCAAGAAATTAGAGAGAGGACATTACTACCTACTTTACAGAAATAAAAATGCCTAAATGAAGACTGCTATGAATGATGCTAGGCCAACAAGTTAGATAGTCTAGGTAAAATGAACAAACTCCTAAAAAGACAAATCAAAATTAATTCAAGGAGAAATAGAATAACTGAGAAGTCTTTATACAGTAAGCTCACCATACATTGGTGTCCATCCCAGGGGAGGATTCTAAACACATTGCCAATACCACACACTGGTATCAATGCACTTGCACAAGTCTGCTAAGACAGGATACTTGTATAACAAGTTAAGCAAAGGAACTTCATGACTCACAGATAGGCAGCAAAGGACAACAGAAGCCTATGATTCAGCTCAAGTTGGTCTCTCAAGGCTTAGGAGAGTTGCTCAAAACGGATAGAGTCTACTCTGTACAGGTGTACCCCACGTCTCATGACAGCTAAGGGATCCTAAAAACATACTGTGCTCTGAGTTTTATATATCAGGCAATTAGAACAGCAAGGCTGAAACACTGCAGGACATCTTGCTCTAGAAGAAACAGGTAGGAAACTTGGACTGTTCCAGCCAGTTCCTTCTTATCTAATATATTGCATTCTTAGCAGATTCTACAGTTATTCTTGAGTACTACAAAGGAGAAAGTGGGGGAAGAGATGAGTTACCAAGGCCATTTGGGAATTTGTCTTACAGACCTACACAAAGTAAAGAGCTTGAATTTGTAATTTAAAACCGTTGCACTAAGAAAATCCTAGTCCTGGATGGCTTTACTGGTCAATTTTACCAAGTGTACAGAGAAAAATTGACAGCAATCCTTCACAAATTTTTCAAAGACTTAAAACAAGAGAAACACCATGAAGCTAGCATTACCCTGGCACCAAAACCAAATGATGATATCTTTTTATTTTCTATTGCCCACTTTTTATTTTTTTATTTTTTTAAATTTTTTTTATTATACTTTAAGTTCTAGGGTACATGTGCATAACGTGCAGGTTTGTTACGTATGTATACTTGTGCCATGTTGGTGTGCTGCACCCATCAACTCGTCAGCACCCATCAATTCATCATTTATATCAGGTATAACTCCCAATGCAATCCCTCCCCCTCCCCCCTCCCCATGATAGGCCCCGATGTGTGATGTTCCCCTTCCCGAGTCCAAGTGATCTCATTGTTCAGTTCCCACCTATGAGTGAGAACATGCGGTGTTTGGTTTTCTGTTCTTGTGATAGCTTAAGAAAAGGAAACTACAAACCAATATCCCTTATGAATATAAAATGCAATTTAAAATCCTCATCAAGTTGCTAGAAAACTGACTTCAGCAACATATAAGAAAATTATATGCTATAACCAACTGAGACTTATCCTAAAAATGTAAGGCTTGGTTGACATGAGAATAAAATCTAAGTAATATACCACATTAATAGAATAACGAACAAAAACACAATGATTAACTAAATAACCACAGAAAATGTATTTGACAGAATTTAACACTATTTGGGATTTAAAAAACACTCATCAAACTAAGAATAGAGGAGAACTTCTTCAACCTGATAAAGGCATCTATGAAAAACCTGTATCTACAACCATATTTAAGGATAAAGACTGAAACCCTCTCCCTTAAGTTCAGAAAAAAGAGAAGGATGTATCTTCTCATTATTTATATTTGACATAAAAAAGAAATTAAAACATCCAAATTGAAAAGGAAGAAGTAAAACTACTTCTATTGGTAGATGACATGATTCTTGTATATAGAAAAATTTAAGGAGTCCACTATAAAACTGTTAAAAGTAATGGATGAGCTCAGCAAGTTTGCATGATATAAGATTGATAAACAAAAATCAGTTGTATTTCTATACACTAGTAAAAAATATGAAAATAAAATTAAGAAATTTATTTCATTTATAATAACATCAAAATAATAAAAATATGTAGAAATTTAACCAGAGAAGTGCAAGACTTGTATGCTAAAATCTATAAAACAGTTTCAAAGTTTTCTATAAACTCTTAAATTTTTTTTTTCAGAAATGGACAAGCTGATGCTAGAACTCATATGGAAATGTAAAGGGCCAAGAATAGCCAAAATAATCTTGAAAAAGAAGACCAAAATTGGAGTACTCACCTTTTCTATTTTAAAACTTACTACAAAACTACAGCAAATAAGGCAAGGTAGTACCAGCCTAAGAGTATGTACAGCAATGTCATAGAATTGAGAGTTCAGGAATCAGCCTTACATCTATAAATTTTCTTTTTTTAATTAAAAATAGCTTTACTGAGATAAAACTGACATAGGCATGGGCAAGGACTTCATGTCTAAAACACCAAAAGCAACGGCAGCAAAAACCAATATTGACAAATGGGATCTAATTAAACTAAAGAGCTTCTGCACAGCAAAAGAAACTACCATCAGAGTTAACAGGCAACCTACAGAGTGGGAGAACATTTGTGCAATCTACTCATCTGACAAAGGGCTAATATCCAGAATCTACAAAGAACTCAAACAAATTTACAAGAAAAAAACAAACAACCCCATCAAAAAGTGGGCAAAGGATATGAACAGACATTTCTCAAAAGAAGACATTCATACAGCCAACAGACACATGAAAAAATGTCATCAT
>NW_016809144.1:69849-75683 GCF_001698545.2 Rhinopithecus bieti | reverse complement strand
GGGATTGCATTGGGAGTTATACCTGATATAAATGACGAATTGATGGGTGCTGACGAGTTGATGGGTGCAGCACACCAACATGGCACAAGTATACATATGTAACAAACCTGCACGTTATGCACATGTACCCTAGAACTTAAAGTATAATAAAAAAATAAAAAAAAATAAAAAAACTGACATATAATAAATTGCACATGTTAAACGTATATAATTGATATAGTAGATAGAAATTTATCTGCAATCAAGATACTATACAAATCCGTCATTCCCTCTGCCCATCCCCACCCCCACTCTTTCATCTCCATGCAACCACGAATCTGCTCTCTGTCACTAAAGATTTGTTTGTATTTTATAAAGTTTTATATAGAGAGAGTAATGTGGCATGTGCCCTCATTTTTCTGGCATCCTTCATATAGCATAATTATTCTGAGATTCATACTTGTTTTTGTGTAGCATGAATGTATACTAATTAGTTTATTAATTCACCTGTTGATGGACATCTGAGTTGTTTCCAGTTTGGGCTATTATAAATAAAGTTGCTATGCAAATTTTTTCTTCAAGTATTTGTATGTACATATATTTCCTTTTCTCCTGAGCAAAAATCTAGGAGTGGAATAACTGGACCATATGGTAGGTGCATGGTTAGATTTTTAGGAAACTTCCAAACTATTTTCAAAGAAGCTTCACCATTTTATTGGCTATTATTCCTAATAGCTGGTATGAGAATTCTAGCTCCTGCACATCTATTCCAATGCTTGCTATAGTTGGCCATTTTTATTTTAGACATTCTAATGAGTATATAGTGGCATATCATTATGGTTTTTAAAATACTTTTATTGTAAGTTTGTAGATTCATGTACAGGTTTGTTACATAAGTAAACATGTGTCATGAGGGTTTGTTGTACAGATTAGTGCATACCCATTATTTTTTCTGATCCTCTATCTCCTCCTATCCCTTCACCCTCTGATAGGCCCAAGTGTGTATTGTTCTGCTCTATGTGTCCACGTGTTCTCATCATTTAGCTCCCACTTATAAGTGAGAACATGCAGTATTTGGATTTCTGTTCCTGTGTTAGTTTGCTAAGGGTAATGGCCTCCAGCTCTATCCATGTCCCTGCAAAGGATATGACCTCACTTTTCATGGCTGCATAGTATTCCATAGCATATATGTATTGTATCTTCTTTATCCCAACTCTCATTGATGGGGATTTAGGCTGATTCCATGTCTTTGCTATTGTGAATAGTGTTGCAATGAAGATATGCATGCATGTGTCTTTATAAGAGACCAATTTATATCCCTTTGGGTTTATACCTAGTAATTGGATTGTTGAGTTAAATGGTGTTTCTCTCATTAGGTTTTTGAAGACCTGCTACACTGTTTTGAACTAATTGTTAAACTAATTTACACTAACACCAATAGTGTATAAGCATTCCTTTTTCTCCACAACCTTGTCAGCATCTGTTATTGTTTTACTTTTGAGTAATAGCTGTTCTGACTTGTGTGAGATGGTATCTCATTGTGGCTTTGGTTTGCATTTCTCTAATGATCAGTGACGCTTAGCTTTTCTTCATATGCTTGTTGGCTGCATATATGTCTTCTTTTGAGAAGTGTCTGTTTATGTCCTTTACTCATTTCTTAATGGGGTTTTTTGATTTTTATTGTAAATTTGTTTAAATTTCTTATAGATCCTGGATCACATACATGCTTTGTCAGATGCATAGTTTGAATTTTTTTTTCTTCCATTCTGTAGGTTGTCTGTAACTAGGGTGGTGAAATATCTCTACAAGGAGAACTACAAACTGCTGCTTAAAAAAATCAGAGATGACACAAACAAATGTAAAAACATTCCATGCTCATAGACAGGAAGAATCAATATCATAAAAATGACCATACTGACAACAGCAATTAATAGATTTGATGCTATTCCTATCAATCTAACATTAACATTTTTCACAGAACTAAAAAAAAGTTTTAAAATTCATGTGGAACAAAATAAAAGATGAAATAGACAAGGCAAGCCTAAGCAAAAAGAACAAAGTTGGAGGCATCATACTACCCAATTTGAAATTATACTACAGTACAAAACAGCATGGTATGGGTACAGTAACCAAAACAGCATGGTGTGGGTACAAGAACAGACACATAGACCAATAGAACAGAATAGAGAATCCAGAAATGAGACTTCACACCTGCAACTATCTGATTTTTGACAAACCTGACAGAAACAAGCAATGGGGAAAATATTTCCTATTCAATAAATGGTGATGGGATAACTGGTTAGCCACATGCAGAAGATTAAAACTGGACCCTTTCCTGACACTACATAAAAAAATTATATCAAGATGAATTAAAGACTTAAATGTAAACCCCAAAACTACAAAAGCCCTAGAAGAAAACCTAGACAATACCATTCAGGACATAGGCATAGGCAAAGAATTCATGATGAAGATTAATTGCAAACAAAATTAATTGCAACAAAAGCAAAAATTGACAAATGGGATCTAATTAAACTAAAGAACTTCTGCACAGCAAAAGAAACTTTGCATTTTCAACACTGGAGCCAAGACAACACAAAGGGAGAAAGAATGGATTCTTCAAAAAATGATGCTGGGGCAATTGCATACCCACATAGTAAAGAAGGAAGTTCGACTCCTTCCTCACACCATATACAAAAATTTACTCAAAATCAACAAAAGACCTAAATGTAAGAGCTTAACTATTAATTCTTAGAAGGAAATATAAATATAAATATTTGTGATCTTAGATTAGGCAATGGTTTCTTATACACGACACTCTTAAAACTTAACAACAGGTTCTGAGATAGCCAAATAGGAATAGCTTCAGTCTGTAGCTCCCAAAGTGATCAACACAGAAGATGGGTGATTTCAGCATTTCCAACTGAGGTACCTGGTTCATCTCATTGGGACTGGTTGGATAGTGGGTACAGCCCGCAGAGGGTGAGCTGAAGTAGGGCAGGACATCGCCTCACCTGGGAAACTCAAGGGGCGGGGGGATTTCCCTTTCCTAGCCAAGCAAAGCCCTGACAGACTGTACCTGGAAAAACGGGACACTCTCACCCAAATACTGCACTTTTCCTATGGTCTTAGCAACTGGCAGACCAGGAGATTCTCTCCCATGCCTGGTTCAGTGGGTCCCACACCCATGGAGCCTTGCTCACTGCTGATGCAGCAGTCTAAGATCGAACTGTGAGGCAGCAGCCTGGTGAGGGCAAGGGCATCTGCCATTGCTAAGGCTTGAGTAGATAAATAAAGCAGCCGGGAAGCTTGAACTGGGCAGAGCCCAACACAGCTCAGCAAGGCCTACTGCCTCTATAGACTCCACCTCTGTGGGCAGGACATAGCTGGACAAAAGGCAGCAGAAATTTCTGCAGACTCAAATGTCATGGACAGACTGCCTCAAGTGGGTCCCTGACACCTGGGTAGCCTAACTGGGAGGCACCTCCCAGTAGGGGCTGACAGACACCTCATATAGGTGGGTGCCCATCTGGGACGAAGCTTCTAGAGGATGGATCGGGTAGCAATATTTGCTGTTCTGCAATATTTGTTGTTCTGCAGCCTCTGCTGGTGATACCCCGGCAAACAGAGTCTGGAGTGGGACTCCAGCAAACTCCAAAAGACTTGCAGCTGTGGGACCTGACTGTTAGAAGGAAAACTGACAAACAAAAAGGAATAGCATCAACATCAACAAAAGGACATCAACACAAAACACCATCTGTAGATCACCAACATCAAAGACCAAAGGTAGATGAAACCTCAAAGATGGGAAGAAACCAGAGCAGAAAAACTGACAATTCTAAAAACCAGACACCTCTTCTCCTCCAAAGGATCACAGCTCCTCACCAGCAATGAAACAAAGCTGGATGGAGAATGACTTTGATGAGTTGACAGAAGTAGGATTCAGAAGGTGAGTAATAAGAAACTTGTCCAAGCTAAAGAAGCATGTTCTAACCCATCACAAGGAAGCTAAAAACCTTGAGGAAAGGTGAGACGAATGGCTAACTAAAATAAACAGTGTAGAGAAGAAATTAAATGACCTGATGGAGCTGAAAACCACAGCAAAAGAACTTCATGAAACATGCATGAGCTTCAATAGCTGATTTGATCAAGTGGAAGAAAGGAAATCAGCGATCGAAGATCAACTTAATGAAATAAAGTGTGAAAACAAGTTTAGAGAAAAAAGAGTAAAAAGAAATGAACAAAGCCTCCAAGGAACATGGGACTATGGGAAAAGACCAAATCTACATTTGACCGGTGTACCTGAAAGTGACAGAGAGAATGGAACCAAGTTGGAAAACACTCTTCAGGATATTATCCAGAAGAACTTCTCAAACCTTGCAAGGCAGGCCAACATTCAAATTCAGAAAATACAGAGAACACCACAAAGATACTCCTCAAGAAGAGCAACCCCAAGACACATAATTGTCAGATTCACCAAGGTTGAAATGAAGGGAAAAATGTTAACGGCAGCCTGAGAAAAAGGTCAGGTTACCCACAAAGAGAAGCCCATCAGACTAACAGCAGATCTCTTGGCAGAAACCTTACAAGCCATAAGAGAGTAGGGGCAAATATTCAACATTCTTAAAGAAAAGACTTTTCAACCCAGAATTTCATAACCAGCCAAACTAAGATTCATAAATAAAGGATAAAATAAATAAAATCCTTTACAGAGAAGCAAATGCTGAGAGATTCTGTCACCACTAGGCCTGCCTTACAAGAGCTCCTGAAGGAAGCACTAAATGTGGAAAGGAACAACTGATACCAGCCACTGCAAAAACATGCCAAATTGTAAAGACCATCTGTACTATGAAGAAACTTTATCAATTAACAGGCAAAATAACCAGCTAACATCATAGTGACAGAATCAAATTCACACATAACAATATTAACCTTAAATGTAAATGGGCTAAATGCCACAATTAAAAGATACAGACCGACAAAATGGATAAAGAGTCAAGACCCATCAGTGTGTTGTATTCAGGAGCCCCATCTCATGTGCAGAGACACACATAGGATCAAAATAAAGAGATGGAGAAAGATCTACCAATGAAAGGGAAAGCAAAAACAAAAAAACAAAAAAACAAAAACAAACAAACAAAAAAAAACTGGGGTTGCAATCCTAGTCTCTGATAAAACACATTTTAAACCAACAAAGATCAAAAAAGACAAAGAAGCCCATTACATAATGGTAAAGGGATCAATTCAACAAGAAGAGCTAACTATCCTAAATATATATGCACCCAATACAGGAGCACCCAGATTCATAAAGCAAGTGCTTAGAGACCTACAAAGAGACTTAGACCCCCACACAATAATGATGGTATACTTTAACAACCCACTGTCAATATTAGACAGATCAATGAGACAGATGGTAAACAAGGATATCCAGGACTTGAATTCAGCTCTGCACCAAGCGGACCTAATAAACATCTACAGAACTCTCCACCCCAAATCAACAGAATATATATTCTTCTCAGCACCACATCCCACTTATTCTAAAATTGACCACATAATTGGAAGTAAAACACTCCTCAGCAAATGAAAAGAATAGAAATCATAACAAACTGTCTCTCAGACCATAGTGCAATCAAATTAGAACTCAGGATTAAGAAACTCATTCAAAACTGCACAATTGCATGGAAACTGAACAGCCTGGTCCTGAATGACTACTGGGTACATAACGAAATGAAAGCAGAAATAAAGATGTTCTTTGAAACCAATGAGAACAAAGATACAACATACCAGAATCTCTGGGACACATTTAAAGCAGTGTGTAGAGGGAAATTTATAGCACTAAATGCCCACAAGAGAAAGCA
>NW_016809144.1:59245-67166 GCF_001698545.2 Rhinopithecus bieti | reverse complement strand
GATCATTAAAAGTCAGGAAACAACAGATGCTGGAGAGGATGTGGAGAAATAGGAATGCTTTTAAACTCTTGGTGGGAGTGTAAATTAGTTCTACCATTGTGTGCCCACAGCCTTGGGCAATTCCTCAAGGATCTAGAACTAGAAATACCATTTGACCCAGTGATCCCATTACTGGGTATATACCCGAAGGATTATAAATCATTCTACTATAAACAACACATGCCTACATTTGTTTATTGTGGCACTATTCACAATAGCAAAGACTTGGAACTACCCCAAATGTCCATCAGTGATAGACTGGATTAAGAAAATGTGGCACACATACATTATGGAATACTAGGCAGCCATAAAAAAGGATGAGTTCATGTCCTTTGCAGGGACATGGATAAAGGTGGAAGCCATCATTCTCGGCAAACTATCACACAGACAGAAAACCAAACACCGCATGTTCTCACTCATAGGTGGAAATTGAATAATTAGAACACTTGGACACAGGGTGAGAAACATCACACACTGGGGACTGTTGGGGAGGTGGGGGGCTAGGGGAAGGATAGCATTAGGAGAAATACCTAATGTAATTGACGAGTTGATGGGTGCAGCAAACCATCATGGCATATGTATACCTATGTAACAAACCTGCACATTGTGCACACATACCTTAGAACTTAAAGTAAATAATAATCAAAAAAACAACAACAACAACAACAACAACAACAAAAAGGTAAATACCACAAATTAATAATGGGCAAAGGATTTGAATAGACAAATACCAAGATGATACACAAATGGCCAGTTAATACATCAAAAATGTTCAACATCATGAGTCACTAGATCAGTGCAAATAAAAACCACATGTGCTGATAAGACAGGCTTCCAAAAGAGTATTTTCTAGACAAAACACTAAGGCGGATGCAGAGCTACTGAGCCACTCTCTATTCCCTGTCTAAAGCATCTCCACCCTTTCATTCTAAGCATGTACCCTTGCTTCTAATGCCACAAAAAGCAGGATATAGATGAATTGTTAGCTGCCTAGATGCTGAGACCCGACTACCTCTGTTGTTGCAACATCAAGAGATTGCACTATAAGGTAAGCAATGTAGGTACCGTGTTACTGTCATTATTTTTCTTTTAAAGATGATACAACTAAGTTAGCACCATAGAAGGATGCAACCCCTTCAGTGGAGGCTTCATGAGTAGGCAGCACCCTTTCCTTGCCCAGGCACTGCCAAGATATTATTCAGTTTTCCTCTGGCTTTCACTGTTAGTATAAGAAATCAGTAGTTTCCTTTGTGGGTTAACTGCTTTTTTTTTTTTTTTTTTTTTTTTTTCCCCCTCTCTCTGACTGCATTTAGGTTAACCTTTTTGTCATTGGTGCTTTTCATTTTCTTTCTTTTTTTTTTTTTGAGACAGAGTCTTGTTCTGTCACCCAGGCTGGAGTGCAGTGGCATGATCTTGGCTCACTGCAACCTTCGCCTCCCGGACTCAAGTGATTCTCCTATCTCAGCCTCCCAAGTAGCTGAGCTTACAGGTGCCCACCACTACACTTGGCTAATTTTTGCATTTTTAGTAGAGACTGGGTTTCACCATGTTGGCCAGACTGGTCTCAAACTCCTGACCTCAAGTGATCTGCCCACTTTGGCCTCCCAAAGTGCCAGAATTACAGGTCTGAGCCACAGCATCAACCCTTCAGTTTCATTATGATAGATCTTTGTATCGATTACTTATTCATTGCATTTGAATTCATCATAATGCCAGAATCTGAAGGTTTATATCTCTCAAAATATTTTCTTTTTTTAAAAAAAATTATTTTATTTTAAGTTCTCAGATACATGCACAGGACATGCAGGTTTCTTACACAGGCAAATGTGTGCCATGGTGGTTTACTGCAACTATCAACCCATCACCCAGGTATTAAGCCCTGCGTGCATTAGCTATTTATCCTGATGCTCTCCCTCCCCCTTCCCCCGTGTCAGGTCCTGGTGTGTGTTGTTGCTCTGCCTGTGCCCATGTGTTCTCATTGCCCTCAACAAGGTTTTCTATAAATGGTATCCAAGAAATGTGAACAGTAACTAGAAGGGGATGTGAGGAAGAGGAAGGTTTGACTTGTTTACGATTTGAGAAATAATAGCATACATGTTACTAAGGGATCTGACCTAGTAAAGAAAAATTGGTGATGCAGTGGGGAAAGAGTTACTGTAGTCCTTGATCAGCTAAGAGAGGATGAGATTGTGTTGGGATGGAGGAATGAGCCTTAGAAAGGAAGACCAACAGTTACTGTAAAAGAGAGAAGATAGGGTGTATGAGTACATATGTTTTGTTGGGCAGACTGGGTGGAGGTGAGAGTTTGTAGATTGTTTGTTATTAAATTATTTCTGTGTTTTCAATAAAGATTTTGTCAAGTTGGCCCCTTCACATGTTTTCATGCAGATTATATGGAAGATCAATTTGTGTCAGAAATTTGCAATAAGCTTAGAAAAAAATGCTGCTTATCTAGAGCAGTGATTCTCAATAGGGGTGATATTATCCCCAGGGGATATCTAATATGTCTGGAGATATTTTGCTTGGCCCACCTGCTGGAGGACTGCTGGCATCCAGTGGGTAGAGGTCACAAATGCTGCCAAGCACCTGCACAGGCAAGCCCCATAAAACAGAAAACTGTGTGGCCCAAAATGTCAATAGTGTTAAGGTTGAGAAACCCTGATCTAGAGCAGTGGTAGGCAATTTTTTTTTTAGAAAGGAAAATAGAAAACATTTTAGGATTGGAAGCCATTTGGTTTCTGTTGTAACTACTTAACTCTGCGATTGCAGTGTGAAAGGTGCCATAGACAAAATAATAATAAGTGGTCCTGGCTGTATCCCAATAAGCTTTATTTATAAAAACAGGCAGGTGGCCCATGGGCAGAGTTTGATAACCTCTGATCTAGAGGACTCTTGCTTTTTCTGCAACCATCTAAGAAATAGAGGCAGAGTTTGGACTAATCATAGATGGTAGCCATGATTAAAACTTCTTCATTCCTGGTGAATATCGATGCTTTTATATGTTGGCTGTCCCCCTATTTGGTGCTTAGTGAATACTTTAAAATCCAGACTTAAATAAGTCAGTAAGTCACTAGTTCTTAATTTCAAAGTTAAATTTTCTTCTCTCATTTGCCCACTGCCCCTGCCACCCGAGGTGGTCTAATAGCTCCTCTTCCTAGTCACATGTTTAGGATTGCTATTATCCAAAAGATAATAACCATTGGCAAGGGTGTGGAGAAAAGGGAACTCTAGTACACTGTTGGTGGGGACTCAGATTGATATAGCCATTATAGAAAACAGTATGGAGATTCCTAAAGAAATGAAAAATGGGACTCCCACACAATCCAGCAATCCCTCTTCTAGGTATATATCCAACTGAACTGAAATTAGCACTTCATAAAGATATCTGCACTACCATGTTCAGTGTAGCATTATTCCCAATAGCCAAGATATGGAAACAACCTAGTGTCCATCAACAGGCGAATGTATAAAGAAAATGTGATACATATGCAGTTAAATATTATTCAGCCTTAAAAATTTGCCATTTGCTACAATGTGGATGGACCTTGCAGACATTATGCTAAGTGAAATAAGCCAGATACGGAAAGAAAAATATTGCATTATCTCATTTATAGTGGAATCCAAAATAAAACGATCAAATACAGCCATGCATCACTTAACAATGGGGATATATTCTAAGAAATGCATTGTTAGGTGATTTCATTGTTGTGTGAAAAGCATAGAATGTACCTACATAAACAGAGATGGTAAAGCCTACTATAGACTACACACCTACATGGCATAACCTATTGCTCCTAGGTTACCAACCTGTACAGCATACTACTGTACTAATACTGTAGGCAATTATAATATGATGATAAGCATTTGTGTATCTAAACATATCTAAACATAGAAAAGGTACAGTAAAAAAAGGGCATAAAATATTTTTTTAAATGGCATACCTGTATAGGGCACTTCCCATGAATGGGGCTTATAGGACTCGGGGTTGCTCTGCGTGAGTCTGTGAGTAAGTGGTGAGTGAATGTGAAAGTCTAACACATTATGGTACACTACTGTAGACTTTATAAAACTGTACACTTGGGCTACACCAAATTTATTAATTTTTCTTTCTAAAATAATAAACTAAGTTTATTGTATCTTGTTAACTATATACATTTTTAATTTTTAAAAAACTTTTTTGACTCTATTGTAATAACATCTTAAAACACAAACACATTATACAGTTCCACAAACAAATTTTTCCTTGCATTCTTACTCTGTAAGCTTTTCTATTTTTTAAATGTTGCTTTTTTTTTTCTATTTAAACTTTTTTTGTTAAAAATGGAAGACCCACAGACCCCACCCCATTAAGTCCTAAGGCCTACCACAAGGGTCGGAATCCATGAATATCACGGCCTTTCCACCTCCACATCCCTTGTCCCCACTGAAGGGTTTTTTCAGGGGACAGTAACACTCATGGAGCTGTCATCCTTCCTGTGATTGCCAAATGCTTTCCTTCTGGATTACTCCTGAAAGACCTGCTGAAGGCTGTTTTTACAGTTAACTTTTTTTTTGAAATACATAGGAGTACATTTTAAACTAGCATAAAATATATAATACAGTAACACATAACCAGTAACAGTCCATTTCTTATCCATTGTTAGTATTATGTTTGTGACACATAATTGAAATGTGCTATGCTTTTTACATGATGGGCAGCACAGTAAATTTGTTTACACCAGCGTCCACCACAAAACACTTGAGTTAATGAATGCATTGTGACTGCTATAACATCACTAGACTATAGAAAATTTCAGCTCCCATTTATTATTCTTATAGGACCACTGTTTGTATAAAGGCAGTCCATTGTCACCTAAAACATCCCATTTATTGTACTTCGAACCTGTATACAGAGATAGAGAACAGTGGGGGGTGTGGGAGAGGGGGAAATAGGGAGCTAAGGTCAAAAGGAACAAAGGTAAGCAGATATGTGAGTAGCAAGTCTAGAACATCCTACAGATGTGCAACATGAGAATTATAGTTGATAAAACTGTATTATATTAGAGATTTTGTTAAATAAATAAATTTAACAAAAAAGCTTATAAAAGTAACTACATGAGGTGATTGCTATGTTAACCTACTTCACTATAGTAACTATTTTATTATTTCTATAGTTCCCATAACATAATGCTGTAAACCCCAAATATACAAAATAAAATTTATTTGTTAAAAGCTGGCCCCCACATCTCTATTGACATAATTTTGAATTGTTGTTTTGGTAACCTAGTATCCTCCAGACTCAGCAATAAATCTTCTGTCTAGATTAATTTAATGTTATTTGAACTGTAGCATCTTTTATGATGTAGCAAATAAAATTGAAGCTTCAGAATATTTTATAAAAAAATAGAAGACCTTTGGAGTTAAATGATCTTGAATTCCAGTATCAGCTCATCCATTTATTAACTTGGAACTGAGAATTAATTTATTTAACCACTTGGGCTTCATTATCTTAAACAGCAAATTTCTAATTCACAAAATTGTTAAGGGGATTTTATTAGATAATGTAACCAAAGTTTGAAACTCAGTGACCACCACAAGGTAGCTTTTTAGTAATTAGTGGCTTTTAGCAGTAGTATTATTATTACCAAACTACTTGAGAAAATCCAAATATTTCTGAGGCAATTAGACTTTTCCCCAAACATTTTGCATTTTAAACCAGATGCTTCACTTATTTAAACAATGAGATGCCTGATAGACTGTCCTGTAAAAACAAATACTAATACTGTGGTATTTCTTTGTGCCTAAAATAGTTTTTGCATATTTCTGCTTGTAGAAATATGTCACACTTTCAATTTTCCAAGTACAAATTGTCAGACAAGTCATATGTAAAAAAGAACTGTTTTCTGAATCAGTAAATACAAGAGAAGTTGGTAAAATCTTCCCTGTTTCACTTTCTTTCTCATAGTTACTTAGCCACCAGCTAGTACTTTTGAAAAATCTCCTTTGAATACTAAATACTATTGAGATTTGTGTTTATTACTAAATTGAGGATTAAATATGCAGTCACCATTTTCGTAAAGGACAAAATTGAAACCTAGGTAAAATTACCTCATTGCCATGAAGAGACCAATGTTTGTCCCTTCCTGTTTATGTGCTGTTACTTATGCATAATATAGTAATAAGAAAGTCCCTGAGACTGGGATTGCAAATATGAGTGTGTAATGCAGCCAACCACCCTTCTTTAATATTTATTATAAGCCAGTCCTCCATAGGCATTCCTTACTTGATTTGAGAACACGCCCATTTAGTGTTATATGAATAAGGAGACAGTACATTTTGGTTTCCCTGGGATGATCTAGTTTACCTCTGTTGTAAATCAGTTAAAACTGTTCATTATTTTAGCACTTCTTTTTATTCCCCTAACTGACCTGTTTTGGATAATAAATTACATGGTGACCCTAGATTTGAAAAATTTGGAGGCACTCTGAAAGAAAGCAATTGAAATATTATTAGAGGCATTGGGAATGGCCCCTATTAAGAAATGACAAAAGGAATTGGCTTTATTTATTTGTTGAAAAAAAGAGAAAACTTAGGGAGATTATGCTCTTCAAGAAGCAAATATGGAAGAATATGCTGTAAGAAGAATCAAAAGCTTCTGCCTCTTTCCTTCTCGGGGCTTAACAGCGTTACAATTCACACACTGAAGGTATGCTGTGTGGAAATTAGAGGTTAGGAAACCACTGCATGCACTAAATTGCACTCCCAGTAAAGGTTATTTTTTCCTGTTTGGAATATTCTTTAAGAAACACACAGAAAATGGACATACTCTATGGCTAAGCAACTCTACTCCTAGGTATATACCCTAGAGAAACTTGTGCAAATATACATAAGGATGTACCTGCCAGGATTTTATTAGCTTCACTGTCTGTAATAATTGCATACTGAAAATAACTCATCTCTCTACCAACAATACAATTTAAAAAGTATGGGGTCGGGACGGAGCAAGATGGCCGAATAGGAACAGCTCCAGTCTCCAACTCCCGGCGCGAGTGACACAGAAGACCGGAGATTTCTGCATTTTCAACTGAGGTACTGGGGTCATCTCACTGGGGAGTGCCAGACAATCAGTGCTGGTCAGCTGCTGCAGCCCAACCAGCGAGAGCTGAGGCAGGGCGAGGCATTGCCTCACCTGGGAAGTGCAAGGGGGAAGGGAATCCCTTTTCCTAGCCAGGCGAACTGAGACACACAACACCTGGAATATCGGGTAATTCCCACCTCAATACCACACTTTAAGCAAACGGGCACACCAGGAGATTATACCCAAACCTGGCCGGGAGGGTCACACAGCCATGGAGCCTCCCTCATTGCTAGCACAGCAGTCTGCGATCTAACCACAAGGAAGCAGCGAGGCTGGGGGAGGGGCGCCTGCCATTGCTGAGGCTTAAGTAGGTAAAGAAAGCTGCTGGGAAGCTCGAACTGGGTGGAGCTCACAGCAGCTCAAGGAAACCTGCCTGTCTCTGTAGACTCCACCTCTGGGGACAGGGCACAGCTAAAAAACAACAGGGAAAGCAGCAGAGGCCTGTGCAGACGCGAACGACTCTGACAGCTTTGAAGAGAGCAGTGGATCTCCCAACATGGAGGTTGAGATCTGAGAACGGAAAGACTGCCTGCTCAAGTGGGTCCCTGACCCCTGAGTAGCCTAACTGGGAGACATCCCCCACTAGGGGCAGTCTGACACCCCACACCTCACAGGGTGGAGTACACCCCTGAGAGGAAGCTTCCAAAGTAAGAATCAGACAGGTACAGTTGGTGTTCAGCAATATTCTATCTTCTGCAACCTCTGCTGCTGATACCCAGGCAAACAGGGTCTGGAGTGGACCTCAAGCAATCTCCAACAGACCTA
>NW_016809144.1:49001-55810 GCF_001698545.2 Rhinopithecus bieti | reverse complement strand
GGGGAACATCACACATCGGGGCCTATCATGGGGAGGGGGGAGGGGGGAGGGATTGCATTGGGAGTTATACCTGATATCAATGCCGAGTTGATGGGTGCAGCACACCAACATGGCACAAGTATACATATGTAACAAACCTGCACGTTATGCACATGTACCCTAGAACTTAAAGTATAATAATAATAAAGAAAACCTCCTTAAAAACTGTAAAAAAAAAAAAAAAATGGGGTCTTCAGATAGTGGAATATGCTATACATAAACAAAAATGATTGAAGCATAGCTGTGTGCTACAATATGTAGAAATATGAAAAACATCATGTTGAGCAAAAGACATAAGTTACAAAAGAATACATGAAGTACGATTTCCATGTATACAAAACTCAAAAAATAGGCGAAACTAATTATTTAGTCTTGGTAGCTCCAGACAAAAGCATAAATAAAGGATTCAAGTTCAAGCATTAAATTGAAACGTGAAACTGCAGATCTTCAACCATTGTTAACTTACAAAAAATGGCAAATTTGTTTTTATTAAGTAGCTTATTTGGGAGGCACAAAAAATAGCTTAAGAGTGGCCAGGTGCAGTGTCTCACGCCTGTAATCCCAGCACTTTGGGAGGCTGAGGCAGGCAGATCATGAGTTCAAGAGATCGAGACCATCCTGGCCAACATGGTGAAACTTTATCTCTACTAAAAATACAAAAATTAGCTGAGCGTGGTGCTGTATGCCTGTAGTCCCAGCTAGTCAGGAGGCTGAGGCAGGAGAATCGCTTGAACCCGGGAGGCAGAGGTTGCACTGAGCCCAGATCACACCACTGTACTCCAGCCTGGTGACAGAGTGAGACTCCGTCTTTAAAAAAAAAAAAAAAAAAAAAAAAAAGAGAGAGAAAGAAAGAAAGAAAAGAAAGAAAGAAAAAAAGAAAAAAGCTTAAGAGTGAGGAAATAGACAAGGAAGGGAAGCAGTGCATTTTCAAACCACTTAACCACTGTGAATGTCTGCAACTTAATCTCATTACGGTAACACTAGGGAGCCAGTGAAAAATATGCACCAAGATTAACTTATTTTATGGTTAATGAAGTTCAGATATTTTTACACGATTTCTTGTCAATTTTTGTTAGGGTCCTGCTTCAGGGTTTTCAGACTCTGCACAGCATCCCTGTCTATCTTGAACACCTCTAGCATAATGGGATTGGCTGGAGTGTATGTTCCCAAAGGCATTGTTATTTATACCACAGACTGAAACTGCTATGGAGTCTTTCTTGTTCTGGGCCCAACCCCAAGTGGTAATCTGCCAAATGATGCAATAAATGCCTGAGGCAATATTCTGAAATGTGGCATATGTTCTCCACAATCCAAAAAGATCTACTAAATAACTCTGAAATTCCTCTTTCTTAATTGTAAGAATTGCAACATGCAGTAACTTGTCCTTTAGTTCCTTTACTGCGTTCCACAGACCACTAAATCTCTGAATCCTCCATTAGTGTTGCAGGCCCTTGAATCTTTGAAGGGATTTTATCCAACCCTCTGAGGTGCATTGCCTTATGAGGCCATCTGTACTACTGCAACTTCATGATCCTCAGTTCCAATTATTACATCAAATACTGTGGCTGGATGCGATGTTCTGAGAAATATCTAGAGGATTGAGGTTCCTTTGGACTATATTGTGCTTGAGATCAGGAGAGCTATCAGAGTCCCAGAAAGACTGTGATGTAGTCTACTCTCATCCATCATGATCCATACGGTTTTTGCAAGGGCCAGATTAGTGAATTAGATGGAGATATGATGTTTCTGTATCCTTTAAATTTTTTAAAGAGATATTAATCTCTGCCATTCCATCCAGGATTGGTTGTTTCTAATTCACTGTCTTGCCTGAAGTGAAGGCAGTTTCAAGAATTTCTACCATTTTCTACTACCTTTTATGTTATGATTTTACTCCATGAGTCAAGGAGCCAATCTAAGTTGAGTATCCTTGGGACCATCTCTGAAAACAGGGACAGCTGGTAGCTTCTCTGGTCCTATGTTCTGAATACATTACAGCATGTTCACTCCTTTAAGCCTTTTTATCCTTTTCTAAATACCCCTCTTAGGCAATTTCAACATCTTACCTCATTCACTGTATGCTGTGTTTTTTCCCAAAATCCCAAGGAGCCATTCCAATAGTGCATTAGGAGTGGCTCCACAAGTCCTTGCCAAGATGTTATATCTTGAGTCACAGGACAGTGCCCTTCACAATGAGTTCACCCTTATCCAGCTTATATTCTACCCCCTCAATTTCAGGTATATCCTCACAGTTGCTGCTTATACATATTAGCCAGGCCATGCAGAATGTTTGGTACATAGGTTGTTTCCTCTCATGGAAGAGCAGTTCATCACCAATAAGGCTGTGCTGAGACATAACCCTAGTAACTGCTTTACAAGTTGTGAGTGGAAGGACAGATTTTTAAAAACATGGATATGCTCCTCTCTTCTGTGTAGAATTACTGGGGTAAATGGCCATATATCCCTTAAGTGTGAAGGAATGGGGAAATCACTATTTAAGTACTTGCTGTAACATTACAACGTTCTTCCTTAAGGGGAAGGGGATCTGGCATTCTCTTCAATTGATGGACTTTAGTTTTCAGAATTGATTCTGGTTTGCAAATTGAGTAAAGAAACAATTTTCTATTATGGTGACTAATGACTGTCTTCTGCTCTGCTCTTGTTCTTATAGCTTGTACATGTCATGCAACATCTTTGTTGGATGCCTACCCATCTTGCCTCTAAAAATACCATGGCTATTAGATATCACCACAGATATCTGTGAGAAAGAGATCCTTGGTTATGATTCTGGATGTGTTATCTATATATTGGATCTTCCTTAAGTGAGACTTCTGCATGATTTCCAAGCAAGGAGAGGCTATCTAGCATGGGAGAGTGGAGGACTTACATAGCACAGAGGGGTCAGGATAACCTGAAGGTTCAAGATTTTCACGCACAGAAGAACAGATGTTTCTGTTTCAGGTCTCTGTTTCAGGTTCCTATTACTATTATAACTCTTATTATAAGAGTTTTAAATCCTCCTAGCGCTGGGAACCATTTTCCAAACATGGCCCCAGGATCAAATCCATGCTACACTTGCATAGGCACATGTGCCAGTTTTGTCATATCCCTATGTCTTCAGCTACTTGCCCTTGATTATCTATGTGTAGGCAGCAATCAGTAAGGTTAAATTTCCTAGAGACCTCTCCTTCAGCTGCTAGCAAGTAGTCGAGAGCTAATCTATGTTGATAGATAGCATTTCTCATATGAGTTTCTTGCCAGGCCAGAACAGTCAGGGCTCTGCCAGTTTTATTAGCGATGATTTTTAAGACAGCTTGTAACCATATGATTCAGTTGATCATGTAAATGGGGGTCCAGTATCCCCACGAGCCATCTTGTGCCTAAGTAGCAGGCCCATAATATTGTATGATTCTCTAAGGGGGCCATTTATCATTTTTTCAATTTCCTATAGCTATACTTCTCTTTTCATGGGAAGCATAGACAGGGAAGCCCAGGAGTTTGCCTGTGTTTATAGGCAGTAGGAAGAAAGATAGTTTAATAGTGCCAATAACACAACTACTTGCCTGCTAGTCAGGCAGCTTAGCGTAGGCTCTATGCCCACATATCCAGTATAGCCCAGTGGGGGCCGTCTAGTTCTGGTGGGATTCTGGATGGGCCAAAATTGTCTGCAACTTTGGAAATTTACTGAATGGATTTTTCTCTGTGTGGTTTGAACTCCACCATGTAGTCTTCCTGCAGGAAGAGTGAAGTCCTTCTCCACTCTTGCTATATAGTATTGCCAAATGATTGAGGCTTTTAGGATCTAGAAATTATCAGGGTGATTCTTTTGAGCTGGGAATTCATCAGGAACTGGGTCTGTAGGTACTAATTATTGGGCTTCCCATGGCCACTGATCTCCTATTACAGTTCATCCACATACATAACATGAAGTGACATTGAGAGACTGGGCTACATGTTTGGCTAATTGCAAAAACAAATTTCTTGTTTTTCTGGAATTTCTTGTACTGGCACATTTAGTTCATCACAGAAAGTTTGAAACACTGGCTCAGGAGAGTGTTTGTAAACTTCTCCTCAAACCACAATATTTAATCGAGGATCCAGTCCAGCCCCATCGATTCCTAAGGTCACATGCTCCTCTTTTTTCCAGCAAGGATCGAGGGAATTGGTTATTACTATCTCTAAGGGGTTACACATTGTTCCTTAGTATAGGAAGGGCTATTTTTTCCTTTCTGAAGGTGGACTGGATCTTTTCATTTTTTTTTTTAACCAAGTGGCCTAAATGACACAAGATCAGTATTTACATTTATTTCCATACAGACCTAATTTATGACAGATGTACTTATTTTCTGCCATATAGCCTCTTTTCTAATTAAGAGAACCACACCTTATTCCTAACTTATTACTATTAATGACAGCACAGACATCAAATTTTAAGGTGACTTGTTTGGGCACCCCTTTTTCTTCTGTTTTGGCTAACACTTTACTTGTATCATTTATGAACCCTCACCAATCCTCAGTCCTTAATCTTATTTTAAAAACAGTGGTCATGGGATGCTCAGATGGGTCATAACACACATCGGGTTGGTCATTTCATGGGCTACATACCTTGTATAGAATAACATTATACAAACAAGTTCTTTTTAGACTTCCAGTACACTTATAATAACCATAAAATAATAGGACTGCAGCAACCTTTTGTCCTACTTCAGTGACTTGATGTATACACTGAGAACAGTCCTCAGTCTGAGGAAGGTCAGTTGAAGTCCTTACTGTAAAAGTTCAAATTTTAAGGAAAATGAGTCCCATGATGAGTTTCCTCATGCTTCGGTCTTGTGTGGACCAGTCAGCTTCCGGGTATAACTGGAGCAGGGCTTGTCGTCTTCTTCAGAGTCACTTTGCAGGGGTTGGCAAAGCTGCTCCCATCCATGTACCGCTTACAGTCTACTGATATTTAAGGATGGTCTCAGAGGTTGGGCCTGCTAGAATAAACTGAGTCCAACAGCTCTACACAGTTACGTTCAACTGGGCTCTCTGATACCAGCAGCAAGGTGGTGGGGTTCAGGGTGTTGCAAACTTCAATGGTTATATGCGGATTTTCACATAGCAAGCTTTGGTACTTGGTTAATCTAGCATTTGTTAGCCAATGATGTCCTTTGGTAGTCATTAAAGTTACCACAGCATGGGGGGCCTTTATATTCAAGTTTTGCCTAAGGGTTAGTTTATCTGCTTCTTATGCTAACAGGGCCATTGCTCTAGGGCCCTTAGACTTGGGAGCCAGGCTTTGGAAACCCTGCCTAATTGTTTTGAGAGATAGGCCACTGGCCTTGGCCAGGGCCCCACAGTCTGGGTTAAAACTCCAACTGCCATTTTTTCTCTTTCTGACACATAGAGTGTAAAGAGTTTTGTCAGGTCAGGTAGTCTCAGGGCTGGGGCCGACATGAGTTTTTCTTTTAACTCGTGAAAAGTTCATTGCTGTTGGTTGTAATATATGCAGTTTATCTAATCTACATTTTTATTAACTGTCACCCACCAAAATAATGACTTAAATCCTGCAGCAATTTGATTTCAAGCTTTAAATTGATCTGGTATTCCTCGTGGGACTCCAATTGCATCTAAATAGACATGAGAGTCGAAAGACCCATAAGGGGCTTCTCTCAGTTTACGATGTCTTTTTTTTTTTCCTTCTGGTTGATGAAATGCCAGAGTGAAAGGGATAGCCAATTGGACTAAAGTACATGTGCCACTCCAGTTATTCGGCAGAGTGCCCAGTAAAGGTCCACCACAATACTACCACACATCCACTTGTGGATGAACAATGGCTGACTGATTGATAAGCTCTTGAAAATTCTTAAGCTCACTTCATCCTTTCAGGTCTCCAAGGAACGCTAAGTTTCCTCCCTGTCATGAGAGACATGAAGTGAATGTAGTGTTGGTAGACGGAAGCTGGATGGCCCTCAGGGTCTGACCCGCAGGGTGCCGGACTTCAGTATATAGCAGAGAGAGCTTGGCATGACTTATTACTCCAGGTTGTAGAATACTGGAAAAGAGCTACCATGCAGCCCACACCTGGTCGACTAGAGGACCACCTTAGTGGAAAGGGGACAATCTGGACCTCTGGCCTGCCACGTCCACAAGCATAACAATTGCTTTTGTTTACCATGCAGATGGAATATTTGATCTATTTTAACCAGGCATTTGCATCTTGGCATTCTGTCTTAATTACTAAAGTTTAAGTCTTTAACTTCTATGATCCTCTAGTAAAATGAATGTATGGTTTTAGGAAATTACAAAAACCAGTTGGGGCAGTCCATCCTTGCTCTTTAGTGGTCCACAGAACATTGGACCAACTATGGCATGAAAACTCTACATCGGGGGCAAGACTCCTGGTTAGCACTGGGGTCTTTATCAAAATCTCCTGGAATTAAATGGTCCTAATTTACTAATGCCCAGTCTAAGGAGAATCAGGAGGGACAGAGGTACTTTTCTGAAGTAGAAAGCTGTCTTTGACTTGGCAAGTCCCCACAGGGTATAAGGCAAGCATTAAATGCAATAGTTTGAGGTGAAATTGACTTGGTTATGTTAATAACTAGATGATCAGCAATAGAATGAGGAAAGAAGAAAGAGTAATAGAATAGAAGAAAAGAGTTAAATTTTTCTTAGCTTTAGTTTGGTAAGGTTTTCCCCTGGAACTATGGCCCATGACTCTGGAGGGGGTGGCACTATCTTGACTTGGGTGTGATGAGTTCATTTTTTTTTTTTTTTTTTTTTTTTTT
>NW_016809144.1:32183-48289 GCF_001698545.2 Rhinopithecus bieti | reverse complement strand
ACATGTTTATTTAATTTTAATGTTTGACCGTAAGGTAAGATTTTATAGACTCTTTTAACCTTTTATAATTTTGCTAAAGAGCAGGTTGGTGCTTTAAGAACAACCTGTTATGCTTTTACTTTAATGTCTAGTTCACAGAAAACTGGATGATACTTCTTTAACTTTAGCTAATACGTTTACACACAGAATTTTCTTTACAATTAACATTTTAAAACTTGCTTAAACCTTCAAAACAATAATTTGTTTTCAATAGTTTTACATTCAGGAGGCCTAGCTACTTTTAAATTATACAACTTTTTTGCATAAATTCTTTTTTAGAACATTTTTCTCTTTCATGACTTTCACAGACAATTCTTCAACATGCCTCAGCTTTCTGACTTATTACAAATAATTCTTTCTTTAAACAACCAGTTAATTTATTTCAGGACAATAATTTACCATATAATACTTTTTATATAAATTCCGCCCCCCCCTTTTTATTCCTTTTTTGTTTTTTCCTTAGGATACTTCTGAACTGATGAGGTGTGTTCACAATGAGCTTTCCTCTAAAAGTTATTATTTTTTAACTTTTTTTTTGTTGTTGTTGGCAAAGCAGTTGCCACTACAGATTGAATGCATTTGGACCATCCGTAGGTTATGGGGTTAAGGATTTTTGATAGGAAGGCCTCAGTGCTTTCAGGATACGTCCTTGTTTACACCAAAAACAAAGTGATATTGGAGTGATATAGGGTTAGGAGAATACCTTCAATTATCAATTATAGGTTTTAAATTTACCTTGGCATTTAAAGGAATAGGGTACACTTTTTTTCCCTTAACTACTTGTATATCTCTCTCTTTCTTTTTCTTTCTGTCTTTGACTTTCCTTTTGCCTCTGTCTCTTCCTCTCTCTCTCTGCCTCTCTCTTTCTCCCTCTCTCTCCTTGTTTGTCTCTTCCTCTCTCTCTTGGCCTCTTTTCCTCTCTGTTTCTTTCCTTTCTCTCTCTCTGCTGGTCTTTCCTTGCCTCTGCCAGTCGCTTATGCTGCTGTTCTCTCAACGACTGTGTGTTGGGGGCAGGGGGTCTAAAACCAGCTGTAACCAAGTGTGTATGTAAAGGAGCTGGTCTGGGTTCCCTAGCTTACATGTTACCTTGTGCCATATCTTTGAAATAAGGGACCTGTCCAGGCTTCCTTCTAATGGTCAACCAACTTAGAATGCTGGCCAGTCTATCTTACACAAAGTTTTAAGTTTTGCTGGTGTCATAGTACTCCATAGTCTCCCTTAAATTCCTTTTTGAAATTTTTCAACACAGTTTCTAGTAGAGTGGGCTCATTTGTGCCTGATCTATGCTTCTTCAAGACAAAACACCATGCTCACACCACACACACACCACAAAACAAAGAACGGGTAAAAGGGGCACACACACTTTTGCAGTTTGCACCAAACCAAAATCAAAACCAAAATCAGAGTATCCAGAAATCCAAGCCAGGTCAAAACCAAAACCAAAGTATCAAGCAATCCAAGTCAAGTAAGAAGCAAAAACCAAAGTGCCAGTACAGGCACACCGTGGATGATCAGGCCACACTTACACTCAAATGGAGTAGGCAAGTTCCCAAGATCAAGCCTGTCAAGCAATTCAAACCAAGTCAAAACCAAAACCAAAGTCCTGATAAAGGCATGCCATGGGTGATCAGGCCACGCTTCCACTCAAATGGAGTGGGCAAGTTTCAAAGACTAGTCTTACCAAGTTTTAGATGTCCAGACTCCAAGTGCCCGTTCCTTCCCAGTGTTCAGCCGCTGTGTTGATCCTCCAAGGGGGCCTGCCACACACTGCTTTAGCCAGGCGTCCTACCCAGGAGCACTCTCAGGATCCACGTCACTCGGGCTGGTTGGAGTCCCCCACAGGGATGTTCCACAGGGCAGGCTTAAGCCGCCTAAGGAGCTGCCTTGACCATCCACCATTCACCTTGCTTCCCAATCAGGGAACCAAGAAATGTAGCAGGACGAGCCACAGACAAAACTCCTCAGACACCGAGTTAAAGAAGGAAGGGGTTTATTTGGCCATGGACATAGGCAAGACTCCTGTCTCAAGAGCTGAGTTCTCTGAGTGAGCAATTCCTGTCCCTTTTAAGTGGTCACAACTCTAAGGGGGTGAGTGTGAGAGGGTTGTGATCGATTGAGCAAGCAGGAAGTATGCGACTGGGGGCTGCACGCAGCAGTAACTAGATCGGAACAAAATAGGATAGGGCTTTTCACAGTGCATTTCTATACAATGTCTGTAATCTGTAGATAACATAACCAATTAGGATCTTTAACTACTAAGCCCAGGGTGTGGCACTGGGCTGTCTGCTTGTGGATTTCATTTCTGCCTTTTAGTTTTTACTTTTTCATTCTTTGGAGGCAGAAATTGGGCATAAGGCAATATGAGGGGTGGTCTCCTCCCTTATCGAGCAATGTATGATATCAATACCTTATAGAGCAATGTATGATATCAATTATTTTAGTTTGAATTCTCCCAGAAGCAGATTTTGAAATCAGGATTTAAGTGAATATGGTTTATTTGAGGGATGAAGGCAACCCTGGTAGGAAGGCAAGGAAGATAACCAACTACCACTGTGGACAACTGAAGATTAACCCCACTAGATAAACTCAGAGAGCCACTGTGAAGCTCTCCTCAGTTGTCCCAGTGGAGGGGAAGATGGAGCCAGAGCACCTTTATACCAATTCCCATCCATCATTGTTTAAGGGTGCTCTATGGGTATTTTTCAGCACTTGCACAACAAAGTTTGCTTTAACAGCAAGTGAAAGCTCCGGGCAACGACCTTAGGCATTGAGAGCTGTGTGCATTAAAGTGCTAAAGGCAAGGGCTGTGGGTGGGATGCTGACAGCCTCAGCCAAACAAAATCGTATTATAAATGTATATGTGGGAAATAAAACTACAAAGAGAATAAAGAAATGATTATCACAAAATTGATGTTTTAAATGTTTTAAAATAGATATTAATTATTTAACTTGCTCTAATTAGGTTTGGATTTGCACAAGTAGTTTCTATCTGGCATCTCAAACTACTGAAGCACTGTTTGTATTTTAATGATTAATAAGATATATTGCCAAATTCCAATTTACTGAAGAACAACTTAGTTAAGAAATAAATCAATCTGACTTAAGTCCTTGTGTTATAAACATAGGCTTCACTGCTTATTTTTATGGCCCCATGCTACTGTCTAATTTAGCACATTTATTCCTGAATTCTGAAGATATCAGTCTTATAATCCATATTATTGACAGGTCTTTCCCTCCGTTGCCACTATAATCTTTCCTATGAAGGGAAAAATTAATGAGCTGTATTTGCCAATGGTTTACTTGTGTGAACTAACTCTCCTCTCTCTTAATGCAAACCAACCAAATTCTCAACAATGTTTGATGATAATGATGATGATAATCAATATTTGCCTAGTGTTTTTATTTGCCAGACACTGCTCTATGCACTTTCCCATATGATATATCATTTAATGTCCATATAAATCTGGTAAAGTATGCTCATTTTTGTTCACATTTTTTAAGTGAAGAAACTGAGATCTGGAGAGCTTAAATAACTTGACCAAGATTACTTAGCCAGGGATAATAAACAATAGAAACACAGGTTGAATCAGCTTATCCCTAAAAAAGGGACTATATAGATTAACGTAACCAAAGCAGAGAAAGGTCAGGGGAATTGTTGACCTCAGGGGAAAAAAAAAACGATTCACATCCTTGAATACTGAGATGATTCTGTCTCTTGTCTTTTCTTCTTTCAATGTGTTAGCTTCATTTTTTCAGCCAAGTTGTTCCCATGAGTCTGGAAAGTAGGTTGCAAGTAGTACTCAGTTTTGGTTGTAGTCTGATATTTTAAACACTTTTCTTCTCCAGTTGAGGGAGGAATCTTGTCGTGCCAGCTTAGATCATGTGCTCATTCCATTAATCTGGGGTCAAAAAACTACAGCTTGCACCTATTTTTGTAATAAAGCTTTATTGTAACACAGCCATGCTCATTCTCTTACATTTTGTATATGGTTGCATTCATAGTAAAAGGGCTGAGTTGAGTAGTTGCAACAGAAGTCATATAGTCTACAACACCTAAAATACTTACTATCTGGCTCTTTACAGAAAAAGTTTGCTGACCCCTACCATAGGTCAACAACTATGGCAACTTGGTCACAGCTCTTCATATTGTTCCCACTTCATTTGAGTCAAGTGCATGGTTGTTGCTACATGGGTTGACATTTTGTCCTCCAAAATGTCTTCAAAAAGAGTACAGTGTGATCCAGCCTCCAATCTGAAAACTTTTTGTGTTTTCAGAAGCAGTAAGTCAGCAAAGCATAAAATTTATATTATTGGAGCAAACATTTATCATTGGTGAAAAGACTACCATTCCATATTTTCTTAAAAGCAGTATCTGAGTGATTTATTGGGCCTGAGAAAGATTGCCACAAGTTGATGAAGCAGAATTGTTTTGTGACTAAGATACTTGAAATACATTTCATAAGGCTATAGTTACCATTGAGAGTGATTACTCTGATAAACCTGGCCATAGTAAATTGAAAAACTTCTTGAAAATATTTATTATTCTAGATACCATTACAAACATTTGTGATTCATGGGAGGAGATCACAATATCAACATTAACAGAATTTTGGAACAACGTGTTTGCAACCCTCACAGGTGACTTTAAAGAGCTCAAAGACTTCAGTGGAGGAAATTACTGAAGATGCGGTGAAAATACCAAGAGAACTGGAATCAGAAGTGGGGCCTGAAAATGTGACTGAATTGTTGTAATCTCATGATAAAACTTGAACAAATGTAGAGTTGGTTCTCTGGATGAGCAAAGAAAGTGTTTTTTTGAGATGGAGTCTACTCCTGGTGAGGATGCTGCAAACACTGTTGAAATGACAATGAAGGATTTAAAATATCATATAAACATATTTAACAAAATAATCACAGAATTTGAGAGGGTTCACTCCAGTTTTGAAGGGCATGCTATTGGGGGTAAAATGCTATCAAACAGCATTGCACGTACAGAGAAATCTTTCATGAAAAGTCCAGCAATGTGGCAAATTTCATTGCTGCCTTGTTTTAAGAAATTGCCACAGCCATCTCAGCATTCAGTAACTATCAGCCTTATTTATTAGCAGATCAACATCAAGGCAAGACCCTCCACTGGGAAAACGATTATAACTGGCTGAGGGCTCAGATGCCTGTTATCAATTTTTAGCAATAAACCATTTTTTTTTTTTTTTTTTTTTTTTTTTTTTGTCATGACACATAATTTATTTAAAACAGTCTTCTTATTGATGGACATGGATTGTTGCAATCTTTTTTTTTTTTTTTTTTATTTTTTTTATGTTTTTTTATTTATTTTTTTTATATACTTTAAGTTTCTTAGGGTACATGTGCATAACGTGCAGGTTTGCAGTTGTTACATATGTAACTTATGCCATGTTGGTGTGCATGGCACCCATCCAACTTCGTCAGCACCCATCAATTCTATCATTTATATCTTGTATAACTCCCCAATGCAAGCCTCCTCCTCCCCCCTCCCCCCTCCCCATGATAGGCCCCAGTGCGGATGTTCCCCTTCCCGAGTCCAAGGATCTCATTGTTCAGTTCTCACCAATGAGTGAGAACATGCGGTGTTTGGTTTTCTGTTCTTGTGATAGTTTGCTAAGGGCGATGATGGTCCAGCTGCATCCATGTCCCTACAAAGGACGCAAACTCATCCTTGTTTTATGGCGCATAGTATTCCATGTGTAGTAGGCCACATTTTCTTAATCCAGTCTGTCACAGATGGACATTTGGGTTGATTCCAAGTCTTTGCTATTGTGAATAGTGCTGCAATAAACATACGTGTATCTCACACCAGTTAGAATGGCAATCATTAAGAAGTCAGGAAACAACAGGTGTTGGAGAGGATGTGGAGAAATAGGAACACTTTTACACTGTTGGTGGGATTGTAAACTAGTTCAACCATTATGGAAAACAGTATGGCAATTCCTCAAGGATCTAGAACTAGATGTACCATATGACCCAGCCATCCCACTACTGGGTATATACCCAAAGGATTACAAATTATTCTACTACAATAAACCATTTTTAAATGAAGGCATGTACTCTTTTTAGACACCAAGTTATTGCCTGCTTAAGAGACTAAAATGTAGTATAAACATGACTTTTATACGCACTGGAAAACCAAAAAATTTGCATGACCTGCTTTGTTGTGATAGTCACTTCATTGTGCTGCTTTGGAACCAAATCCACAATATCTCCAAGGTATGCTGGTACACTTAATTTGGATCATAATTTAGCCATGACCGTGACCCCCTTTTTCAGTGTTTCCTTGTACATAGCTCACTATCCATTTTTTAATTTTTCTTTTTTATTTTAAAATAATTTTAAACTTGGAAAAAAGTTGGAAGAATTGCTCAAAAAACTTCTGAATGCTCTTTTCCCAGATCCTCTAACTAGAAATGATTTGTGCATTTGCTATACAATTATCTTCTCTCTTTTAATAATTTTCTCCTTCTGTGGTGATTATGTATATGCATTGGATAAATTTATATTAAATATATATGTACCCATAATATAATACTACATACAGATCATAAATATACCTTATAAATATATGCTATATATAATATATATCCTAATATCGCAAATACATATTATATATTATATACATATCATATATACATATATTTCATGAATTTTAGGAAACTGAGAATAGTTCACCAAAAATTTTTAATGTGCATGTATTAGGGTTCTCTAGAGGGACAGGACTAATAGGAGATATATTATATATAATATGAAAGGTAGTTTACTAAGGAGTGACTCACACGATCACAAGGTAAAGTCCCACAATAGGCTGTCAGCAAGCTGAGGAGCAAGGAAGCCAGTCTGAGCCCCAAAACCTCAAAAGTAGTGAAGTCCACAGTGTAGTCTTCAGTCTGTGACCGAAGGCCTGCGAGGCCCTGGCAAATAACTGGTGTAAGTCTAAGAGTCCAAAAGCTGAAGAAGTTAGAGTCCGATGTTTGAGGGCAGAAAGCATCCAGCATGGGAGAAAGAGGCCAGAAGTCTCAGCCAGTTTAGTCCTTCCATGTTCCTCCACCTGCTTTTATCCTACCCACCCTGGCAGCTGATTAGATGGTGCCCACCCAGATTGAGGGTGGGTCTCCTCTCCCAGTCCACTGACTCAAATGTTAATGTCTTTTGGCAACACCCTCACAGACACACCCAGGAACAATACTTTGCATCCGTCAATCCAGTCAAGTTGACATTCTAATATTAACTATCACAGTGCATTTCCTAATAGAAAAAGGGCATACTCTTATATGCCTTTTGTGCAATCATCAAAATTAGGAAACTTAACATTGATACAATACTATTATCTAACCTGTAGTTCTTTTACGTTTTTATTGGTAGGCTCATTACGGCATTTTTTTTTTTTTTTTTTCTGGTTCAGGATCCAATTTGGAATCATAAATCTTATTTAGTTGCCATGTCTTTTTTGTCTTCATCAAGCTGAGTCCCTCAGCCTTGGTTTGTGTCTTGTGATATTGCCATTTCTAAAAAGCATAGGTTTATTCATTATATCTCTCAATTTGGGTTTGACTGATATTTTCTCATGAAAACATCAGAAAATCCATGTTGGGTAGAAATACATAGAGTTCTCCTTACTTTATATTATATGATCCTGAAATCCCAGAATATAGAGGGTATCGGTAGAGTAGCCAGTATTCTCATAGGAAGTGTGGAACTAGCACTCTGCCAATCAAGGATAATCTCACTGGCTATGTCAAGTGAGCCAATTGCATGCTTATTCTGCAGGAATCTGATCGAGAGACATTCAAGACAAAGTTATGCATAGCAAGAGCAATAGAGGTGAAAGAGAAAATAGCTGAGTCATATTCAAAGGCAGAACACCAGAGGAGAGATCAAAGGTGGCCAGTTTATCAGAAGACAATAATTAGAGTTGTGGAGACACCAGAACCAATAAAACAGATCTAATAAAACAATTGTTGTATTTTAAACAGTATTTTGGTTCTGGGTCTTTGTGAGGCCTTCTTGTCTCTGTTTCACATGAAGCTCTAGTAGCTGAGATAGCCTAATTGTGTCTCTCTTCCCCCTACATTGAGAATCAAAATGATTTAAATAGATGAAGGCTATGACTTGTGGGATCTTGTAATATCAAATAGCATTGTCAATGATAGAGGAAAATAAGCAAACAATTATAAAGATGCACTACTTTATTTTTTGTTGAAGTACAATTCACATAACAGAAAATTCATATTTTTTAAGTGTACAATTCAGTGGTTTTTTAATGCACTCACTATGTTGCACAATAATCACCACAATCTAATTTGAGAACATTTCCATTACTCCAAAAAGAAATTCTATACATATATGCATAATTAGTCACAATTTCTCTCTTCCCTCATCTTCTGGCCACTCTCAAATCAACTTTCTACATGTATTTGCCTATTCTAGAAACTTCACATAAATGGAATAATACATTATGTGACTTTTTGTGTCTGGTTTCTTTCACTTACCATAATGTTTTCAAATTTCATTCATGTTGTACCATGTAATACCTCATTCGTTTTTATGGCTGAATATTTTCTTTTATTAAATGTATATATCACATTTTGTTTATCCATTCATCATTGACAGACATGTGAGTTGTTTCAACTTTGGGCTACTATAAATAATGCTGTTATGAACTTTCACATACAAGTTTGTGAAATGAGTGGAATTGCTTGGTCATGTGGTAATTTTTATGTTTAACTTGGTAAGAAACTTCCAGATTCTTGCCATGCAGTGGCATCATTTATGCCCCCACCAGCAACGTATGAGAGTTTCAATTCATCTACATTCTCACCAATACTTCTTATTATCCTTTTAAGAAAATTATAGCCATTCTAGTGGGTGTTAAATGGTATATCACTGTGGTTTTGGTATGCATTTTCCTAATGATTAATGATGTTGAGCATCTTTCCATGTGTTAAATGGCCATTTGTAATTTTTTTTTTGAGAAATTCAGATCATTTGTCTGCATTTTAATCAGGTGCTCTTTTTATTGTTGAGTTGTAAGAGTCCTTTGTATATTCTGGATAAAAGACACTTATCAAATATGTATGATTGGCAAACATTTTCTCCCATTCTGTGGGTTATCTTCTCACTTTCTTGATGGTGTCCTTTTTAAATTTTGATAAAGTTCAACTTATTTGTTGCTTATGCAACAAAATTAAATTTGGTATCATATCTAAAATAACCCATTGCCTAATCTAAGATCGTGCAGATTTATAGCTATTTTCCTACTAAGAGTTTTATAGTTTTAATTCCTACAGTTAGTCTCTGATCTATTTTGAGTTAAGTTTTGTGTATGATATGAAGTGGGGATCTAAATTTATTCTTTTGCACATGGATATCCAGTTGTCTCAGCACCATGCGTTGACTGATCCAGTTGAAGCAGTTAAAGCACTATTTCCCCATAGAATGATCTTGGCACCTTTGTCAAAACTCAATTAACCGTAACTGTATGGGTTGATTTTTGGACCCTCAATTCTATTCTATTGGTCCATTTGTCTATCTTTATGCCAGTATCACACTATCTTGATTGCTGTAACTTTGTATTAAGTTTTGATATTGGGAGATATATGCCCTGCAACTTCGCTCTTCTTTTTCAAGATTATTTGGCTACTCTGGGTCCCTTGAATTTCCACATGAATTTTAAGATCTGGTTGCCCATTTCTGCAAAATAGGCAGGTGGAGTTTTGTGTTAAAGCTGTTAAATAATTTCAGGTGTATTGCCCAAATCTTATTCAGAGTAAATTTTCCATTCCATGAACATGGGATATCTTTTCATTTATTTAGATTTCTCCAATTTTTTCAATAATATTTCAACTACTCTTGTTGTTTTTAGTGTACAAGTCCCACACTTTGGTTAAACTATTTTTAGTGTATTTGAAATCGGATTTATTTTATATCCTACAAATTTGCTGAATTCATTTATTATTTGTGTTTCTGTGTGTGTAGACAGATGTATTGCTTTAAAGAAAAATTAGGACCAGATTGTTTGGCTTTCACATTTGTGCCTCACCACAATTAATCACATTGAAATAGTTCTGTGCTTTTTCCAAAGGAATAGAGGAAAAGAAATTTTCCCTTCTATCACTATTTTTATACTAGAACTAAATGAATTGCTATTATCTCACCTCTCATTGTCTGCAGGGACTCACAAGTAATCCAGTGGCCACAGAGAAGAGAAACTGAATTATTAAGATTCCTACTTTCATTTTTGTATATATTTCACAAACATAAAAATGTTAAAATTCTACATTCTCTAGAAAATGAGAATTTAGCCAGAGTTTTCAAAGGATAAAAATGGACAAAATTTAGATAAATTAACTTATATTTCTGAAATTTAGCAGAGTCTATAGTCATGTCAAATCAAGTAACCGAATGACATCACTCAAGATGAAAAGAAAACAATGATTCAAAGTGGAAATATAAACACTGTAAAAAATAGAATTATAAAAATCTTACTGCAAATTTGCAGCTAAGTAGATTCCAGAGAAATGCAAAAACTTATTCCAAACTGATAGAAAACTCTATATTTACATGTTCAACTCAAGTAGATAATAAAATAACATTATATCAAAACTTCTGTTTTCAAAGTATGAACTTAAAAGCACAATGCCTGTGAATTTAGTTAAAAAATTAAATGAATAACTTTAATCTAAAATAACATGTAGAGTGAGTTTTATATTTTATCTTTAAATTAGTATGAGTGTTCAAGTGTCTATCTCTATCACCTATCTATCTATCATCTATCTCTACTATCATCTATCTATCCATTTATTCATCCATTTATCCACCTCGCTATCTATCCATCTAGTTTTCTATTTATTGTTCTACTATAAGTCTAAGGCTGGTTAGTAAATTGTATGCTTTAAAAAAGGTACATCTCAGCACTCTACATTTAGCATTTTTCTGGTCACCAACATGTATGTTCAGGCCCTTCCCCCACTTTCTCCTTGAGAAAGGTAGATCCCTTTTGTAATACTTCTTGTGAATCTGAAACTGTGGTTCCCTGATGTGGATGACGGTATTACAATTCACAAATATTTGCTGCCCTTTTCAGAAATAGCTTTATATTTTCCTGAATAATTGAATAACAACTTGGCAACGTGATTTGCTTTAACAATGAAATATGAGTGTAATTACCTTGCATCACTTCAAAGCAAAATCTTTAAGAGCCATCTTTTTTTTTTTTTTTTTCTTTTTCCTCTGTCTCAATGACCCGCAAAATTCTAGCTAGAGGCTTCTATTTTATCCACCAAGGCCCTGGAGTGAATATGATATAAAGCAGAGATACAGCCAGCCAAAGATGGACATGTGATATGACTGATATATAAAACTCTTGTGATTGTTAAGTCATGGATATTTTGGGGACATCTGATGCCAAAGTATAACTTAATCCTGACTGATATACCTAGTGTTTCAGCCTTTTTCAAAAAGGCATGCAGAGAAAGAGAATATGGTGGGGAACGATTTGCTCTTTGGAAGCTGGGAGGAGAGATTTCTTTCAAGTGAGTGGGTATGTGCTGGCTCTCCCCTGGTAAATAGGTAAAGGATAAATGATGGGTGAAGGGTGAGTAGGTAAAGGGCAAATAGGTAAAGGGTAGCTTCAAGATCAATCCCTATCTACTACTAGATCCCTAGAGTGAGTGTTGTCCACCTAGAAGATAAAAAAAACATATACTGAGGATGACCCACCTACTGAGCAGGTGTACCATGGTTTGTACTTTAGTGAAAAATGCCAAAGACGCTATTCCATTTTTGTACAGGGGTGACTTGGAAAGAAGGTAGCATAATAAATTCCCCTGCTTCTAAAAGTTTTAAGACTGTTCTTGAACAGTATCCCAGGACAATGTTGCTCCTTGCAATATCCCAAGGAGGAGAATGGTGTTAAAAATACTGATTATGCACGCAATCACCATTGCGTTTAAAGAGTGGTAGAGAATATTCTGAAAAAGCACTACGATTATATTGTTCACAAAACCAAAATATCACTGAAATCTTTTCTTGAATCAAATTATTATTCTCAGTCATGGATTGTGTATTTCTGGTGCATGTATCATGGACACTTGAGGGTAACTCATAGTCTTTCAAAGAAAGGAGTAAGGATGAAGAGAATGGAAACAAGGGTAAACATAACTCTCTGACAATCCTTCATATTTTAGGAATTCAAGTTTATAGATGAAAATAAATTAACCAACTTACAAAATAGTCTCAGTTTTCTTGTACATCAAAGAGGTTCTTTGTGCTCTTTAAAATCTGCAGTTCTTAATACAATGGTTTTTTCTTTGAATTTTTCTAGCTCAGGTACATCTAATTATATTAAATTGACTAAATATTAATAACCATTAATCTGGTGAAATCAATTATGCTTTCATTTATTTTGTGGAAGAATTTCAAAAGTAAATCATAGAATCAATTGCTACTCCACCGTGGACATGCAAACTTAATTAAATCACAACACTTTTTTTTTTCTGGTAAATTTAGTGCCCCTGTAATGTAGTCACTACGGTGTAGTCAGAGCTGGACATTTGCCAGAAATAAAAGATTCTGGGAAATCAATCCTTTCCTCAGAGTAATAATAAATCATAATTTCTAAAAAGAATGTTGCTGCTTCCCAAAGATATTTACTTATAAAAAACAGTCTCATGTATCTAACCTAATACTGAAAAGATTTGATGACTGAATGAGTTTATTAAACGCATATTAGTCTTGCAATGATTGAAATTGTTTGCCTGGTAAGCATGTGGGTGCATGTACTCACACACTCACTCCTGAAGGTAATAGAAAATAGATTATAACAATTTACAATGTGCTGATATCTGTGGTTGTGAAATAGTATAATGGAACTCATGTTTTCATATTAAACTGAGGTGTATGAAATGGTTCATCTCTTGATTTTAATAAGTTTGATATTATCTCTTTGAACATTAAACATCCAAGACATTATTTTCCTCTTTTCTTTTCCAGTTCTTCTTCATAGAACTACTATAACATTTTTGTCTTTTTACCTATTGTCTTTGTAACAAATAGTGATATGTGAAACATGTAAAGTACCTAATTAGTCTAAAATGTATTTGAGTAAGCCAAAATGTGTTTGGAATAACAAGTTTAGAGATCTGCATTCTTTTGTTTTTACTCTAAAATTACATACTTTAAAATTTTCTGCCTCTGCTTTTGTTGATAAAGATACCTGACTTGGAATACAACTTCCTTCTACCTTCATTCCTTTCTTGTTTTTTTGCATCTCAAATTCTGGTTGCAAGCCCTTTGTTATATGAGATCAGACCCAACCTTCTCACATAGAGAAATGTTGAGAGGAATAAATAAGATACAGTAGGTAAGATAGCCCAGTGCCTAGCACTTAGTAGATAAAAGCTCAATAAATGGAAAGTTATTAGTATTATTACACATTGTTTAATAAAGTATCTGGGCTTAGACTTAAAAGTGCCAGGTTGGCTGCATGTCCTGCATGCTGGAGTACTCCATTGGGAACACCACAGAGTTATGTTATTCTTTATAAGATTATTTGTGCCTTGGTGTATTTTATTATTTTCTATTGATTGAGGCTAACCTCCAAAGTTACACATGAAATCTTGTAGGTGTTTGTCTGTTAAAGGTGCAAGGGATTCCTATCTGGTAAAAAAGATACATCCAAATGTTACAGTTTAATTGCCCAGTAGGAAGTTAATCAATTTGGTATCTAACCTAGTAATTGTTTAGCATTCTTTCAGTTCCTACATACATTGTATCTTAAATTCTCTTTGAATCAGCTTTACCATCCTGCTGGTTCTCTCATTAACTTACATACATGAGAGTCATTGTAGAAAATTATATTTTAATTAGGTCCTAGTGCATGCTTGGATAAGTGTATATATCTGAATAAATAGCTGTTTACACTAGTTAAATATGAGTACACTACCTCCCCTACATTATTTTGCATTTCCAGGGAATCCATAAATTTCTAGTAAGAACTAAAGATTTAGGGGAAGCCCAGGGTCATTACTCAACTTCTGGTGTATCCTTTCTCTCATGCTGAAGGTCAATAGGGTTTCACTGAAGACTTCTCATTTCCAGATACCACCAACTCTTATCGTCCTCTCTGGGCTCTCTTCTTCTTCCAGCTGATGGTGAAGTAAAAGAATGTTTCAAACTTACCTTCTGCCTGCAGCCCAGTTTTATGTTTAAAATACTTTTAATATAACACACAGACAGTGGTTAGGAAAAATAAGCAAGGAGTGAATTACAGAGGGTTCAAGTTCTTAAAAGTACTTGTCTTTTCAGCTCCATCAGGTAATTTATGTTCTTCTCTAAACTGGTTATTCTAGTTAGCAATTCTCCTAACTTTTTTTCAAGGTTCTTAGCTTCCTTGCATTGGGTTAGAACATGCTCCTTTATCTCAGAGGAATTTATTACCCACTTTCTGAAGCCTACTTCTGTCAATTCGTCAAATTCCTTCTCCATCCAGTTTTGCTTCCTTGCTGGTGAGGAGTTGTGATCCTTTGGAGGAAGAGAGGTATTCTGTTTTTTGGAATTTTCAGACTTTTGCACTGCTTTTCCTCATCGTCGTGGATTTATCTACCTTTGGTCTTTGATGTTGGTGACTTTCAGATGGGGTTTCTGTGTGGACATGCTTTATGTTGATATTGATGCTATTCCCTTCTATTTGTTAGTTTTCCTTCTAACAGGCCCCTCTGCTGCAGGTCTGCTGGAGTTTGCTGAAGGTTCACTCCAGACCCTGTCTGCCTGGGTATCACCAGTGGAGGCTGCAAAAGAGCAAAGATTGCTGCCTGTTCCTTCCTCTGGAAGCTTCCTCCTAGATGGGCAGCCGCCAGATGCCAGCTGGAGCTCTCCTGTATGAGGTGTCTGTGGACCCCTGCTGGGAGATGTCTCCCAGTCAGGAGGCACGGGGGTCAGGGACCCACTTGAGGAGGCAGTCTGTCCCTTAGCAGAGCTCGAGTGCTGTGCTGGGAGATCTGCTGCTCTCTTCAGAGCCCACAAGCAGGAATGTTTAAGTCTATTGAGGCTGCTCCCACAGGTGCCCCTTCCCCCAGGTATTCTGTCCCAGTGAGATGGGAGTTTCATCTATCAGCCTGTGACTGGGGCTGCTGCCTTTCTTCCAGAGATGCCCTGCTCAGAGATGCCCTGCTCAGAGAGGAGGAATCTAGAGAGTCAGTCTGGCTACAGCGGCTTTGCTGAGCTGTGGTGGGCTCTGCCCAGTTCGAACTTCCTTGTGGAAGTATTTTACACTGTGAGGGGAAAACCGCCTACTTAAGCCTCAGTAATGGCAGACGCCCCTCTCTCCACCAAGTTCAAGCATCCCAGGTAGACTTCAGACTGCTGTGCTGGCAGCGAGAATTTCAAGCTAGTAGATCTTAACTTGCTGGGCTCTGTAGGGGTGGTGTCCACTAAACTAGACCACTTGGCTCCCTGGCTTCAACCCCCTTTCCAGGGGAGTGAATGGTTGTGTCTCGCTGGCATTCCAGGCACCACTGGGATAAGAAAAAAAGATTCCTAGATGGCCGAATAGGAACAGCTCCAGTCTCCAACTCCCAGCGCGAGCGACACAGAAGACCAGTGATTTCTGCATTTTCAACTGAGGTACTGGGGTCATCTCACTAGGGAGTGCCGGAAAATCAGTGCTGGTCAGTTGCTGCAGCCCGACCAGCGAGAGCTGAAGCAGGGCGAGGCATCACCTCACCTGGGAAGCACAAGGGGGAAGGGAATTCCTTTTCCTAGCCAGGGGAACTGAGACACAACATCTGGAAACTCGGGTAACTCCCACCCCAATACTGCGCTTTAAGCAAACGATCACACCAGGAGAATATATCCCACACCTGGCCGGGAGGGTCCCACACCAATGGAGCCTCCCTCATTGCTAGCACAGCAGTCTGTGATCTAACCGCAAGGCAGCAGCAAGGCGGGGGGGGGGCGCCCGCCATTGCTGAGGCTTAAGTAGGTAAACAAAGCCGCTGGGAAGCTCGAACTGGGTGGAGCTCACAGCAGCTCAAGGAAAC
>NW_016809144.1:22376-28344 GCF_001698545.2 Rhinopithecus bieti | reverse complement strand
GGCCTATCATGGGGAGGGGGGAGGGGGGAGGGATTGCATTGGGAGTTATACCTGATATAAGTGATGAATTGATGGGTGCTGACGAGTTGATGGGTGCAGCACACCAACATGGCACAAGTATACATATGTAACAAACCTGCACGTTATGCACATGTACCCTAGAACTTAAAGTATAATAATAATAATAATAAAAAAGAAAACAGAAAAAAGATTCCTGCAGCTAGCTTGGTGTCCACCAATATCCCTGAATGAACATCGATGTTAAAATCCTCAATAAAATACTGGGAAACAGAATCCAGCAGCACATCAAAAAGCTTATCCACCATGATCAAGTTGGCTTCCTCCCTGTGATGCAAGGCTGGTTCAACATATGCAAATCAGTAAACGTATTTCATCACGTAAAGAGAACCAATGACTAAAACCACACGATTATCTCAATAGATGCAGAAAAGGCCTTCAACAAAATTCAGCACTGCTTCATGCAAAAAAACTCTCAATAAACTATGTATTGATGGAATGCATATCAAAATAAGAAGATTTATGACACACACACAGCCAATATAATACCGAATGGCCAAAAACTGGAAGCATTCCCTTTGAAAACCAGCACAAGACAAGGAGGCCCTCTCTCACCACTCCTATTCAATAAAGTATTGGAAGTTCTGACAAGGCCAATCAGGCAGGAGAAAGAAATAAAGGTATTCAATTAGGAAGAGAGGAAGTCAAATTGTCTCTGTGTGCAGATGATATGAGGGTATATTTAGAAAACCCCATTGTCTCAGCCCATAATCTTCTGAAGCTGATAAGTAACTTCAGCAAAGTCTCAGTATACAAAATCAATGTGCAAAAATCACAAGCATTTCTATACACCAATAATAGACAAACAGAGCAAACAGAGAGCCAAATCCTTTTCACAACTGCTACAAACAGAATAAAATACCCAGGAATACAACTTACAAAGGATGTGAAGGACCTCTTCAAGGAGAACTACAAACCACTGCTCAACAAAATCAGAGAGGACACAAACAAACGGGGAAACATTCCATGCTCATGGATAGGAAGAATCAAGATCGTGAAAATGCCCATATTGTCCAAAGTAATTTCATGCTATCCCCATCAAGCTACCATTGATTTCCTTCACAGAATTAGAAAAAACTATTTTAAATTACATATGGAACCAAAACAGAGTCTGTATATCCAAGACAATCCTAAGCAAAAAAGAACAAATGCTGGAGGCATCACAGTACCTAACTTCAAACTATACTACAAGGCTACAGTAACCAAAACAGCATGGTATTGGTACCAAAACAGATATACAGACCAATGGAACAGAATAGAGGCCTCAGAAATAATGCCACACATCTACAACACCTGATTTTTGACAAATCTGATAAAAAAACAAGAAATGGGGAAAGTATTCCCTATTTAATAAATGGTGCTTGGATAACTGACCAGTCATATGCAGAAAACTGAAACTGGACCCCTTCCTTACACCTTATATGAAAATTAACTCAAGATGGATTAAAGACTTAAACGTAAGACCTAAAACCATAAAAACCCTAGAAGAAAACCTTGGCAATACTATTCAGGACATTGGCATGGGCAAAGACTTCATGACTAAAACACCAAAAGCAATGGCAACAAAAGCCAAAATTGAGACATGGGATCTATTTAAACCAAAGAGCTTCTGCACAGCAAAAGAAACTATTGTCATAGTAAACAGGCAACCTACAGAATGAGAGAAATTTTTTTGCAAGTTATCCATCTGACAAAGGGCTAATATCCAGAATCTACGAGGGACTTAAACAAATTTAAAAGAAAAAAACAACCACATCAAAAAGTAGGCAAAGAATATGAACAGACACTTCTCAAAAGAAGACATTTATGCTGCCAACAAACATGTGAAAAAAACTTGTCATCACTGGTCGTTAGGAAAATGCAGATCAAAACCACAATGAGACGCCATCTCATGCCAGTTAGAATGGCGATCATTAAAAAATAAGGAAATAACAGATGCTGGAGAGGATGTGAAGAAATAGGAACACTTTTACACTGTTGGTGGCAGTGTAAATTAGTTCAACTATTATGGAAGACCGTGTGGTGATTTCTCAAGGATCTAGATCCAGAAACACCATCTGACCCAGCAATCCCATTACTGGGTATATACCCAAAGGATTTTATATCATTCTGCTATAAAGACACATGCACACATATGTTTATTGCAGCACCATTCACAACAGCAAAGACTTGGAACCAACCCAAATGCCCATTGATGATAGACTGGATAAAGAAAATGTGGCACATATACACCATGGAATACTATGCAGCCATTAAAAGGATAAGTTCATGTCCTTTGCAGGGACATGGATGAAGCTGGAAATCATCATTCTCAGAAAACTAACACAGGAACAGAAAACCAAACACTGCATGTTCTCACTCAGAAGTGGGAGTTGAATAATGAGAACACTGGACACAGGGAGGAACATAACACATCAGGACCTGTCGGGAGTGGGGGATAGGGGAGGGATAGCATTAGGAGAAATATGTAAAGTAGATGACGGGTTGATGGGTGCAGCAAACCACCATGGCAGTTGTATACCTATGTAACAAACCTGCGTGTTCTGCACATGTATCCCAGAACTTAAAGTAGAATAATTTTTTAAGAAAGTACTTATCAGCTTTGCCCTGCCAAGTCTCCATTCTCTACTTAAGTGTAAATGATTAAGCACTGCTTTCAGCTAGCCACTTCCCTTTTTCTCAAACTCTTTGAATGTTCCTTTGGGAGTTTCAAATCATCCCTTCCAGCCACCATTCTTTTATTCCTAAGGGTTGACTTGTCATGCTCTCCACTCTGTTTGGGAAGGGTATTAACCAGCCTGCCGTTCAAGTTACTCAGACCTAGGAGGATGTTTTTACAGCTGAAGGAAGCTCTAAACCAGTGTCTCTAATCTTGAGGTCCAGCCACCTGGCTTGGCACTCTACCTTCCCCAGGCAAAGTCATTGTAGGTCACTGCCTAGCAAAACCCAGGCTTGAATGACCTGTTGAGTAGAGGTGCTCAAAGGAGAAGTGAGTGGGAGGAGGAGTAGATTTTACAATGATGGAGGTGTGTGACGGAAAGGGCAGGTCAATGTCTTTTGAAATGGTATATGCTTCATTGCAATTCATGCTTGGAGCATTCCTAAAAATTAATATTTTAATAATGTAAATTGCAAAGAAAGAAGAATGACAAAACAGGCTGGTGGTGATGAACTGAAGATGCAAAACTTCTCTATGGTGGGATGGATGGGAAGTGGAATTACTGGAATCTACTGGAGACTAGAGATTTTTATATGTATCGAAAAAAGACATGAACTTTTACAATAGTTGAGGAATGTAGTGAGATTTTGGGGTAAAGCCTTAGTTTAGTTTATATCCTTCTATTGTTCTAGATTCCTAAAGGGGTTTCTAACCCATGGGAACCCCAACTTCTGAGGTAGCCTAAGCCATAGTTTTCAATCCAGAAAAGTCAGCTGTAATATGCAAAAGTTTTAAGCTATATCAAACTCTCTCTGAAAGGGTTTTTTTTTTTTTAATGCTACAAAATTGCGAATAGTATATGTGACATTTAACTTTTAGATTTTTTTTTTTTTGAGTAATAAACTAATACTTACAACAATCCCAGAACTATGTGGATAAAATATGGTTTACGTCAGTGAATGTGTATATACATATACAATACTACAAGGAAAGATTTATGATAACTCACCGACTAGTGAAAGATTGCTTCTGACTTTCTTTCGGTGAAAGATTCACCGACTAGTGAAAGAGTGAAAACATAAATCTCCCAAGATCGAACTAATAGGCTTTCCCGAGGGGACTTCAAAAGAATTTACATTTGAACTGGATCTTGAAACTCTGCCTTTGAATTTATCACCCATTCCTCAGGAAAGTTTATAGTTATATATAAGATAGCATTATAAAAATGAAATTCAATGACAACAAATCAGTTTGGCCTTTTAAAAATTATTATCAGAATTATGTTACTCTAGTGGACTGATTCTTGCTCTAAATTTAGCTTGTCCCCATAGCATCAAGAATCTGACCTCAAATGGATTTCATAAATAATCCCTTTTAATAAATACCATGATTCTTCTAAATGTAAAAGAAATCTCATATGGAAGACCCAACAAGGAAAAGATCTAAAACTAACACAATTTAAAACTGGTAAAATTCTTCACCTTGGCTTCTTAAATCTGTTTCCATTGCCAACACATATATAAAAGGCATAAAATTATAATTTCCAAGAACCTGCAGCCAAATCCTCTCCAAATGCTAAGATATATATGTCTTTACAGATTCATTGATCCGTTTAGACTGCAACTCATGATTCATCTGTTCTTTAATTCCTAAGGATGAAGTTAAGTTACAAGAAATAATTACAGGAATTTATTTTTTTAAAATTAAGAGTTGATGCAGAATAACATTTAAATATGCTAGAATTTAGATGCATTCTGCAACAGATTTTCCTTATCAGAATTTATATCTGTATCTATATCTATAAGCTGAAAGCACGCCTTTTAGCCCCTGGCTCTGCCCCTTCCTTGCTGTGGGCCATTCACTGGACCTTTTTGAGCTGGAGTATCCTCACATCTAAAAATGAGGATAACAATTGTAGTTACCTTATAGGATTGGTGAAAGACTTAACTAAGATAATATGAGTATGAAAACCATGTTCCTGGCCCATAATACAGGCTCAATGGATATTATCATGGTTAATACTTATACATCCAAATGATTGTCAAAATATGATCAAGGCCTTGAAATATGTCCCTTAAGCCCTGTTTTGGTCTTGTTCTCCTTTCCAGTTGCATTTTACTTACTACACAGTGCAGCCATCCAATTTATGCCTTATTTAAATCCTTGCCATAAAATAAGATATTATATATTTTGTTTAGGGGCTTAAGAGGGTTACTTCTTCCAATGGTTAAAATTATTCAACTTCTTCATGATGAGAGAAGAGTAAAGGAAACAATGTCTGCTGAACAAACATATTGTTTGATTTTTCTGCTATTGTTTCATCTACAGAATGGGCAGAACTCACTCTGGAAGAGCTAGTGGGAATAATGCCATTTGGGAAGCACACAACATAGGCAGCACAGTGGAGCACAAGAAAGTCTGGAGCTGTTAGTTCCTGGGTCCTGAAGGAATGAGAACTTTCACTGGAGTCTGGATTCCACTGTAGACAAAATCCTCTTTGTATTGCCAAATGACTCTTATTTTCCTAAACTTACTCTAAGAATATCTTTTAACAGCAATTTGAATAAACCGACTCACATACCACTGTGATTTGATGTCCGATTTGCTACTGAATCAACTGTGTTTGGCCAGCCTTTCTGTCTTCACATTTTTCATAGTGTTTATCCTTAAGCTTAGCAACCAACCAAACTTTGAGTGGAATATCAGTATTCAAGAGTAAAATGTATTATCAGTTTTCTAATTCTTCCACAAGAGATTGAGTTTGTGTAGTTTACATTTTTGCACTTTCTGTTTTACTTATGATACTCTCAACGCATGAAATTTTGGCCTGTTCCCTCTCACTATTCACAAACTTCCAAACACTGGTAAAAATACCTCTGTGTGTCTTTAATTCACATAACAGATTTATGTTATGTTAAATGTTAGTGAATACATAAACGGAAGAATACAACGATAATTTTGTTAAAGAATCAAAAAGTATCAGGATATTCGTCTTAAGATTGTCTTATGGCAGTGACAAATTGAAGTTCCCCACCAAAATGTACGAATTTTGGATTTGGGCCAGACAGCTAAAAAAAACTGTTTCTTGATCCAAAAAGGTTTTAAGTTGAAAAAATAGTGCTTTTACTTAAAGTAAATTTTAAACAAAGGTTTTTTTTTTCTTAATTTACTCCATTAAAAAATGCATACATTTGGACAGAGACTCCGTCTCAAAAAAAAAAAAAAAAAAAA
>NW_016809144.1:6958-21657 GCF_001698545.2 Rhinopithecus bieti | reverse complement strand
CCGGAGCTGCTGGTGGTGGGGTCGCGGCCCGAGCTGGGGCGTTGGGAGCCGCGCGGGGCCGTACGCCTGAGGCTGGCAGGCACCGCGGTGGGCGCCGGGGCGCTGGCGCTGCAGGAGCCGGGCCTGTGGCTCGGGGAGGTGGAGCTGGAGGCCGAGAAGGCGGCGCAGGACGGGGCGGAGCCGGGCCGCGTGGACACGTTCTGGTACAAGTTCCTGAAGCGGGAGCCGGGAGGAGAGCTCTTCTGGGAAGGTATTGCCAGCAGACGTCTGCTCCCGGCGTAGAGCAGGAGCTCCGGCCCGCACCCCCCCAGCCGGGGCCTAGGCCTCGGGCATGCCCGGCAGGCCCCGGCGGCGCGCGTCTCGGGCTCTTTGCCCGCGTCCCTGCGCACTCGCAGGACGCCCTGGGCTGACCCTGCTTTGCCAGCCACGCTGTCGCTGCCAGCCGCGGCTCCGGCTTCCTACTGGTTCCCTAGACCCGTACGGCGCTCCCGGCCGCCTTCCAGTCCCCTCGGTCGCCTGCCCCTCTAACCTGATTTCCGCACACCCAATATTCAGCTTCTTTCCAACCGCAGCTGCTTCACGGGCCAGTGCCCTTCGTCTCCCGCCCGGGGCCCTCTTCGCCCTCCGAGTCCCCCTCGCCCTCCGAGTCCCCCCTTCGCGGGTCCCTTGGCTGCTCGGCCGCGCGCCGCTGATGGCTTCAACTGCCCAACTCCGCTTTAGTTGAGTTTTGTGTCCTCATTTTCCTGCTCTAATTCGCTAAAAAGAAAAACGATCCAACCAACGAAAGTAGCGTTTTCGCTAATTCGTAGACTGCAACGTGCTGCTTAGATTTTTTTTTCTTAGATATTGAGAATGAACTAATGGAAAGACATTGAATATTTCCCTTTTTGGATTTTTTTTTTCTTTCTTAATCCCAGATATATGACAATTGAGACATGACCTGATTTCTTAAAATACTAAAACAATACATGTTGGTTGTAGAATAATAATGATGATAAAAAAGAAATCTGCATAGTAAAAACTTACAGTGTTTCCTCCACACAATCTTAGGCACACTGCTTGTACACATTTATGTATGTGGTATATGCATATACTTTTTTTTTTTTTACAAAAATTGTGTAATAATTCTGAATTTTTGCTTTTATTGCCTAACAGTATGTTACGGACATCTTTCACTGTCACTACGTGTAGATATATATTTTACATGTAGATGTATTTTAAATGGCAACAAATTATTCTGCATCTACGAACCTGCATTTGGGTTCTTTTCAGTTTTCCTCTGTTATAAACAGTAGTGGCTTAATTGAAATTCCTTTTACAGGTATCTTTGAACATTCGAGAGTGTTTCTACAGAGTGGATTCAAAGAAGTGAAATTATTGGGTCAAAATGCAGTCATTTTTTTTTAAACACTTCGTTAAGGACTGCTAAATTATGCCCTAAAAGGGTGATAACTAATGTCGGCTCCCGCCAACAATGTCTGAATTGAGACAGACCCTTTAAGGGAAATGTGCAAGGTTGAAGACTGGAGTGGGTGTAACTCAATAGTTGAAGTCAATGGAATGAATGTCTCTTTAGAAGTTTATATGAAAAGAATGAACCATTTCGCCTGCAATGATGTAGAGACAAAGAATCAGTAAAGAAGGTTAGAGTGGAATATGTTTATATATTATCCTTGTTATCTTTTTGTTCCCCACTAGGCTTATGGTCTGGTAGCATTTATTGGTTTTTTATTTTACCATGACAGAATTGAAAGATACCCTCTTCAGTTTATCCTTTCTTTACAGGGTATTACTATTATTCATAGTATTGTAGAATTATTTTTTAAAATAAAATATCTGATAATTGTAATAAAACTGTAAATGGTGTGAAACAAAGATCTTCCCTTTCCCTAGTTCTTTTCTTTAGCTTTTCTGATAGTCCTCCCTATGCTGTAGTTTGCTTATGTTGCTATTTCTTAAGGTATCACAAACTTTTGTTTTTAGTTTTTCTAATAGTTACCGTATAAGTTATATATAATTTTAAAAATTAAAATTAGGCAATAAATATTGACACCTACTGGATGCACATAAAATTAACCATCACACCTGTTATGAAATACGAGAAATTTAGCTCAAGTTCATTCTCTGTCTTCTCTGCTGATTTTTTTTTTTACTGTTATTTTCAGTTTTTTTTGATAAATATTTTTCTTCACCATCCAAGCAGGAATCATTTTCAGTTTTGTATTAAAAGTTGAGTGTTTACTTTCTAGGAAGTTACTCCTGTAAGAGAGGGTAAGAAAAATATTACACATTTCTTCCTCTCTCCTCAGCTTGGTTTATTATGACTTTTACATTATCAGGTTTTATATAATTTATATTCTGTTTTCTGATTGTTACAGTGCCTTCTTGTTTAAGGCAAATAGACTGATTCTAAGCATTGTAAATTAACAGAGAGCTTTATGAGAAGCAGGGTAGCCAAGTGTTTAAAAGCAAGGATTCTGGAGCCAGATTGCCTGGTCTCACCTACCAGTGTGGGATTTGAGGCGCATCACCTCAGCTCACAATGAAAGGACCAAGCTGCCTAATAAATGAACTGTATTTTGTAGAATAGTATATATATTAAGAACTTAGAAGAGGACATATGGTAAATGTTAAATAAGGGCTAGGTATTATTTTTTACTATTATTGGGAAACCATGTAGTACAATTAGACTTGTAAACATGGAAATAAAATTTTGTGACACGAAAACTATACAACTGCAAGGAAAAATTCTCTTTTCTTCACTAAAAGTCATGCTCAAATTTTACTTAAAACAGTACTACAATTTGTTTTACTTCGTATTTGAACTGTAATGTTCTTCTACAACTTGTTTAAAAATTTGTTATTAATTTTTTTAACAGAAGTGTTACACCAGCTCTCACAATGTCCTAGCTTGATTGCACTACTTGATGAATGCATATTGCTTATTTCTTGAAAATAAAATTTTTTCCTCGAAGAATTAGGATTTCTGTTCTAATTTTCACTAATATATGGCTCTCTGATATATTTATGTGTGTGTGTGTATATATATATGTTTCTGATATATATATCAGTTTTATATAAAATATTGACTGTTGACTTTCTATTATATAGAAAGTTCATTCTTATAATCCTATTATGCAGGAAGTTACTCCTATATGAGAGGATAAGAAAAATAGCTTACACATTCCTCTCCCTTCCTTATTTTGGTATGCACGCGCGTGTGCGCGCGCGCGCACACACACACACACACACACACACACACACACACACACAGGTTTTAGCTATAAACCTGAGACTAAAGAAAACAATTGAACTCCTATAGTAGTTGCACTGTTTTAAATGGTATATCTTCCTCTTTCTTAAAAACCTTAATCATTTCTTTGGATAATTTTCAAGAAATAGTAAAATCAGAGAGAAAATATCTGAGCCCTTAAATTCCTAAAAGGTCTTTATTTGGGTTTATTTGTGTTTCAGTCAAACGATCTTGATTGATCATTTGGTACAGTATTCTGGTCTTAAAATAATTTTCCCTTGAAGACTTTGCCTCAGTAATTTCTAGCATCTGTGGCTGATAATTCTAATGTCAAACTAAGCCCATTCCTGTTAGCAGTCTGTTTTATCACTTGGCACTTGATTGGCTCTTTAAATTCCAGAAATTGTTTCCTTCAACTCAGGGAAGTTTTCTATGATTTCTTTCTCTCTCTCTTTCTCTTTTTTTTTTTTTGTTGTTCATTAAAAAAAATTCTTCTAAAAAATGGCATGCGTGTGCAGAACATGCAGTTTTGTTACGTAAGTATTATACGTGTGCCGTGGTGGTTTGCTGCACCTATGGACCCATCCTCTAAGTTCCCTCCCCTCAACCCCCACCCACCAACAGGCCCTGGTGTGTGATGTTCACCTCTCTTGTGTCCATATGTTCACAATGTTCAACTCCTGCTTATGAGTGAGAACATGCGGCATTTGGTTTTCTGTTCCTGTGTTCTCATTAGTCGTTGGGCACTTAGGTTGGTTCCGTATCTTTGCAATTGTGAATTTTGCTGCTATAAACATACATGTACTCTGTAGTCAATTGTTTTTTTCTTGATGGTTCTTTTATTCTATTGATTTTTCTCCAATATCTGGTAGTCCTAGGATATCCATTCATTTTTATGAATGAAGGATACGCTGATCAGTAGGGGTAGCTGTGCTGGTTTTCTGTTGAAGTTGTCATGTTTACTGAAAACCTCCTCTAAATGGGAGAACACTCATGGAGTACTGTATAATTTGGCAGATTTTTTGAAGGATAAAGTTCCGCTCAGGGTGTGTGGCTGAGGAGCCATAGGCTTAAGATCGTTATTGTTGACAACGTAAAAAGAACTTTATCATGAGGCGGGATAATTTAGTATATTTTATTGTTGAATGGAGTTGCCTTTTTCTTTTCCTGTAGGTCTGTTGGGTGGGTCTGTAGACATCACAGGACTTGTTTCACCCAATCTCCAGCTCCTACACCCACACTCGGGTCCTTTCCAGGAAACACTTCCATTACTGTATTTAGAACATGCTTATTTCATGTTGGTGATGGGAAGGGGTTGAAGGAGGCAGGTGGGAAACCATTCTTTCAAATCCTCTCCAGGCTGACACGTGTTTATTTGTTAGGTTTCCTCTTTCATGTTGCTTTTGTAAAAGGCCTCCCTAACTACCTTCTGATTCTTTCTTATACAAGTTATTACAGTCTAAAAATCATATTGACTATGCTGGATTGGACTTTTTGATTTCAAGTAATAGTAACTGAATGTGAACCAGCCTAAAAATAATTTAAAAAAAAAAATTCATTTAACCAAACTGAAAGAAGCATGCAGTACAACCTGTCTCTCCTCACTTGCTTTCTACCTCTCACTCTCTCATGCTCAGATTTGCTTTTCTCAGGGCTTGGCTTTAGTTTCTCAAGATAATTGACTGTGTCAAGCTAGGCTTTCTCACAAGAAGCTGAGGATTACATGCCTAAATTGGATGTCACATACAGTGTCACACTATATTCTCTTGGCTTTTCCCTTAAGGCAACAAGATGGCTGCTGCAGCTCTGTTCAGCTCATGTGCATTTAGTGGAATAAGGGAGAAGAAGGAAGAGTGGAAGAGTCATCCATGGGTATTGCCTATAATCTAGGAAGCAAAAACTTTACCAGAATACCTCCACACTCCCACTTTGTTTTATGTTTAGAATCGGCCAGAACTGCTGTGTTTGACTGCCTCTGCTGCAGAAGAGACTGAGTGTATTAGTCAGTTCTTGCATTGCTATAAAGAAGTACCTGAGATTGGGTAATTTATAATGAAAAGAGGTTTAATTGGCTCATGGTTTTGCGGGCTGTACAGGAAGCATGGCTGGGGAGGCCTCAGGAAACTAACAAGTGTGGCAGAAGATGAAGGGGAAGCTGGGACGATCTGCATGGCTGGAGCAGGAAGAAGAGAGAAAGAGGGAAGTGCTACACACTTAAACAGCTAGATCCCATGAGAACCTGCTCACTATCATGAGAATAACAAGGGGGAAGTCCACTGTCATGATTTAATCACCTTCCACCAGGCCCTTCCTCCTGTTGGAATTATAATTCAGACGTGAGATTTGGGCAGGGACACAAATCTAAACCATATCATTCTGCCTCTGGCCTCTCCCAAATCTCATATCCTTCTCACATTGCAAAATACAATCTTTTCTTCTCAACAGTCCCCCAAAGTCTCACCTTATTTCAGCATTAACTCAGAAGTTCACAGTCCAAAGTCTCATCCGAGACAAGGCAAGTCCATTTTGGTTAGGAGCCTGTAAAATCAAAACCACTTAATTACTTCCAAGATACCATGGGGGTACAGACATTGGCAAAATACTCTCATTCCAAAAGGGAGACATTAGTGAAAACAAAGGGGTTACAGGCTGCATGCAAGTCCAAAACCCAGCAGAGCAGCCGTAAAATCTTAAAGTTCCAAAATAATTTCCTTTGACTTCATGTCTCACACCCAGGTAACATTGATGTGAGGGGTGGACTTTTAAGGCCATGGGCATCTCTACCCCTGTGGCTCTGCAGGGTACAGCCCCCATGGCTGCTTTCATGGGCTAGTATTGAGTGCCTCTGGCTTTTCCAGGTCCATGGTACAAGCTGTTGGTGAATCTACTATTGTGGTGTCTAGAGGACAGTGGCCTTCTTTTCATAGCTTCAGTAGGCAGTGCCCCAGTGTGAACTCTGTTTGGGGACTCCAACTCAACATTTCCCCTCTGTGCTGCCTTAGTAGACATTCTCCCTGAGGGCTGTGCCACTGCAGCAGACTTCTGCCTGGATATCTAGGTGTTTCCATATATCCTCTGAAATCTAGGTGGAGGCTCCGAAGCCTCAACTCTTGCCCTCTGTGCACCAGCTGGCTTAGCATCACATGGAAGCCTCCAAGGATTATGGCTTGCATCCTCTGGAGCAGTGGAGTGAGACATATCTGGGACCATTTTAGCCAAGGCTAGAGGTGGAGAAGCTGGGATTCAGGGAGCAGTGTCCTGAGGTTGTACAGGGTAGTGGGGCCCTGGGCCTATGAAACTATTTTTTCCTCCTAGGCCTCCAGGCTTGTGGTGAGAGGGGCTGCTATGGAGGTCTCTGAAATGCCTTCCAGGCCTTTTCTACATTGTCTTAGCTATTAATATACAGCTCCTCTTGACTTTTGCAAATTTTTACAGCCGGCTTGAATTCCTCCCCGAAAATGGGTTTTTCTTTTCTGCCTCATGGCAAGGCTGCAAATTTTCCAAGCTTTTGTGCTCTGCTTCCCTTTTAAGTATAAGTTCCAGTTTCAGATGATCTCTTTGCTCATAAATATGAGTGTATGCTGTTAGAAGCAGCCAGACCACATCCTGAATGCTTTGCTGCTTAGAAATTGCTTCCACCAGATACTCCAAATCATCTTTCTCAAGTTCAGATTTCCACAGATCTCTAGAGCAGCGGCACAATGCTGCCAGTCTCTCTGCTAAAGTGTACAACATGAGTGGCTACTCTAGTTCCCAGTAAGTTCTTCATCTCCGTCTGAGACCACCTCTGCCTGGACTTCACTGTCCCTATCAGTATCAGCATTTTGGTCACAAGCATTCAACAAGTCTCCAGGAAGTTCCAAACTTTCCTTCATCTTCCTGTCTTCCTCTGAGTCCTCCAGACTGTCCCCACCTCTGCCCAACACCCAGTTCCAAAGCTGCTTCCACATTTTTGGGTATCTTTATAGCAATGCACCTCTTCCCAGAACCAATTTTCTGTATTAGTTCTTGCATTACTATAAAGAATGACCTAAGACTGAGTGATTTATAAAGAAAAGAAGTTTAATTGGCTCATGGTTTTCCAGGCTGTACAGGAAGCATGGCTTGGGAGGCCCTGGGAAACTTACAAACATCGCAGAAGGCAAAGGGGAAGGAGGCATGTCCTACATGGCTGGAGCAGGAGGAAGAGAGAGAAGGGGAAGTGCTACACGCTTTTAAGCAACCAGATCTCATGAGAACGCACTTTCACAAGAACAGCGAGGAGGAAGTCCACCCCCATGATTCAATCATCTCTCCCCAGAACCCTCCTTCAACATTGGGGATTACTATTCAGACATGAGATTTGGGTGGGGACAAAAATCCAAACCGTATCGCTGGGAAAGTGCTTTATTTAGGTCAGCATATTCCTTTCCTGAAGAAAATTAGGGTACTGATTACCAAGAATGAGGAGAGTAGATTTTAGGTAGGCAGCTAACAATGCATGCTACAGTTAAAACAAAAGATATCATGTACAACATTTATTTGTGTATTTTTTAGTTTCTGTCTTCTACCAGATTGTGAGCTCTATGAGTGTAGGGACTATGTGTATTTTATTCATTCTTTTATATCTTGCAATTGTAGTTAGTACATAGTAGCTGCGCAGTAAATATTGGTTGGATGAATAGAGCACAGAAGAGAAAGAGATGGAGGGTTTTTTTTTTTTTTTTTTTTTTTTAAACCATGGGCTAATTACTTCTTAGGTGCTTTCAATTAAATTACCCTTTGTCCTTATAACAACACTGCAAGGCAGATACTCATTTCTCTGTTATGTAAATAAGAAGATTGAGGCTTTCCTCTAGGTCTAATCTGTTGTAATCCCATCCAGTGAAATTTTATTTTCAGATACTGTATTTCTTGTCTCTAGAAGTTCCATTCAGTATTCTTTTGCATCTTTTTCTTTTGTTCTCATTTAGCTTATGTTTTTCTTTAAATTCGTGACGATGTTGAAGATATAGTCAGTCTTTATCTTCTCGTTTCCTTATCTATGTCATATTTGGGTGTGGTTTCTATTGACTAATTTTTCTAACAGTTATTGATAGTATTTGACTACTTCTTTCCATGCCTTTTTTGAGTAACCATAGCTGAACTTTATTTATGGATTATTTTAAGGTATGATAAATTATATTACATGTATTTTTAAGAATAAACTGTTTAGAATAATTTTAGATTTACAGAAAAGTTGCAAAGACAGTATAGAGAGTTCTCATATACTCCTTACCAGTTTCCTCTATTGTTAATATTTTATATTAGTATGACACTTGTGAGAATTAAGGACCAATGTTGATACATGATTTTTAACTAGGATCCAAATTTCATTCATATTTCATTATTTTTTACTTAACATACTTTTTTTCTTCCAAGACCTTAACTATATGACCACATTACATTTATTATTTATGACTGTGATAGTTTCTCAGACTTTATGTATTTCTGCAATGACCTTGACAGTTTTGAATAGTGTTCATCAGGTATTTTGCAGAAAGTTTCTCAATTGGGATTTTTCTGGTGTTTTTTCTTGTCATTAGACTTGGATTATGGGTTTTTGGGAAGACCATCGAAGTAAAGTGCCTTCCTTATTACATCATATCAAGGATCTATACTATTAACATGACTTACTACCGTTTGTGATGACCTTGATCATGTAGTCGAAGTTGTATTTGTTAGTTTTCTCTGCTGTAAAAGTTGTGTTTTCCCCGTATTTCCATACTGCAGTCGTTCAGAAGAAGTCACTGTGCAGTGCTCACATTTAAAAAGTGAGAAGTTATGTTCTGCCAGCTTGAGGGCAGAATATCTACATTAATTATCTGGAATGTATTTGTATGGAGGATTTGTCTCTTCTCCCTCATTTGTTTACCTATTGAATTATTTATATATATATAAATTCACAGATATTATTTTATACTTTGGTTTAAATATCTTACTACTTTATTTTCTCATTCAGTTTATTTCAGGTTTGGCCATTGAGAACTCTTTTGGTGGCTTCTCTTCTGTGTGTCTTTGACATCACCCTGTCTTTGTGTGTGTGATTTTTGGTTTCTTTGTTTTTGAGTACTTCCTTATTTTCTGGCACTACAAGGTGCTCTGAGATCATCTTTTATATTTCCTTCCTCCACGCTAAAATTGGACATTTATCCAGGGAGCTCTGTTTGATTTTATTGTAGAATGGTATTAGAAATCAAGATCAGGCAGTGAGTGTGCCTCTTCCTTCTGGGATATTGTTGTTTGTAGGCCTTCTTAGCTGGCAAAACAAAGAAATATGTGTTTATATTAATTATATATATGGGAAATAGGCAGACTGGATTAAGAAAATGTGGCACATATACACCATGGAATACTATGCAGCCATAAAAAAGGATGAGTTTGCATCCTTTGTAGGGACATGGATGCAGCTGGAAACCATCATTCTTAGCAAACTATCACAAGAACAGAAAACCAAACACTGCATGCTCTCACTCATAGGTGGGAACTGAACAATGAGATCACTTGGACTCGGGAAGGGAACATCACACACCGGGGCCTATCATGGGGAGTGGGGAGAGGGGAGGGATTGCATTGGGAGTTATACCTGATATAAATGATGAATTGATGGGTGCTGACGAGTTGATGGGTGCAGCACACCAACATGACACAAGTATACATATGTAACAAACCTGCACGTTATGCACATGTACCCTAGAACTTGAAGTATAATAATAAAAAAAAAAAGTTCTGTGGATTTTGATAAATGCACAGTGTCATGTATTCATTATGATAGTCTCATTTAGACTAGTTTCACTTCCATAGAAACTCCTCTGTCTTTTGTCTATTCAACCCTCCCTACTGCTCAAACCCTTGGCAACCACTGATCTGTTTACCAGCTCCGTAGTTTTGCCTTTCCACAATGTCAAGTAATGAGAATCATACAGTATGTAGCCTTTTCAGACTGGCTTCTGTCATTTAACAATATATTTAATATCTATCTATGTTTTTTTTCTGTAGCTGTAATTTCTTTTTATTGCTGAATGATATTCCATTATATGGATGTTCCACATTTTGTTTATTTGCCTATTGAAAGACATCTTGATTGTGTCCAGGTTTGGGTGATTATGAATAAACATTGGTGCGCAGATTTTTGTATGGGTATGAATTTTTATATCAGTGGGTAGATATCTAGGAATGAGTTTTCTGGATCATACGATAAGACTATTCAGCATTGTAAGAAACTGCCAAACCATCTTTTAGAGTGGCCTAGTATTTTTCATTTCCACTGGCATAGAATGAGAGTTCCTATTCCACATTTTCATCAGCATTGGTGTTGTTAGTGTTTTGGATTTTAACAACTCTAATAGGTGCATAGTGGTATCTCATTGTTTAAATGTGCAATTCTGTAATAAATGATATTGAGCATTGTTTTATATACTTATTTGCCATCTGTATATATTCTTTGGGTGTCTGTTCATATCTTCTTTTAATTTTTAAATTTTTTTAAATCATGATTTTTAAGAATTCTGTGTATATTTTGGATACAAGTCTTTGAGAGATGAGTGGTTTGCAAATATTTTCTCTCAGTGTGTGACTTATTTTTTATTATTGTAGCAGTGTCTGTTGCAAAACAAAACTATTAATAAAATCCAACAATTTTTTTTTTTCTTTCATGATCATGCTTTTGGTATTGAATTAAAAAACTCTTCTCCAAATCAAAGTTCATCTAGTTTTCTCCTATGTTATTTTGGAAGTTTTACATATGTATATATTTATAAGCCATTTTCTGTTAGTTTTTATGTTTTATATAAGGTCTGTAGCTAGGTTCTTTTTGCTCCCCATATGGACATCCACTTGTTCCAGGACAATTTGTTGAAAATACCGTCCATTGTTTTTTAAATTGTCTTTGTTAGAAACCACCTGAATTTATTTGCATATGTCCATTTCTGTGCTCTCCATTCAGTTCTATATGTTTGTTTTTTTTGAAGCCAGTATCACACTCTGTTCATTACCGTAGCTTTATACTAATTTTAAAATAGTGTAATGTGAATCTTCTTTGTTCTTGTTCTTCAAAATTGTGTTGGCTCTTGTTGGTCATTTGCTTTTCCAAATACTTTTTAGAATCAGTTGTTGACTTGTACAAAATAGCTTGCTGTGATTTTGTGTTGAAGCTATAGATCGAGTTGAGAAGAACTGACATCTTAACAATATTGAGTTTTCCAACTTATGAACATAGAATATGTCTCCAGTTTTGTTAGATTTATACATAAGGGTTTTTGGTGTGCTGTTTTAAATAGTATATTTAGTTTTTCTTAAGCAATTAAATTTCAGTTCTTTGCTGATATCTAGGAAATAAATTAACTTTTGTATCTATTGATTTTTGTTTGTATGCTCGCTGTTGTAATTTACATTGTTTCATAGAGTTTGGATTAGTTTCTGACAGTTAAGTTACTTGTGGATTAACTTGTTCTATGTGAGGTTCCTCTTGAAGGTCTACAAGGGCAGGTCTCTAGGAGGGTTAGTGCAGCCTCGTTATTAAGCAATGAACTCTGGGTTCTTTACTGAATGCCTCATGTACTCAGTGCCCCAAGATTTCCTCACTCTGTCTGGTGGAGACTAAAATTTTTCCCAGTTCTGTGTAAGCTCTGCAAGTTGTCTGGCTTACAATTTTCAGAAATTTTTCTTTTCTTGCCATTTGTTCTTTGTATGACTCTGCCAAAGTTTACCTTTTGCATCCACAATTGACATGCAGCCAAAGAATCTAGGAAACTCTCATGCAGTTTTATGGACCTCTTTGTCTGTATAGCTTTCTCATCTCTGGTATTTAGCTCTCACTTTGTTCTCCCAAATGTGAAGGAAGGCTCCCCATCCCTATGTCATGGTTTGGAAATGCCTTGAAGTCAGAAATCCATGGATTTGTATCATTCATCTTGTTAGTTTTCTTCTCTTAGGGATTATAGTCCTGTACTGCCTTTTATTCAACATTCAAAAACAATTATTTCATGAAGTTTGCCATTTTTCTAGTTGTTCTTTTGTAGGCAGGAACAGAAATCTCTACTGATTTTAAAATTTTGCAGGCAGATATTTGTCCAACATATTCCTAAATTTTTTGCAAAATAAGTCTTGATTTTGTTATTTAACGTATTTCTAATTTTTTGTATATTTGTGTATTTTTGTGTTCTGTATGTATGTATATGTATATAGTCTAAACTATATCTTTCTTGTGAAATTAGATTATTTATTTTGGCACTCTCTTCCTTCATGATGAAAATCCTTAATTCTAATTATAATGTGCCATTAGATTGGCATGTCCCCACTCAATGATACTCTGGATCAGATTTTATATTCTTAGATTTTAATGGCCATAAATTCAGCCTTCAAATTGTCACTATTTTTTTGCTCCACTCTTTCATTTGTCCTGCACAAACTGTAATTTCCCTTCATTTCATATCACCTTTTGTGGTACAATGTTTATGTTAGAGCATATTTGACATAACAGATTTTGAATCCTTAAATCTATTATAATTTAAGAAGATTAAACAAATCAACATGAAATTTTATGTCTTTAAAATAACACATTTGTTTGTGAAGGCAGCCATAATCAAGTATCACATGCTAGGTGGTTTAACGGAAATTTATTTTTCCACACATCTGGAGCCTAAAGGCCCAAAATGTAGGTGCTATCAGAGTTGGTTTCTTATGAAAGCTGTGAGGGAATTATCTGTTCCAGGCCTCTTTCTTTGGTTTATAGATGGCTATCTTCTCCCTGCATCTTAACACCATCTTCTCTCTTTGTGTCTCTGTGCCCACATTTCTTCTTAAAAAGGCACTAATCATATTGGATAGGGGCCACTCCTAATGACCTCATTTTAAATTTATTACCACTGTAAACACCCTATCTTCAAATAAGATCACATTATGGGGATCTAGGAGTTCAGACTTTTATATGAATTTTGGGGGACACAACTCAACCCATAAGAGAATAAATCTTTTCTAATATTTCATTCACCAAATTATTCTTAATATTACAGGTGTTATGATTTAGTATTCCCTTCCATACCACATCACCTCTACTAGGCAGGGCATGAAAATTTGGCAAGTAAATTTTAATATCCCATATACAAACTCTGAGTTCTAGTACTTAATAGGGAGAAGTTCTTTGTGTTTGTGTAGGATGTGCGGTATCTTTGTATTATCAGTGAGAAGAGAATTGAGAGAAAATGCCAACAAAACTGGGAGGTGAGTAGAGACTCTGTTTATTCCAACTGGTCCTTTTCCTTGACATTTCTCTTAATTCCCCTATCCTTCTTTTTCAAAAGAATATTCATTTAATGTGTTGTTTCAGCCAAAATGATTCAGAGTTTTTGAGAATATTATCAAGAAATACGTTCAAATCCAAATGAAAAGTCTTTTCCCTTACTCTTGAATCAAACCACAGTCTTCTACAAATCCAAAATAAAATTGTGCCAGACTAAAATAATCCAGGTATAAAAATTGCTACTGTTTCTCATTCTGTGTCCCCCCGTATCTGGTCTTCCATCATTTGCCAGGGTTAATGAGAGCTGAAATGATATTACTTGCTACTTTTAGATGATTTGTTCATGTTCTGTAGAAGCAGAATGGAGGTTCTAATATTAGGGCAAATGAAAGAAAGTACTGTTGCATGCTCACAGGTGAGAAGAGACAAAAGTTATGAACTTTTCCCCCCAAAAAAGTAGTAAAGCAATTACAATGTTATGAAGTGTCCTTTGGTGACCTACCAGAAACAAAATAATAGTTTGGATAAAGTATAAGCTTAAACCAGTATACCATATTTTATGATGTCTAGAGAAATAATAGGCATCTGATGGGGATTTTTTATTTCTGTAAAAATAATGCTTATGTGTTTGAGATGTGAGAGTGAATGTGTCTGAGATGTGAGAATGAGTTGTGAGTGAATGAGAGTGAATGCTCATGTGTTTGAGTTGTGAGAATGAATTGTGCTTGCAGAAAGCCAGTAAACAGATAGTTCAATGAGATAAGAGTTGTCTTAGGAGATTACATCTTTTTCTGAAAGAGCTAGAATAAGGCTGACAGGTCAAGATTGACTGTCTGGACCTCCACCAGGTGTGAGAAGTTTTAGTACCATTGTTGGTCCTAGGACTTCTGTTCCAGTAAGCTCATTAAAATGTTTTATTTTTCCAACCCCATCACCAGTTTGAGTTTCATTATCTGGAATATCTTCTAAGTTTTTTGCTCTGATGCTGGCATCCTGGGCAAAGTCCAGATAGCTCAGGCCTGTAGTGCAGCCAGTACGTACAGGAGTGAGAAGCCCAACAGTTTCAATTCCGTGATCTTTATGTTTTTAAATGGGAAATTGTAATGCCACATGAATGTAGCATTTTATCCTGAATTTTAGCTAACTAAAACTTGAGAGAATTAAGGGAATGATTTTGCTCTTTTTTTT
>NW_016809144.1:0-6811 GCF_001698545.2 Rhinopithecus bieti | reverse complement strand
GTGATCTCATTGTTCAGTTCCCACCTATGAGTGAGAACATGCGGTGTTTGGTTTTCTGTTCTTGTGATAGTTTGCTAAGAATGATGGTTTCCAGCTGCATCCATGTCCCTACAAAGGACGCAAACTCATCCTTTTTTATGGCTGCATAGTATTCCATGGTGTATATGTGCCACATTGGAATCAACCCAAATGTCCATCTGTGACAGACTGGATTTTTACTCTTTTTTATTTGACAAGGTCTGGCTCTGTCACCCAGACTCGAGTACAGTGGCATGATCTTGGCTCACTGCAGCCTTCGCCTCCCAGGCCCAAGCCATCCTCCCACGTCAGCCTCCCGAGTAGCTGAAACCACAGGCATTATTTCACCATGGCCAGCTAATTTTTGTATCTTTTAGTAGAAATGGGGTTTCTCCATGTTGCCCAGGCTGGTCTCGAACTCCTGAAACACAAGTGATCCACCTGTCTAGGCAACCCAAAGTAATGAGATTACAGGTGTGAGCCACTGCACCTGGTCAGGTTGTTATAAAATTATTGTCTTTTAAATCTTAGTCATAAAAGGCTCAATACTGTTTCTGTGAGCAAAGAGAAATTTTATCATGGTTTGATCTATTACCAACATCTCTCAACATTACATTTGTAGATTTTATGAACTGTGTATGTTTAGAAGAAGTTAGCATAACATTTACATTCATGCCTTTTGCCATAAAATACCAAAATATTACCATCTCTATTGTTTGGAGTCAGCAAAAGTCTATCTGTTTGATGAATATGACAATCAGTATTTGGCACAATTCCAGAACTGGAATAATCTGGAACCCCACACATGGAAAACAATATTTGGGGGTCACACTGTTAGTTCTATCATCTTCAATTTAGAGCTATCCTGAATTTCATCCATGGACTTCTGAGGTAAAAATAATTCTGAGTGTTGTACAAAAAGACATTAAAGTATTACTTTAACACTTACTAGTTCAGAATAAGTATGAGGAAGAATTTACTTAATGTATGTGAGTATTGCTTGTAAATGGAAGTAAAACTATTTTATATAAAAATATTGACAATATTTTGTCATTGGTTTGTGTTTCCTAGTTTTGGCAATGTCTCATGTTTTCTCTACAATGAAGAAGTATCCCATAAAAGAAATACTTTTTTAAAAATAAGTTCTTTACTCCAGAGCTATGTATGATTTTTTTGCACAGACTTCAGTCTTTCTGAAATTTTAGCTTGAAAATGTTGTCTTTTGATTGTGGTTGAAGAAGTTTTGTTATCTCTCAGAGGGATGTACTTAGAATCCATTAGGGAATCAATCTAATTAGAGATGAGAAATGTTGAGAGATATGATCCAAATGAAACATAAAAAACACTAAAAGCTCTTCTAGGTATTCTGGTAATTCAAAAATGTGTTAACTTTATTAAACCTCAAGTTTCAGTATTGTTTAAATTGTTATTTTGGTATTAACCACTGAGAAGAGATCTCTATTAATTTTGCCCCTTCAATTAGGAAAACTAAAACCCTAACAAATCAGAATCAGTATTTTATTCACTTATTCTACTCATTTAAGAACTTGGAAGCTGTTATACACCTGGAATTCTGATAGGTACTGGGATAACAGGATGAAAATTTACAGCCCTTGAAGTTAAGAGATATTTTAGTTGAGGGGAAAAAATGCTTATTGTCAAGTAAGGACCAAAGCAGAAGTCTGAAACTTGTATGCAGTGTTGTGGAAGAAGTTCATCTGGGTGGGAATTCAGGAAGGAGAAAGGGATTGGGAAGGCTTTATAGTAGGGATAGTATTTTGAACTTGGTATTTAATGAAAAATAGGATATTCTCTCATTTATTTTTGTATTGCAATTATGGGAATAAATACAACAAAACTGTTTAAAAAATCTGATCTGAATCCAAGAAGAAATGGGTGCTCAGGCTTTATCCTCCATGTGAGGGAGACAGGAGAAAGGCTGATTTTATTAAAATGACAAGGAAAGAGCCAAAGTTGGAGGGTTTCAAAGATGTTTAAGCTTTTTGTGGTGGGGTTCCCTGGGTGTGTGGTGGTGTGGGGTGAGCTGCATGAACGCATTTTGGGGTGAAGGAATCCTGAGTGAGAAGACTGCCACAGCTGTGAGGAGGGTGGGAATGGTGGCTGCAGGAGGCTGTGGGGCGGCCACTCTGGGGCAGGGGTAGGGGCTTCTTTCTTGAGGCCTGGTGGACGTGAGCAGGGATCGCATCTCTTGCTGCATGGGTTACCTCCAGTGGTCTCTATTGATATTTTTCTTTTCTGTCAAACATAAAACATCAGACAACTTTCTAGTGAATTTTCTAGGCACACCAGTGATGCCCTGTCCTGGAATGCATTAGGATCACCTTGGGAGCTTTTTAAATCACAGACCTGCAGAATCCTCATGGGTGGATCCTGGGAATTCATATTTTTTATAACAGTTTGCTGAGATGTAATTCACATGCCATAGAATTCATCCGTTTAAAGTGTACAGTTCAGTGGTTTTTAGGACACTCAGCCTTCTGTCCCTATGGATTCTGCATCTGTGGATTCAACCCATCTTGGATTGAAAATGTTCAGGAAAAAATTCTACAAAATTCTAAAAAGGAAAACTTGAATTTGCCGTCTGCCAAGTATTATGTTGATTCTACACAAGTGGAGTGATGTGCCGACATTGTATTGGGTATTTAATAGTATAAGTAACCTAGAGATGATTTAAAGCAGCGGTCCCTAACCTTTCTGGCACCAGGGACCAGTTTTGTGGAAGATAGTTTTTCCATGGACTAGGGAGGTGGGGATGTTTGTGGGATGATTCAAGCACATTATATTTATTGTGCGCTTTATTTCTATTATTATTCCATTGTAATATGTAATGAAATAATTTTACAACTCACCATAATGTAGAATCAGTGGGAGCCCTGAGCTTGTTTTCCTGCAATTAGATGGTCCCATCTATGGATTAGAGAAGACAGTGACAGATCAGCAGTCATTAGCTTCTCATAAGGAGCCCGCAACCTAGATGTCTCCCAAGTGCAGTTCACAATAGGGTTTGTGCTCCTATGAGAATCTACTGTGCCGCTGGTCTGACAGGACACAGAGTTCAGTCCATAAGGTGAGTGATGGGGAGCAGCTGTAAATACAGATGAAGCTTTGCTCACTCACTCGCCCGCTTACCTCCTGCTGTGCAGCCTGGTTTCTAAGGGAGGAAGTTGGCCATAGGTTGGGACCCCTGATTTAAAGTACAACATATCCTCAAATAACATCTTTCATTGAATGTTTTTTCATTACAATGTTAATGAGAAAAAGATCATTTCCTGCCAGGGCCCCTGTCTGCGGAGTCTGCACGTTCTACCTGTGTCTGTGTGGGTTCTCTCCATGTCCTTTGTTTTCCTCCCACATCTTAAAGCTGTCCCTGTGTGGTTCTTTGGCATGTCTGTATGATCCCAGTCAGAGTGAGTGTAGGTGTGTATGAGTGCCTTGCCATAGAAGGGTGTCCTATCTAGGGTTGGTGCCTGTCTAGCACCTGCAGGGATGAAATCTGGCCACCCTTGATCCTGAACTGGAATAATTGGGTTGGTAAATGAATGAAGAAATGAATGCAAATTATTGTCAAGCAAAAATCTGTAAAGTATACGGTAATCATACAAATGCTTGACAGCAAATAATATGCTACCAAAGTGCTCAGTGAGCCTCCCTGTTTGTGATCGTTTTGGAACTGAGTGGTGGCAGGAGGTGCTGCTTTTTCGCTTTGCAAACATTTGTTCCTCGATGTAACCCATCACCACCCCTGTTACAGCAGTCACTCACTGACTCACCACTAATTGGTTAAATAATTTTCTTACTTGTTGATATGGTTTGGCTGTGTCCCCACCCAAATCTCATCTTGAATTCCCACATGTTATGGGAGGGACCCAGTGAGAGGTAACTGAATCATGAGGGCAGGTCTTTCTCATGCTGTTCTCATGATAGTGAGTAAGTCTCGTGAGATCTGATGACTTTAGAAGGTGGAGTTTCCCTGCGCAAGCTCTCTTTCTCTTTGCCTGCTGTTATCCATGTAAGCTGTGACTTGCCCCTACTTGCCTTCTGCCATGATTGTGAGGCTTCCCCAGCCACATGGAACTGTAAGGCCAATTAAACCTCTTTCTTTTGTAAATTGCTCGTCCCAGGTATGTCTGTCAGCATTGTGACAGTGGACTAATGCACTTGTCTTTGTTCATCTTTCTTAAATATGTGTATAGTTCACATTTATTTCAGTGTTTAATATGAGAAGTGTTTGGGGTATTTATTGAGAAGTTTGGTGATGTTTTTATGACCAGAAATATGCCATAGAAACTTCACTCTTATTTAAATATCACTTCGCTATAGTAAAATTGGTTTATTATGCATCATTACACTTAAAGTCACATTTTCCGAGAGCCTATCTACCATGTTAACTGAGGGCTTACTGCATACAGGAGGTTATGTGTAGTTGATATGCAAATACTATGCCATTTTATATCTGGGACTTAAGTATCTGCACATTTTGGTATCTGCTGGCAGTCCTGGGACCAATCACTCACGGGAACTGAGAGACAACTCTACATTCACAAAATGTTACGTAACTATCAACACTTATTCTTATGACATTTTTGCTGTTCCAAAAAGAAACTCCATACTCATTACCAATTTTTATTCCTCCCTCCCCTATCCTCAGGCTAATGTACTTTCTGTCTCTAGGGCTTTGCCTGTTCTGGATATTTCATAGAAATGGAGTCATATAAGATGTGGCCCTTTGTAGCTGGCTCCTTTTACTGATGTTAATGTTTTGGAGGTTTGTACGTGTTGTAGCATGTCTCAGTTCTTCATTAACCCTTATTACTGAGTAATATTCCATTGTATGGATGTGTCGCATTTTCTTTATTCACTCACCAGTTGATGGAGGTAAAAGCCATTTTCACTTTTAAAATAGTGGTGCTGTGAACATTTGCATATAAGTTTTTGTGTGACCATATGTTTTTACTTGTATTGGGTATGTACCCAGAAATGGAACTGCTAGATCATATGGTAACTCTATGTTTAACTTTTTGAGGAAATTCCTAACTGTTTTCCAAGGTGACTGCACTATTTTCTGCTCACCAGCAGTGTATGAGAGTTTTAGTTTTTCCACATTCTTGTTATTGTGTGTGTTTTTAATTTTAGCCATTGTAGAAGGTGTGAAATGGGGTCTTATTGTGGTTTTGATTTCCCTAATGACTAATGATGTTGAGTATCTTTTCAGGTACTTATTGGCCGTATGTCAATATGGAAGATACACACGTATGTATCTTCTTCTTCTTTTTTCTTTCTTTTTTTTTTTGTGTGTGTGTTATTTTCTTTTTCTTTTTCTTTTTTTTATTATACTTTTAAGTTATAGGGTACATGTGCACAACATGCAGGTTTGTTACATGTGCCATGTTGTTGTGCTGCACCCATCAACTCGTCATCTACATTAGGTATATCTCCCAGTGCCATCCTTTCCCCCTCCCCCCACCCCATGACAGGCCCCAGTGTGTGATGCTCCCCTTCTGGTGTCCAAGTGTTCTCATTGTTTAACTCCCACCCATGAGTGAGAACATGCGATGTTTGTTTTTTTTTATCCCTGCGATAGTTTGCTGAGAATGATGGTTTCCAGCTTCATCCATGTCCCTACAAAGGACATGAACTCATCTTTTTTATGACTGCATAGTATTCCATGGTGTATAACACATACGTATCTTCTATACACACAGATGTGTATGTATCTTCTTTGGAGAAATGTGTATTCAAATCCTCTGCCCAATTTCAGTGGGCTTATTTGCCTTTTCATTGCTGTGTTGAAATAGTCCAGGTTTTTAAAATATCTCCTCAGGTGATGTTGTTCCAGGTAATCCTTAGATGGGCAATAGGAAACTGCAAAATAGACAGTCAATGTACCTAACTTGGACAAGACACTGAAGCTTTTAGTGTGAAATGCATGCATTGGTTTCATATAGTGCTTTACTTCATTGTAACAGGTAAAGAAATCTCAGACTCAGGAAAAGATGTACTAACACATCTGCTACAAGAGGGGGCTTTAAAAAATTTTGTGGAAAATGGAATTAAAAGATAAAATAAAACAGAAACTTTATTTCTCAATGTAACTTCCATCATAGTCAAGACACTTTTTAAGTGATGATACCAGCTATTAGTCTATCCCTTAAGAACTGAGGGTTTTAGAAATTAAACCATATCAATGCAATCTTTTTTGTTTTTACGTTACTAACTGAAGAAAAATTGGTGCCCTTTATAGATTTGTTAAGATTAGGAAACAAAAAGAAGTCAGAAAGAGCCAAGCCAAATCAGGACAGTAAGGTGTATGCCTAATGATTCCACATAGAAACTTTCACAAAATTGCCCTTGTTAGATGGAATGAATGAGTAGGAACATAGTCATGGTGGAGAAAAACTCTCTGGTGAGGCTTTTCCAGGCATTTTTCTGCTAAAGCTTTGGCTAGTGTTCTCAAAACACTCATAATAAGCAGATGCTATCTTTTTTTTTTTACTTTCCAGAAAATCAATAGGAAAAATGCCTTGAGAATCTCCAAAACTCCTGTCATGACATCTTCTCTTGACCATCAATTTGTGGTTTGATTGGGCCACTTTCACTTCTCAGTAGCCATTGCTTTGCTTGTACTTTGTCTTCAGGATCATACTGGTAAAGTCATGTTTCATCTCCTGTTATAATTATTAAAAGCAGGGCTTCAGAAGCTTGATCTCATTTGAATAAAATTTTCTTTTTTTTATTGTTATTATACTTTAAGTTCTAGGGTACATGTGCATAA
>NW_016809143.1:0-457 GCF_001698545.2 Rhinopithecus bieti | reverse complement strand
CTTTTACTTTTATTTTACATTTATTTTATTTTATTTTATTTTTATTTTTTATTACTTTTTTTTAGACACGGAGTCTTGCTCTGTCGCCCAGGCTTGAGTGCAGTGGCACGATCTCGGCTCACTGCAAGCTCTGCCTCCCGGGTTCACGCCATTCTCTTGCCTCAGCCTCCTGAGTAGTTGGGACTACAGGCGCCCACCACCACGCCCAGCTAATTTATTTTTTTGTATATTTAGTGGAGATGGAGTTTCACCGTGTTAACCAGGATGGTCTCGATCTCCTGACCTTGTGATCCGCCCGCCTCGGCCTCCCAAAGTGCTGAGATTACAGGCATGAGCCACTGCGCCCAGCCGATAGCTTACATTTGTTGATTTGCATATGTTATATGAGCTTTGCATCCTGATGATGAGGCCAACTTGTTTGTAGTGGATAAGCTTTTTGATGTGCTGCTGGATTCCG
>NW_016809142.1:0-1057 GCF_001698545.2 Rhinopithecus bieti | reverse complement strand
CATTGAGCAAGTCACTTAATCATTTTATTGGTGAGCTTAATAGAGAGACATTATTTAGTTTACCTATGTGATGTGCTTCCAGGAACAGAAAGAAATGCAAAGTTCATTCAGAGAATAATTCCATACCAACAGTGTTCCAATGATTGAAAGCCAAATTATGTATTCAATGCTATTTGTGGGAGGTCAACACCAGAACATATTATTAGAGAGTAAAGTATTTATTCTAATACTTGCTTAGATTATCTAGACTTAAATGCAAAAGTATTGAGTTACACCCCTAGCAAAAAATGCCTGAGATTAACAAGTAAAGACAAATTCATGAAATGGAGCGCTGACTGTAGACTTAGATGAAGTTGCTGAGGTTATGATAGAAATGTGTGTGTATGGAAAGACGGCTAAAGAAAATTGCTGCAAAGAATCTCATTTCTGTATAATTAGGCTTTAATCACCGAAAGACAGGAAGATTGAAACTTTTTCCCTTTATTCACTGTTTTTATAAAATCAGGTACAGGATCTGACACCTCTCTCTCTCTAGTCTCTCTGCTTCCCTCTCTCTCTCACTGCCATCCTCCTCTGTCTCTTCACACACACACACACACACACACACACACGCACGCACACATGGGTCTGAAGCTATACATTACAATTTTGACTATGAGCAATTTTGGAAAAGATACACGACACAAAACATAAATAAAAAGTAATCAAAATATTTTTTGAGGTATTTGTTTGGAAGAGAAAAAACTACTCCCAGACACCTTTTAATCTTTGCCTCCCAAAATAACCATTAATAGCATTTCATTCTGTTATCAAATAACCATTAATAGCAATAATATTTTAGAAACATTTCTTAAAATGGACATCATTTTTAAATGCCCTTAAAGATGTAAGATAAAATATGTTAAGATTCATTGCTTTTTATACTCTCATATGTGTTTCTTTAATGCTAACCTGTTATTGGCAATTAGATCTATTTCACAAAGATAATGAAGTTAATTTGGGGTTTAAAAAGGTTTATTGTCAGCCTCACCTTCTATGACTCATTCGTTTAATACCA
>NW_016809141.1:0-557 GCF_001698545.2 Rhinopithecus bieti | reverse complement strand
AGAGAGAATGTGTGCTGGAGTGGAGACAAGAGAGAAAAAAAAAGCATGAAAGAAAACAGTTAAGAGGTTACTGTCCAAGTGAAGGATGAAACAAGGCAAATGAAAACCATGTCAGGCTTTCAGTGAGAAATGGGAAGGCATCACCATTTTTTTTCCTTTGGTACAAACATTTTTAAGATTTAAATGTAGGTTTTTAATGGAGCTCACTATATATAACCTTCTGTCTTTTCACAACACTCTTTCCTTTTCTCTTTATGTTTGCAGTGGTTTGCGATATACTGAATAATACAATAAAAAAGAAATATTTTTTAATGTATCAATCACTTTAATCATAAAAAGAAAAGCTTGATATATGTCCGGGCTGTGGATAGTGAGGAGCTTTCGATACACATTTTGACATTAGAATAAGAATTTTTTAAACTTAATGCCCAAACCATGTTTTTTTAATGCAGTTATTTCCTTACCTTTGTAATCTATTTAATATATATGTAAAAATTACACATTCCAACAGTCTAAAAGCTATTTGAGTTAATGTTAATTAATTTAAAATTTAATAT
>NW_016809140.1:77651-87735 GCF_001698545.2 Rhinopithecus bieti | reverse complement strand
GGCTTATTTCATCCCTTCGGCTTCGACCAGAAAAGACGGGACGCCTTAAAAACGGGCAGTCTATAAGCCTACCTTCAGGGCACATTCTCTTTCTCAGGGATGTTCCTTGCTGAGAAAAAGAATTCAGTGATATTTCTCCTATTTGCTTATGAAAGAGGAGGAATATAGCTCCGTTCTGTCTGGTTCACCGGCGGCCAGTTCAAAGTTACCTCTCTTGTTCCCTGAACATCGCTGTTATCCTGTTCTTTTTTAAGATGACCAGATTTCACATTGTTCAAACACAAATGCTCTACAAACAATTTGATACAATCAAATTGAGGACCCTGATACAATCACAGGGTCCTCAGGCGACATTCATCCTCCTCAGCTTACAAAGAAGATGATGGGATTAAGAGATTAAAGACAGGCATAGGAAATCACAAGGATATTCACTGGGGAAGTGATAAGTGTCCACAAAATCTTCACAATTTATTTTCAGAGATTACAGTAAAGACAGGTGTAAGAAATTATAAAAGTATTAATTTGGGGAACTGATAAATGTCCATGAACTCTTCACAATTTATGTTCTTCTGCCACGGCTTTAGCCAGTCCCTCCGTTCGGGGTCCCTGACTTCCTGCAATAGTATGGTTTGTTGGTGGAATAAGATTCTTTGAATTTGTAAACACTATAGTATTTCATTTATATTATGGAACATAATTTTAACATCCTGGACTCCTTCCCTTTCTCTTATTCCCCATATGCCATCATTCCAAGTAATCTTGTTATGCTTTAGACATTCTCAAGTTTATTTCATCTTTCCATAAATGGGTTGCAGTCTATTTACTCTGTCTTTTGGACATGTGACATAATCTACCAAGTGTTTCCTTCCCTGAATGGTTCTTAAAGTATGGTCCCAAGACCAGCTGCACCAGTATCACTCGGGAATTTGTGAAAAATGCAAATTCTTGCTTTCCAAGGCCACACACCAGCAGAATTAAAAACTCTGGGAATGAGGCCCAGTAAACAGTTCTTTGAAAAGCTCTCCTGGGAATTCTGATGCATGCTCAAGTCTGCAAACCACTGTTAGAGGATGGCATATTTGTTGATATTATTTGCCTGGCTTCCCCCAGAGTACATAGAGGTGCATTCTATGCATGTGTCCTCAGAACAGCTTGCCACTTCCCAAGCCCATTGCACCTTTTCACACTTCTGTGCTTTGGCACTTTCTGTGCCTGAAAGGCTATTCTACTCTCCCACTGTCTGCTCAAAACCCGGAAACAGCTTAAATCCTTTTGAAATGAGTAAGATATAAATAACTGTATACTTACCCTTCAACACGCAGCTCAAATATCATCATGGCTGCAAAACCTCTGACTCCCAGGCAGATTTAGTTATTCCTTCTGACAGTGCTGTCACTGTAATTAACACTTTGTGGTGCAGTTGTTTGGGCCTTCTCACACTGAAAGATGGATTCTCGAGGGCACACCTCCAATGTATCCTTTAAAATGCTGGGATCATAGTAGATGCCCAACAAGACATTTTTGAGTAAAAGCTTATTTGCTGGCTTAGCAGGCAAGCCCCTCTCTTCCTGTGCTTTGTTTTTCACTCCTTTTTTTTCAACTGAAGATGAAGGTTCCCCTCTTCTTCAACTGAGAGCACAGGTTTAGGAGAGAAGGCTGTAAAAAGATTAGGTCAGTCACATTAAGCCTAGAGTTCCACAGAGTAGATTCTTCCTCCCTAACTCATATCTTATAAATGAAACAAATAATCTTGATGTAAATCCAGATTCAAGTTCAAATTCTTAAAATTTTCTCCAATCATAGATTTTATTTAAGTCTTGATTAATGAGAAGAGTTAAAAAACCATACATATTTAATAAATCTTGAAAGACATTATTCTGGGTATGTATGGCTAAAAAATAATGAATTTATTCTGTGAAAGTAATCAATATAAGTTTCTAATCATATTTTCTACACTAGTAAACAAAGGTTCATTGGTAGTAGAATATTCTGAATTTTGCTTTTCTTACATTTTAAACAAAATTTAAAGTGGATAGTTTATACTAGTTTTTCTCCTTAATATCCTATATGGTGGTAATTAGTGTAGTGGCTAGACTGAGAAGTACTTTGTGTATATATCAACTTGCATGGTAAGATAAGTATAATAACAGTAAGATTTGGCATTTTCATTCACTGTTATAAATGAACAACAGTTTTCTTTTTGGAATTCTGAAATACTCTTTCCCATGAAATTGAGACTAATGGAAACTGGAAATACTAAATCTTCTGACTCTTCTGGACTGGAAGTCACATCTGCAGAGTTAACCTACAATTTTTCATTTTCTGGCTGGGAGTGGTAATTAGCTAAGCAATTACTTAGCTAATATGAGTTGGTGCTTCCCCTTTCTCTACTATCTTTATATGTTGCCTCCACCAAGACTCACTTCTTTGGGTCAAATATGCAGTGAGGAGCAGTGTGAGAGGGAGACTGGAGAGATTCCTCAGGGCAGTGCATACTTGGTGAAGCATGGGCAAGTGTGTGAACATGAGGCTAGCAGATCAAGACGGATGAGACTGCAGCATTTCCCACTACAACTGTAACCTTGCATGGGATAGTTGTCCAAGATTGGTTATTTTCACCATTAGCTCAGAGTATCAAGGACACCTTCAGTTTCAAGTGTCTAGTTAACACATCTGAGGAACAGAACTAGGAGCACTATTTAGAAATGGCCATCCATCTGGAGTCATTGTGCTTTCCCTTGCCATCCTAAACCTTTCAACACCACTCTGATGCATGCACCGCACAGGCTTTGTAATGGAATTATTGGTCTTTTCTCCACAATTGGATTGTACTCCCTGAAGGCAGGAAATGCCTTTAATTCATCTTTATATTCTCAAAAGAGTCTAGCAAAGTATATACCCTCAATATACTCTTCTTGAACAAATAAGCTGCATACCCCTCATTCAGGTAGAATTAGTTGCTAACAGTGAAGAGCAATTTCATACAGGGTCCAAATGTACTTATTTAAATTACAGATCTTAAGCAAGTCAGAAAAAAAGGCACTTGTCTTCTGTAAAATGCACCAAAAAGGGTCTACAAACTATTTGCCTTGCTAGCTGAAAAGCCTGTTGAAGAACAGCATTGTTCTCCTGAAGCCACCATTTGATGCAATGCACTTATACTTTGATTTCCTTTTGCTGAGGAGTTATTCACTGAGGGATGCCTGGCTTATGTGTTTATGTGTTTCAGAGTTTCATGAAGAATTCAAAGCTTCTGGTTAGCCACTGTGGCTCACACCTGTAAACTCAGCCCTTTGGGAGGTCGAGGCAGGTGTATTGCTTGAGCCTAGGAGTTCTAAAGAAGCCTGGCCAACATGGCATAACACCATCAGTATAAAAAATACAAAAATTAGCCAGGCGGGGTGGCATACATCTGTAGTCCCAGCCACTCAGGAGGCTGAGGTGGGAGGATCACTTAAGCCAGGAGGTGGAGGCTGCAGTGAGTCATGCACATGCCACTGCATTCCAGCCAGGGTGACAGAGCAAGACCCTGTCTCAAAAATAAAAAACAAAATAAAATAAATGAGTCAAGCCTTCTGGAGCCCTATTACAAAATAAACCAAATTATAATTTTGAGCCCAGAACTCTAAAATCTCCCTTAATTAAAGATTTTAATGGAAGCCAGAGAAAAGCAAAAACACAGCAGGCCACCAAACCCAGAAGAAAAGGGGACTCCAATTGCATTTGATAAACCACTTGCATGAATAACAATAAATCACAGCAAACTAATTTTAACAGTCAGCTTCAACAACGACATATCAAAACACATTTAATGTCATGGGTGCACTTTAACTGAAGCTAATATTGTACAGTACATGGAAATTCATAATTATAAAATAGCAAATTTAGAGTTTGGAGAGTGATGTACCATTGAATTCATTTTTTATAGTATCTTCCCATTTTCCATTTAAATGTGATTACTTAATGCTTGATTGGATTTTTCTCTTCTCATTTTCAGTCCTCACACATACCAACAAAGTACTACATCTAAGTCAGAAATATAGTGGCAAGTCTATAACAGGCAGCCTGGAAAAATTTGCTTATCGTATAATTGACACCTGAAGAGCTGAGGAGATAGATTGGTTCTTATTTTGATCAGGAAAATCACAGAAATGAAGCCCCAGGCTATCAAAGGGGAGAGAAAAACTACCTGCCACTCCCCAACTACATTAAAATAAATCCTGAAATGACAGAATCTGTTACAATTAGAAATAAGCAGTGGAAAATTTGCATTCACCTCTACATCTTTCCTTTGAATCTCAGAGGAAGCACTGTCTCTCCCCTGCATCTAATCCTTCTCCTAATATCTTAACCACATCCTCTTTCATCTCCTTTACAACCTGGCTTCATAACATTTCCTCCCTTCTCTTCCTTAATGCTCTCTTCTCTCCAGCCTTCTTTACTTCAATCTATAAACACACTGGAATCCTTCAGTTAGAATGTCCCCACCTTCCTCACCCTGTATTACCTTCTAGCTATCACCCTTTTCTTCCTTTGCATCCAAAATCATTGAAAGTGCTATCTAAATTCACTCTTTTATAGTTGTCTTTCATTCACTCTCAAACTAGTGCAATTTGTCTGTTCCTGAAAGTACTTTCCCTAAGGCCCTAATGGCTACCTTTAAAAGAAATATCTAAGAGACACTCATTGGTCCTTCTCTCATCTTGGGTCTTTATCTTAGGTTAGCAGTGTCCAATCTTAGTAGTGCCCAATCTTTTTCTTTTAGAAATAAAATAAAATAGAGAATTAAAGGCTTCTGGAGCCCTATTACAAAATAAACCAAATTTTAATTTTGAGCCCAGGACTCTAAAAGACCCCTTAATTAAAGATTTTAATGAGCGTCAGAGAACAGCAGGCCACCAAACCCAGAAGAAAAAGGGACTCCAATCACACTTGACAAGCCATCTTAACATTCCATCTTTCCATCTTAACGTCTTAACATTCTCTCTTCCTCGGACTTCTAATATAACAGTTTCTGCAGATATCCTCATACTCCCTGAATTTACATTTGAAATCTGCTTCCACAACTTTCTCTGTGTGGCTATGGGTGAGTTATATCAACTCAAGTGATGGTTGTACTGCGCTTGTCAGCCTCTGACCTGCCCCTGCTGTGTCAGTGAGAGTCTCTGCAGGCAACAAAAGCAACTGTAAATAGAGTCTAATCAAGGAAGTATTAAAAGGGATGACAAAGCATCAGAAAACCATAACTAGAGCTGGAAAAGAGTTGGAAACTTGGTAAATAAGAACTTTGTTCACAAAATTGAACCACTGCCAAAACCATAGTGAAAGTCAATTGGGAAGAGATAAACACCTTGACCACTTCTCACTTGTACTATCCTCCAATATTCTGCTGGTGCCTCTCACTGGTCAAGCCTAACTGGAAATCCAGACCCTGGTGGAGGCTGAGTGACACCGTCTCTAGAGGCCAACCTCCTGAGACACACAGCAAGCCAGGGAAGGGTAGACACTGAACCTGGAGAGAGGACACCAGAGAACAACCAGCATTTGAGCACACTGCACACTGCTCTTTCCTTCACTTAAAAAATATTTACTGTGACAGGGACTATTCTAGGGAATCAGAGTACAGGGGTTCACAAGACAGGAAAGATATGTACTTTCATGGTATTTCATTCTGCATAAGGAAGACAGAAAGAAAGGAATAAACAAGGCAATTTCAGGTGATGATAAGTGCTATGAAGAAAATAAGGGGTACCAGGAACCCGATGTAGAGAGGGCAGTCCTTTAGATGAGGGTAATCAGGAAAGTCATCTCTGAGGAGATGACAGGAGAGCTTAAAATGAACAAGAAGGAGGAGACCAGGCTTTCTCAGAGTCAAGGGCAGTGTGTTCAAACAAGAAAGATTGGCAAGGGCACAGTGCAAATGTCCCGAGGAGGAAACCAGCTTGACTCATCCAAGGGAGACACAGGAGGCCTGGGTGGCTGGAACATGTGAGAGGGAGGGTGGCAGGAGGTGAGGTAGGAATGTCAGGCAGAGGCTAGATCATAAAGGGCTTTGTAGGCCAGGCAGGCAGTTGGGTCTTTCCTGAATGGAATACAAGGGTTTTAGGCTGGTTGTGGTGGGCTGGTAGATGTGGATTAAGACACATCTGATGTCCAACTGTAAAATATAACTTTCACAATTCTGTGAAAAATAAATTGTAGTGGGATGAGAGTAGAAATATCCCACTACAGCTTGCACTGCCCTACCAGAGGTCCCATACCCAGGAAAGCTAAATGATGTTTCAGGTACGAGTGACACTGTTTAGAGCAGGATGAGCACCTGACCCAAGAGTAGCTCATTTCCAGGTTGGCTAGCAGCCCATGAAGCAACTTACAGCTAAGAGCTCTGAACTGGCTTACATTCTTCTGAAATACAGACTAGAGGATAAAAAGTGGATTAATCAGCCAGTTGGTAGTATGAGAATAAAGAGGCAGCAAAAAGCAGAGACACAATGAGAAAGAAATAAGAGAGTAGCTTATGCCTGGGCTCCTAATAGCTACTCATATACCCATATAAACACTTGCTCCTTCTTTTTTTTTTTTTTTTTTTTTTTTTTTTTTTTTTTTTTTTTTGAGACAGAGTCTCGCTCTGTCGCCCAGGCTGGAGTGCAGTGGCCGGATCTCGGCTCATTGCAAGCTCCGCCTCCCGGGTTTATACCATTTTCCTGCCTCAGCCTCCCACGTAGCTGGGACTACAGGCGCCCGCCACCTCGCCCGGCTAGTTTTTTTGTATTTTTTAGTAGAGACGAGGTTTCACCGTGTTAGCCAGGATGGTCTCGATCTCCTGACTTCATGATCCGCCCGTCTCGGCCTCCCAAAGTGCTGGGATTACAGGCTTGAGCCACCGCGCCCGGCTGCTCCTTCTTCTAATTAGTCTCCTGAGTTTCTCTTTCTTACAAGCAAAAGAGTCTAACAGGCACATTGATGTTCACAAGTTTTCCTCCTTAAACCTCTTCTTCTTATGCACATTAGCCAGGATGACAAAGATTTGCTCTGGTAACAAAAGTCAAATCTCAATGGCTTAAAACAACCAAGGTTTACATGTCCCTCATGATATGACTGGGACTCTGTTCATCATCTTCCGTCCAATACCAAGACTGATAGTGCATATGCTCTCTGGAACATTGATGATTGCCATGGCAAAGAGAAAAAGAGTTCTGGAAGGTCTTGCATCAACAATTAAATGTTATGCTAACAATTAATTGGGAGAACATGTCATGTAGTTCAACCCCATCACAGGGAGGCCAGGGCATGCAATCCTGCTATATTCCCGAAAGAGAACAGGAAATATTTACATTTCTTCAAGATGGGCCCATTACTTATTTAATCTAAGGAGCAGTGAGCCTTCTTTAAATGTTTGTTGAATACACAAATGATTGCCATTTTTAGGGGGAAAATGAAGGCAGGAAAACCAGACAGGAAATATTTGGCACACCTATCACCATGCACTGATTCATAACCATGGTCTTAATTGCTGCCTATACACCAATGTCAAAATTTCTAGGAGAGATGCCCCATTTAATTCCATATCTATATTTTGAACCACCTACTGGAATAGCACATTTGGATGTTATCATAGACACCTCAAGTCTCATGTATCAAGAGTGAACCCTATCTTTCCTACAGACTTGTAGTCACTTTCTTGGTCGATGGCCCCATTATGTGTTACTTCAAATAAGAAATCCAGGTGTTATCCTTAACCCCTCCCTCTCTTCTGAAAACAAATCAGTTGCCCAGCTCCTCTTTAAACTTATCCCCATTCAACTAACACCAGGACCATTATCCTACTTCATTGATCCTCATAGCTTCTTGCCTACGCAATTTTGTCTGGTTTTCCTGCCTTCACTTTCCCCCTACAAACGGCAATCATTTGTGTATTCAATAAACATTTAAAGAGGGCTCATTGCTCCTTAGATTAAATAAGTAAAGGGCCCATCAGAAGAAACTCAAAGCCTAAAGGAGACAGTGATGTAAACAAAAAATTACAATACAATGGGACAAACGTGATAATGGCCATATGGAAAGTAGCCTGGGAAAGGAAAGGAAAGACCAAATTGAGGGTGATGGTGATGGGAAGGTAGTGCAGGACTGATATGGTTTGGATTTGTGTCCCTGCCCAAACTGTATGTAATCCCCATTGTTGGAGGAGAGGCCTGGTGGGAGGTGATTGGATCATGGAGGTGGAGTTCCCATGAATGGTTTAGCACCATCCCTCCTTGGTACTGTTTTACCAAAGTAAAACTTTAGGTAAATGCTGTGGGAGCAGTAAGAGCTGCTCCTCCGTGTGAGTCACAAGGCTTGGAAAAAGGAGTTGAAGGATGCAGCACTTGCCTGGCATCTAGTAGGGACTCTACCTGACTCAGTCTAACCAGGGTGGATAGAAGGGAATGGCATGGAGGAGCAAGCAGGAGGCTGATCAGCAAGGACCTAAGGTGTCATGATCCGTTATTTGTCAGGCAACTGGGTGGAAGGTCATCCACTGAGATATCAAACCCAGAAGGAAGAGTCCGTCTATGGGGGATCACACTTTTAATGAGGGATACAATCACATGGTTAACATTTACTGAAGACTAATTTCAGGCATAGTGCTAATCACCTTACTTTACTATTTTGTTTAATCCTCACAACACTCTTATGAAGCAAATTGTACCATTATCTTCATTTTGCAATTTAAAAAGAAACAATGAGATTCAGGGACTGACGGTTTGACCAGTTACTAAACGTGAGTTGCACCTGAGCCCAGGTTGATCATCTATCTACCAAGCTCTGCTGAGTTTGAGCTGCCTGCAGGAATTCTGTCTAGATGTGTCCACAGGCCGCACCACAAGCTGGGAAGTGTGGGCAGAGACATTGACTTAGGGGTCACTGCTTATGGGGGTCACGGCAGGATCAAAGCTGTGGGCCTGGATGAGATGGCTCAGGGAACTCTAACAAGGAAGAAGGCAAGAGGACCTGGGGAACACTAACATTAAACAGGCAAAAAGAGGAAAAGAAACCAGCGAATGAGTTTGAGAAGCTGCCCTCTGAGAAAGCGAACCCTTAAGAAATGTCCTTCAGTGAATCTTTTTCAAATGCCCCTAGACCAATGCCTGGCACTCGATAAAGGACCTCTGGAGTCAAAAGGGGCGTTCTGTCAAGGGGGTGGGGGGACTTTATACCTAATTTTTCCAGCTCCTAAAGGACCAAGCGATATGAAACCCGCAGAGGGTGACCTCGCTACCTGGGAGGTAAGTCTGAGACGGAGAATAGGGTCAAGGACAATAGCCAAACCCTCCTCAGAACAGGACAAGAACGCTTTCCCCAATTCGACAGGGTAGCGGCGGATGTGAGCGCCACTCACAGCTGCCCGCTCGGATAAGAGGTTACTGCGGAAACGACCAGGAGGGAACCGGCGAGAATCCAAGCAGCTCACCGACTGGGGTCGCCTCGGTCCGAGAAGGGGAGCGCGCGCCCTGACACGCAGGCATGCGCGCGCCTGTGGGAAGTCAGGGAGCGCGCCCCTGCCAGTCGCCCCGCCCTCCCCAGAGCTCCTTCTGCCCTCCCAGCAGTTTCCCTCAGCAGCCCTGGGCCTCCGCTGGCCCAAGCAGACGCCCCTCGACCCCTGCAGCCTGGCGGGCAGGCGTCACGGGGGCGGGACCAGAACACAGCCCGCTCCGCCCCGAGCGCCCGCGGCCCCGCCCCCTCTGGCCGACAAGGGGCGGGCACCGCCGGAGTGGGCTCCGTGGGCGCTGGGGCGGGAGTCTCCTCACTCCCGCCTGGCAGTCGATCCTCCGCTGACTCGGCGCCCTTTTCCGGGCTGTCTCCCACCCCCTGAGCGGACGCAGGGAGTCGAGGCCGGGCGAACCGGGCGCCATGAAGGGCAGCTGCCTAACAGGCGCCGCGGCGGAGGGGCTGGTCGGCTGAGGGCCCGCGCCGGGCCGAGGCATGCGGAGCCCGGGCGGGATCCTGCTCCAGGCGCTGCCCCGGCTGCTGCAGCACGCGGCCCTCCCGGGCCTCGTCGAGCTGCCTGCCCGCTGGGCCCTGCCGCGGGGTGCGGGCGGGGACG
>NW_016809140.1:69300-77299 GCF_001698545.2 Rhinopithecus bieti | reverse complement strand
CGGGCGCCCTGCTCGGCGCCTATCTGGAGCGCCACGGTCCGCCAGCGGCTTCGGAGCTGCCGGAGCCGGGCGGGGCCTTGGCGGGCGGCCCTGGGAGCGGCGGCGGCGGCGGCGTGTTGGTCGGCGTGGCCGAGGTGAGAAACTGGCGCTGTTGCTGTCTCAGCAGCACCTGTTGGTGCCGGAGCCTCGTGCTGGTCTGCGTGCTGGCCGCCCTCTGCTTCGCTTCCCTGGCCCTGGTCCGCCGCTACCTTCAGCACCTCCTGCTGTGGGTGGAGAGCCTTGACTCGCTGCTAGGGGTCCTGCTCTTCGTCGTGGGCTTCATCGTGGTCTCGTTCCCCTGCGGCTGGGGCTACATCGTACTCAACGTGGCCGCTGGCTACCTGTACGGCTTCGTGCTGGGCATGGGTCTGATGGTGGTGGGCGTCCTCATCGGCACCTTCATCGCCCATGTGGTCTGCAAGCGGTTGCTCACTGCCTGGGTGGCCGCCAGGATCCAGAGCAGCGACAAGCTGAGCGCCGTTATTCGCGTCGTGGAGGGAGGAAGCGGCCTGAAAGTGGTGGCGCTGGCCAGACTGACCCCCATACCTTTTGGGCTTCAGAATGCAGTGTTTTCGGTAAGTAGGGTCCCGCTGGCCTGTCCCTCTCCAAGTCTGTTTTTGAGCGGTCTTGTGGCGGCCCTAGGAGGGCGCTCTATCAGATAAACACCAGCAGAGAAGTGACACTGAGGGCAGGAGTTACAATTACTTTCCATCGCACCCTGGGAAATCTGTCATACACATAAAACATACCTAACGCGGAGCCTCGAAAGACAGTTTGTTAGGTAAAAAACTAATGTTCCTTTTTCGGGATGGGAACGTAATTAAAAATGAAAAGCCCTCTTAACAGTGGGCATGCAGGGACATGAATGGAAATGCCCATCTTCAATACTTGTCATCTTTTGTAGCAGCTTTGGCAACATTTAGGGAGGAAAGCTTCACGTTTTTAGCTTTCTCTCTTGCTTGCATAAATACATCCAGGGTTTTGATTCAAGTTTTTAGCGACATGGACCGAAGGAAGTGTTTCAGTAAACAGTGGAGGAGCTAGTTGCAGACTCCGGATTTTGGAGTTTCCTAAATTTTAATGGGCTTTTCTTCTTCAAGTAATTGTGCTTTAATGCTATGTAAAGGAGAAAATCCTACTGTTTATCTTTCTTTGGAGGAACTTCATTTCGAAATCGCACGGTGGTGAATAAAACAGAACAGATAACCTTTTGATCAATTAGCATTTATTTTTCGTCTATATATGCACCATTATAGACTGTTTTCTGTCCTTGTATTCATATGTTTTGCTTGCCCAGGTTTTTATAGCTAGTGTGCATCTCCATGCAACTGATTTAGGATAGAAACACTGCTAGTGAAGAGATCATTTTACTGGAAGAAAGGAATCTGGTTTTTACAAACTTGGTGACTTTGGATCAAATTACTGACCCTGTCTGGCTTCACTTTTCTCTTTTATAAAGTGAAGGACTTAAAAAAGTAGATTACTGTGTTCCCCAAATTCAATTATTCTAAACTACCAAGCGTTTATGTAGATTCCCAGGAACTCAACCCTTCAGCTAGACTTAAAGAAAACTGTACTGAAGTAAAAAGATAATTGCACTCAAAACCGTAGGAATTGATGTATTTTAAGTGATTCTGATGCATTGTTTCAAAAAGTAAATAATTGTTAGTCCCTGGAAACTTTCTCATTTTGTTTTGAATTAGGAATAATTCTAACCAATCTACCTCTTTGTGATGAAATTAAAATCTTTCACTTTTTTCTTTTCTTTTAAATGCCTTCTGCAAACCTCTTGATTCCAAGCAACAGCAGCAATGACTATGGAATGGTATTTGGTAGAGGCAGTGGAAACAGATAAGGGGTTTTCTGTAGAGATAAAGTTTAGTGTTAGCAGTAGTTTGGTATAGTCTTAGTCTTAAATTTCTTTTTCTATAGTATGAAATATATACTTGAACTTTGATCCAGTCTTGGGTAATAATAAATAAACCGTCCCAGGACTTTCAAAGAAGGTTGGGCTACGGAACCTGAATAGATTGATTGTTAGTTTGTGTTTCAGTATAGCATGTATCCTTCGGCCTTTTCTTGTCCACCTACTGCATGCCAACTACTATCCTAGGCTCTTACCACATATTTCTGATCCTTAAACCAGCCCTGCAGAAGTTGATTATGCACATATTATAGACTAGTGTCTACTAGTTAGGAGCACAGGGCTGGTGCTGTGGATTCCTGCTGTCTGCTTAGTCTAGTGACTTTGGGCAAGTTGTTTATTCTCTCTGTGCTTCAATTTCTTATTTGTAAAATAAGGAAAGTAATGATACCTACTTCCATAGGATTATTGAGAAGATTACATGAGATGAATACATGCAACAGAGCCTGGCTTAACAAACATGTGTTGGCTTTTGTCGTTTCTGTTGTTAGGACCCAAGGTCACCAAGGTACTAAACTAATGGTAGAGTCAGACTTTGAACCATGGTAGGGTCTCAACCCACCACCTCTTCATTTCTTCAATATATATTTAATGCTGGGTATAGTCATGGGTAAATAGTAAGGGCTCATTATGTATTTACTGATTGACAATAAGGTAGGCTTTTCTTTTGATTATGTCTGTTACATATTAAGTATGTGACTAAGAAGTTGTATTTTGTACTTGGTAATAATTTAAGGTAATCATGTAGTTGAAACTGAGCTTGACAAGGGACAACTCTGAATTTAGCATTGTGTGGTCAATAAAAAAGAAGGGAAAAAAAAGAAAAATGGCCTCTTGCAATAGGTATTATTGTCACCATTTCACTGAGAAAGAAACAGAAGCTCAACCATCCAGGAACTTCTTCAGTCACCCACCTACCAAGTGGCTGAGCTAGGGTTTGAACCCAGAATCAGCTGATATGGTGCATCTTACTGTAAAGTTTTTACTCATAGCCATAGCAGGGTGGGCTGTGAAGCCACTGGATATGGTCTGTTATGTCCTGTTTATACCTATTGTCCTGAACTGCCTGCTTACAGAAGTAGTCCTTTCAACTAAAACAGTTTACTGAATTCACCCAGGATATGTGAAAGAAAAGAAAGCTTAGTTAAGGCTGATGTTAGTTTTAGTCTGACTTTCCTTTCTGCCTTCTAGAACTCCATTCTGCCTCCTCATATACCCTCTCCACCTCATACCCCTCCTGCTGACCATAGTTGCCCCCTTTCTAGGCATATTTCTTGTGTTTTCTACATCCCTCCCTATCCTTGAAATCATCCTTTTTTTAAAAAAAAAAACAAATTCCAGTTAAAACTCATTTGTGTGTGTGTGTATGTGCCCATAATTAGAGAAATTCATCTGGGCTTACCTCAAAGAAGTTAGGTGTAGTGGTCATGAGAGGCCCAGGCTTTGGAAATAGATGATCCTGAATTAGTCTGTGCCATCTGGCCTTCTCCATTTCCTCATCTGTAAAATGAAGTAGAGTTATGAGGCTTAAAAAAGCTGATACTGTGAAGGCATTAAGTATTTTGTCTGGCTCATAGTCACTTCCCAGTAATTGTTAAGTGTTATTATTATTTATAGTGGTGGAGGTAGTTGTATTCACATTTTAGAAGCAGGAGCTGATTGTAAAGGATAATATATGGAAGAAGGAAAGGCGCTTTCCCTTGCTTATCTCCTCTGAACCATTTTTTCCCCTTCTCCCATGCATACTAGAAACTTGAAATCAGATTGGTTCCAACATTTACAGTGTCATCTTGAAGTAGTTATAGTTACTCTTTTGAGCCATACTTTCTGTTGTGAGATATGTTTAATAATACATGCTGCAGAGCTGTGATAAAATATATAGTTTGCTCATTATTTGCTACTTCTTTCTCACCATCCTCTGCATTCCAAAATGAGGATACTGAAACTGAGCTACTTTTTAAAAAAATTTAACAAATACCTATATTGTACTTAACTAATTGCCAGGCACTGTTTAATCATGCACTCATAACTTATTTACTGTTCATTTCAGCCGTGATCCTCATCATATAGCTGAGGCAGTTAAGGTACAGTGGTGAAATAACTTGCCCAAGATTACACAGTTAGTAAATGTTTAGAGTCATTAACTTACCCAGGGTACTAGTGTTGGTCCAAGAAGATCTGGATTTCCCAGACACATCCTGATTCCAGTTGTAGAATACTTGTCCTAGCGCACCTTGAATATCAGACATTACGGAGAACTGGGTAAGGTTCTATACAGTTGACTTAGGTATCATCCCAGATGTTAGAGCAGGGGTCAGAAAACCACAGCCCAATTTTGTATGGCATACAAGCTAAGAATGATTCTTCCATTTTTAAATGGTTGGAAAAAATACCACAAGAATATTTCATGTACATGAGAATTATATGAAATTCAAATTTTAGCATCTGTAAATGGTGTTATTGGAATACAGCTGTGCTCACTTATGTGTGTGCTATGTGTGTCTCTTTTTAATCCAAAATGGCAAATTGAGCAGTTACTACAGACCCTACTGCCTACAGAGCCTGAACTGTTTACTACCTGGTGCTTCATGGAAAAAGTTTGCCAACTTCTTCTGCCTTAGAGTCACAGCAACAAAACAGCTACCAACCCTGAGCCCCTGCAGCTCTAGGAAGAGAACCTTAATTTCTCATATATATCTTATATTTTTATTTAACAGAAAAAATACTTTTAAACAAAAGCAATCAATGGGTATTGTGTGTAAAATGCAAACAAAATAGAAATTAGTAAATTTAAAAGTGCAAGACCTTACCCATCACTGTGGCTCACTTCTTAGTGAACTGCTTTATAGAATTATTTGTTACCAAACCACCAATTACTTTGGTTATTTATGTGAGCTCACCATAGGTTTGAAGCAACAAATAGATTCTTTGTTTTGGAGGGAACCAGGGAGCTGTGAAACTGGTACTGACTGAAATAATAATAGTGAAGGATGTCATCATAACTTTAAGCAGATATAACTGTTTTTCAAGTTTTCTTAGAGTTTGCATTGAGTTATCAAGAAGATAAATCACTTTTAGTAATTTAGTTTATATTTGAACTGAAATTTATTACAACTAAAGAAAAGTTTTTGGCAAATGACTCTAAGACCACAAATACAGTATAGTATCTTAGCTTATGCTGTGGGGTCTTCTGGTTCTGTCTTAGCTCCTTTGTAGCCCTGGCAAAGTCATTTAATGATTCTGGCCTCCAGTTTTCGTTATTTGCAAAATGAGAGGGTATAGATTAGGTCAGTTTGCTTTTAAAAAGACAAGTGTTCTGAGCAACAATGTAACATTATGTTTTATTTTTTAACAGTTTAGTGATAGTGTGTGTTATAAAAATTTTCTCATTTTCTTAAGTTCTTATTCTGTAATATGTTTTCTTATTTTCTTAAATTCTTATTCTGTGCTGTAGATATAGCCATAGATTCAGATAAAGATATGATAGTCGTAATACTTGTCACTGTATCAGTGTATCTAATGATGATTTCTTCTTACTAGTAAAGTGTAATGATTTGCTGCCAGTGGTACAGTTCAGGCAAAATAGAAAGGCAGACACAGTCTGTGTTTTGAAAGAGTTGGAGTCTGGCCCTTAAGGGTCAGATAGGATGACTAAGTTGTGTAATGTCATCTCAGTGCACATCCTGAGACCTCACAATACCACTGAATCCAGCTGACCTTTATTTCCTTGAAACTGGTTTCCCGTCTTTGTGTGTCTTTAGTTATCTCATCAGCTTCTGCATTTTTTTGTGTCATATGTAGGCTTATAATTCACTAATCTATATCTCTAGCCTGTTATATTAATATATATACAGTGTGTTTTATTAACCCTTCCTAGATTTAAAAAAATTTGTTTAAAAGCAAAGAGGTTATTAAAACGTATTTTAACAATATTTGTTTTTTCCGTCTATATGTATTCATTGTAAAAACTTTGAAAAGTATAGCAAATACAAAGAAAAAAGTCCTTAGCATTTTAGTGTTTATTTTCTCTTTGCATTTTATTGATATGTATTTTTAATATAATATTGAGTTAATGATTTTTGTGACCTTCTTTTACTTGATGTAATGAACATCTTGTCATTACATGTATTGCAACATGACTTTTAATGATTGCACAGTTAGCTGTAGTTTTCTATCTTTGTATCTTTTTTATTCCTGCTTAGAACTGGGCCTTAGATATGTATAGAAGGCATATGATACATTTTTTTAGTACAAATAATAAACCTATAGTATGTCAGATTGTATGAAGAAAATCTTTTCAACTTGTGTTCCAGAAATTATGTACAATAAGATACACATTTTTCCCCCCTTGGGAGAAGATTCAAGACCTCTGTGTGTATACGGGTGGGAGGGTGGAAGAGTGGTTAAACCAGATTGTCAGATAAATTGGTGACCCCTCCCTAAGATATTTGGGAGCCATTAAAAGCATTTCCTAATTTAGGGACAGTGAACTCTTGAAAAAGCTTGCATATATGAGAATGCTTCTGTGTCATAGACAGACATTGACCTAACCATTTCTGTCAGTAGAAATCTCTTTACTCTGAAGCCCTCTCTAGCTGTTAGGGTAGGGTCTCAGCATTGCTATGGCCTCGTTCTTTTTTTTTTTTTTTTTTTTTCCTGCAGTAGCAGGACTTTTTTCAGTACTCTCAGGGTTGCTTGGGAGACCCTAACGAGAGGGTCTTAGCCTTGACCTTAGGTTCACCTTGGAGGTTTCTGGAAATATTTTTAGTATTCATTCAGTAAATAATTGGTAGGTGCCTAGTATATGCCTGCTGCTGTTTTAAATGCTGGAGGTGAAGCTGTGAATTAAATAAAGTCTCTCCCGTGAGGTGGTAGCATTCCAGTGGAGAAATAGCATTCTAGGTAAATCATGGTGTAAATTTTGCTGAAAATAAGTTAATTTTCATTTATAACATTTTTTCTGTGTGCTTGGCAGAGTGTCCTTAATTTCTGAAAATCCAATTAAAAATGGACTTTGCATTCCAACTTGTTTATAAACTGGCAACTACTCTAGGTTTCCATATTTATAGATAAAACATTGTTGGTGTTGATACATCCAACCTCCAATAAACATATATTTAGCACCTAATATATGGTAGGCATTTGTTAAGATCTAGGGACACAATGAGGACCAAGACAGGCAGATCCCTTTCCTCGCAGAATTTATAGTTTGGGAAAGGACTGAGGGGCAAACAAATGGCGAAACCTTCAGTTATTCTCCAGTGCAAAGGGGACAGGGAAGTATAGTTTCTGTCAGAGCACTTGAAAGCACTTAAAAGACTTGTGGCATCTGGGAAGGTTTCCTAGAGTAATTGATGACTGAGTAGTGAAAGACAGTGTAGGAGTTTTCGGAGTAAATGGAGTGGAAAGAAGGATGTGCTTGTTGTACTCCCCAGAAGGAACAATGTAGAAAGGCCCAGAGGGAAAGGGGAGCAAGTAGTGTTCTAGGAACTGAGACAATTTTGATGTGACTGGGACGTAGTGTGACAGGATGTGTGAAACGCTCAGAGGCCAGATCATGAAGCACTTTGTGCTCTGAAGAACCTCATGGCAGTAGGAGGGAGTTTAAGCAGGAGTAGGCTCACTTTTTAAAAAGATTTCTGCAGGAGTTAGCATAGGTAGTGAGTGAGGTAGTCTGTGTGTCAGGACCGGAGAGGAGACTGAATTAGGAATAGGCCCAGACGGTGGATAGATTTCCCCAGAGAAGGTGCGGTTGACAAGAGGTAGTAGATACTGGATGTGGGAAATGAGGAATTAGCTGTTTCCCTGACTGACGAGGTTTCCAGCTAGGGCCGCTGAGTTTGGGAACACAGAAAAGATGAAGAGGTATTTTGAGGAGCAAAGGAAAGAGAATATGCAGTTAACGTTTTCTTTAAACTGATTTTAAAGTTTTGATTTTCTGAGAGTGAAAATAGTTGCCATTTATGAATTCTTTTCTCTCTTCCCCATTTCCCCATTTTCTTTCTTTCTTTCTTTTTTTTTTTTTTTTTTTTTTTT
>NW_016809140.1:0-69171 GCF_001698545.2 Rhinopithecus bieti | reverse complement strand
CTGCTAGTAAATTCTGTAAATTAAGAGATACTCAGAATTTAAAAGGAATAAATGATATCTACTACACTGTGTATGAATATTGAAAACACTGTGCTAAGTGAACAAAGCAGACACAGAACGATGTATTATTATACGTAATTCTGTGTGAATAAACTGTCCTTTGAAAGGCACTTTTTTTTTTTTTTTGAGATGGAGTCTCGCTCTGTCGCCCAGGCTGGAGTGCAGTGGCGCGGATCTCGGCTCACTGCAAGCTCTGCCTCCTGTGTTCACACCATTCTCCTGCCTCAGCCTCTGGAGTAGCTGGGACTACAGGCACCCACCACCACGTCTGGCTAATTTTTTTTATTTTTTAGTAGAGATGGGGTTTCACTGTGTTAGCCAGGATGGTCTCGATCTCCTGACCTCGTGATCCGCCCGCCTCGGCCTCCCAAAGTGCTTGGATTACAGGCGGAGCCACTGCACCCGGCCATCTCTTCCCCAATTTTTCTGAAATATTAGTAGGAAGTATTTTGGGGATATATACAGTAAAATACTATCAGTAAATATTAATTAGATGAAAAGACCAAATTGGTCATTTTAATTTCTCTTGACCAATCCTTTCTTGACAGTCTTAGGGCTTCATGATTTTTTTTCTATAGTGATTCATGATTTTTTCCTATATAATGTAATTTAATATATTTTAATTGGAATTTATAATATTTTAACAGTAATTTTGTTAATAAGCAGCATCCCAAATACCAAGCAACACGTCTGTACAGGAAAGTATAATTTGCCAAAATGAATGCTAGATTCACAGAGCTGCACATAAAATTTGAGGTCTTCTGAATACAGGTCACCTTTATATTCTTTATTACATCCATGCCAAGATAGTCTATGTAAAAACAAAGTTTCTTGGTGGGTTAAATTAAAGTGGTAAAACCATTGTGTAAACAGCTATAATCTTAGAAAGCAGAAGAGCTGGGTCAGGTTTCCTGAGAGCTGTGCTTGGTGCTTTGCCTAAGTGGACCGACCACAGCCCCAGCTTCAGTGAATGTCCCAGTGATAGATCTAAAGACGGAGGTTCTCAGTTGTCAGCTCCAAAAATGCCATGTTCAGAGGTGAATCAGCTCTTGCTCTTCAGAATTACAGTTTTTTTTTCTCTCTCTCATTTATTTTTTCCCTCCCAGATGGAATACTTCTTTGTTTTCAGGATCTATTTGGTATAGTGGTGAAATGCTGTTCTACATGTTAATAACCCCATGTTAAGTGAATCACATCTTCAAGTATATCATGTACCTCTGGGAATAAAGGATATATACTTTTATAGTGCTTCTAGAGTTTTTAAAACATGGGAGGATAGCAGTCAGGTGGTGTTTGCCATCCCTTAAACTCTTGCTGTGGTATCTCATCACAGAAACTAACTAGCAAGATAGCATTGATATCCTAGGTTGAGAAATCTAGGGGTTCTTTGATTTGGAATACAAATTCTGAGCCAAAATGCCGGGGTACTTGCAGGCAAGAATTCCAGTGGTATTGATCTAGGCTCATGTTTAATGTCTTTCTACAAAGTAGAACGAGGAGACAAAATTTTAGAACTTTGGTGCTTGAAGACTGCGGAGAGAAGGCTGGATGCATCTCCTTGTGGAAACAAGTGTTCCTAATATGTTTGTCAAAGACTGAGCTAGATGGAGATTCTGAGTAAAATTTTTGCTTATGGAAAATGCCATATTAAAATAGGCCGGGCGCAGTGGCTCACGCCTGTAATCCCAGCACTTTGGGAGGCTGAGGTGGGCGGATCACAAGGGCAGGAGTTCAAGACCAGCCTGACCAACATGGTGAAACCCTGTCTCTACTAAAAATACAAAAATTAGCCAGGTGTGGTGGTGCACTCTTGTAATCCAGCTACTTAGGAGGCTGAGGCAGGAGAATTGCTTGAACCTGGGAGGCGGAGGTTGCAGTGAGAACAAGATCGTGCCATTGCACTCCAGCCTGGGTGACAGAGTGAGACTCTGTCTCAAAATAAATAAAATAAAATAAAATAAAATAAAATAAAATAAAATAATTTGGAAGAAGTTGTTCGTCTTTAATAAAGTTATTAATAGTTTAAAACCTGTATACATGTATGTTACTGTGTTGCTCCATTGGTTAAAGCATTGAACACTCCAGCAAAAATATTTACGATTATTAACTAAAATTATATGTATGCATAATCACACTTTTTCCCAAGGGTAAGGTTTGGTCATGAAAGATTTGATAAACTTCAATTTATGCAGTTTATGCATGGGTGACGGTAGGTAGAGTTGTTTCAGATTTATGAAATCTGTTCTTAAATTACCCATTTGAATATTATTGATGTCATCTGTGAATGTCAATTATGTGTTATATTTAGAGAAACTTCATTACATTTAAAGGTAAAGGTTGTGGCCAGCAGCGTTGCATTCTGAAATTTCTGAACTGAAATATTTATTTTAAAGATAACTTCCATAATATGTAATGTTTTGTTATTAACTGCACTGTAATTTTATAACATTCATTTTGTTGTATGTTCTTACTTTTTATATCTGACATGTTTATTCTAAAGAAAGTTCTCTGCTCCTATAAGTACTCTAAATTGAAGAAGGAACCTTGCTCAGCTTAGTTCCATTCACACCATTCTTTGACTAGACTCCCTGGTACCTTTCCTCTGAGTATAGGCGCCTTCCTCTTTTATCTAAGGCCCCAACAAGTATCACCCCATCTAGTTTTCCTGTCTTTATTTTACAGGATTTCTTTGTGTGTGCCCTATAGACAATCCTAGCTGTGCTGCCAACTTTATGAATACATTCTGTACTTTCCCTGCAATTGCACTCTAGCGTGGGCGACAGAGCGAGACTCTGTCTCAATAAATAAATAAATAAATAAATAAATAAATAAATAAATAAATAGCATGGGCAACAGAGCGAGACTCTGTCTCAATAAATAAATAAATAAAATAATTTGGAAGAAGCTGTTCATCTTTTGTTCATTCTCTTCTTGGAACACCTGCCTTCCTCATCCTATCTACCTTTGCTTGCCAAACTCATACTACGCTTTCAGTGTGTGCCTTGAATCCCTCTTTTCCCAAAAAGTTACCCTTTGGCCTCTACTTCTACAATTAATTTTCATCCTTTATTCTTTAATGCTCAGCATGTATTCCTTCTCAGTGCTCCCCATTCTGCCTGTTTCTCAGGTAGTTTATGTTTACTTGTCAGTGTTTAATCCATCAGTGGTAGGCATTGTGTCTTTTTATCTCTTCCAAGCACCTCTTGGAGCATCTTGCATTAGCAGTTATTGAGTCAGTGATCAATAAGGTGGATTGTTAACAACCAGTCATTGTAATATTCTTTCCAAATCAGTAGTAATGCATCTCCAGTTCATTATCTATGAATAGAGTTGAATGTAGTTTTATTGAAAATATGAAATGATTTTTAGATTAGGTTGTATTAATAGTTGTAGAGTCACCTATAGCTGTTTAAAATATCAGATTTTAAAATTAGTAAAAAGGTTTAATAAAGTGGCCAGTAGCTTTCTTACATACCAGTAATACTCAGATGGGGGTGTGGAGAAGTTACTTTGAAAATCAATAGTAGTGGCAACAATAATAACGTGAAATGCTTAGAAATAAACTAATAAGAAATGCATGGGATACGTGAATAAAGTGACCAAACTTTAGTAAGAGGTATAAAAGATGATTTTGAGTAATTATAGAAAAATTTCTGGATAAGAATACCTAATATTGTAGAGATTTCAGGTCTATTCAGATTAATTTGCAGATTTGCCTTAATCCCAGTATAAAATTTACTCATTTTTTTTGAGTGATAGAATGATCTGCAAGAATAAATATAGCCAAGAACAGTTATGGCCATTTTTAAAAGAAGCATAATGAAGGAGTTTGAATAGAATGGGAAATTCCTTGCCAGGTATTAACGGATAGTCTTTATTACAATTTGGTTTCAGTACAAGATTTGAGACCCCTATGCTTTAGTTCTATACAAGATTTTAAATATAAATGGACAGTTTTAGAGCTCCAAATAAGCCCTTTTTATATAAAATAACTTTTATTTCTACTAAAGTAAACATAATAAGTCAATGGAGAAGTTATTGATTATTTACTATCTAATGCTGGGAAAATTAGCTATTGGGAAAGGGGAGGGATCAGGCTATATCCTCACCTTGAATTTGAATAAATTCCAGAAGGAATAAGTGGTGAATGCTAAAAAGAAAAACATAATCAGAAGAAATACATAGGTAGAAATCAACAGTAGACTCTTAAAACACTTTCTAAAGCTAAATGCAATGGAAAATAAGAGGACAAAATAGATAATATTTTATTATGTAAGAATTTAAAAACATTTCTATGTCAAAACATAAAATTAAGAGATAAAGGACACTTTAGCAAAAACTATATGCCACATATAAGAGACAACAGGTTGCCCTCACTATATAAATAGTTCTTACAAATAAGAAAAACACATAACATCCCAATAAAAAAGGGCAAATGTGAACAAATAAACCCATAAGGAAATGTGAATAAAAAATGTATATAGAAAATGTGCCAATATAAATTAAAACAGTACAGATTAAATAATGATGAAATATCATTTTTACTCCTATCAAAATAAAGATTAAAATTTAATATTTACAGTTGGTAACAGTATGACAGTGGATGCGTTCATGTATCACATACTGACAGGTGTGTTGAAGCATTGTGGACATTTTGGAAAATTAAGTTTTTTACTATTTGAACCAATAATTCTAGTGATCTATCGTACCAGAGTTAAGATACATATGTCATGTATTGCTGTATACCAGATCAAAACTTAGTAGCTTAAAACAATCATTTATTGTCTTACAATTTCTCTGGGTCAGGGATTCCTCTGCAACTAGCTGGGTGCGTCTGACTCAGGATCCCTCACAATGCTGCAGTCAAGGTTTTGGCCAGGGCTGCAGTCATCTTAAGGCTTGACTGGGGCAGGATTCACTTCCAGGCTATTGACTGGCTATTTTTCCAGGCTATTTTTGCTAGCTGTTGACTGAACACATCAGTTCCTTGCCACATGGGTCTCTCCATGGGAGCTACTTAGAGCATGGCAGCTTACTTACTTGAGGAAAAAGTGGAAGTCCTATTCTTTTGGTAACTTAATTTTGGAAGTGACATCTTCTCACTTCTGCTCTTGCCTGTTTGCTAGAAGAAAGCACGAGGTCCAGCCCACACTCTAGGGGAAGGGATCACACATTGACATGAATACCAGGGGATCAGGTCATTAGGAATATTTTAGATGTTGCCTAACACAGAGGTTAATATCCAAAAGATGTCATCATAATTTTAGAATTTTTTAATAATAGCCAAAAATAAATGTAATTACATATATACAAAAAATGAAGCAATGTAAATATTCTACAGTAGGAGCGGTTAAATTGTGCTACATTCAGGCAATGGTAGTATAATTGCATAATAATGATAATTTTCACCTTTTTTGAGTGTCAGTCATATGCCAGGTATTTCCTAGATACTTTAGAAATATTTCTGATCCTAACAACAGCCATCTAAGCTGGTAATGATTTTCATTTTACAAATGAAAAAACTGATAGTTAGCACTTTGGGAGACTGAGGTGGGCGAATTGCCTGAGCTCAGGAATTCAAGACCAGCCTGGGCAACACGGTGAAACCCTGTCTCTACTAAAATACAAAAAAGTAGGGCCGGGCGCGGTGACTCACGCCTATAATCCCAGTACTTTAGGAGGCCAAGGCAGGGGGATCACGATGTCAGGAGATTGAGAACATCCCGGCTAACATGGTGAAACCGCATCTCTACTAAAAATACAGAAAATTAGCCGGGTGTGGTGGCAGGCGTCAGTAGTCCCAGCTACTCGGGAGACTGAGGCAGGAGAATGGCATGAACTGGGGAGGCGGAACTTGCAGTGAGCTGAAATCGGTCCGCTGCACTACAGCTGGGGCGACAGAGCAAGACTGTGTCTCAAAAAAAAAAAAAAAAAAAAAAAAAGTGGTGTGGCGGCGTGCGCCTGTAGGCCCAGCTACAGGGGAGGCTGAGGCAGAAAAATTTCTTGAACCCAGGTGGCGGAGGTTGCAGTGAACCCAGGTCGCACCACTACACTCAACCCCGGGCGACAGAGCGAGACTCTGTCTCCAAACAAAACAAAACAGATATTTAGAGACAGAGTAGCTTATTGAATTCTCAGCACCAGAATGCCATTCTAGGGTTATCTGGCTTCAAAGCCCAGCGACCACACTGCTATTTAAGAATGCTTTTGAAGAATATTTAATGATATGAGGAAGACTTACAAAACTGTTTTTACAAAGTTATCTATGTGTGGATTTTATTTACATGAAAGAAAAAGTCACAAATGTTATCTTTTGATGATACTATAATAGAATATTAAAATTTACTTTTATTTCATTCTAAATATTCTACATTCTGCATGTATTCTCTTTATAATCTTTTTGTAAATTCAGGATACTGTTGTAAAGATGTCAGCTCCTTCCCAAGGAAATACCACTAGTTAGATTTATACACACATTCTTTTATGTTGAATTGAAATTTTACTTGGTAATGAATCATTCCCTTTAATCTACTCTTCTAGATTACTGATCTCTCATTACCCAACTATCTGATGGCATCTTCGGTTGGACTGCTTCCTACCCAGCTTCTGAATTCTTACTTGGGTACCACCCTGCGGACAATGGAAGATGTCATTGCAGAACAGAGTGTTAGTGGATATTTTGTTTTTTGTTTACAGGTGAGTTTAAGGCCAAGGGTTGTCTCTTTTTTTCTCTTTTTCTTTTGGTATGGCATTGCTGATTTGAGAGATTTCATTGAAAATAATAGGAGGGTTTTTCCATTTTAGATTTTTTTTCTTGGTTCTTTCGGTACTACCTCATATTTTGACAACACTAAAATTTTAATTGTGTGGATATATGCAAGTGTGTAGAACTGAATTGATACAGAAAATCCTCTTAAAGAGGCAAAAAAGAATGACAAAATAAGATTATTTTGCAGTGATTATTTTCAGTCATCACAAATCAAATACTGTATTTTGACTTTGTGTGAAATGTGCCTGAAAATAATTTTAGTAAGGTTGGGCAGAGTTGAGTGTTTATCTTGTTACTTTATATTCAAATTATTGAAACTCACCTGTTTGTATTTTTTAAAGTATTATGTTGACAATGTAAATTTCTTTCTAGTACAGTTTGATGTGAAACCAAAGATTTGTTTTAAAAAGTGTTACCTCATAAAAATGTCTAAGGTTTTCTATTACAAGTCCAAATAAGCTTGTGTAATGGATTATTATTACCATGCAAATTGTAATATAGTTTGGGGCACATAAAATTTTACATAAGAGGTTGATGAAAGAGGAAAATACTGCCAAGTAGGCAGATTTCCTTAGAGCCTTTAAATTTGCATGCAGAAATAGTTAAAAATTTATTTGTGATTGATTTTATTCCTGAGATTTAACAAAATAGAAAATCATAATTTTTCATGAACTAGTGAGATGATGATGATAGTTAACCTTTATTCCATGCTTTATATGCCACATATTGAAGCCCATTTAGTCCCTACAAAAACCCTAGGAGGTACAGATGTTTATTATTTTGAGCTGGTTATTTATTATACATCTCTTCCCAAATCTGCATTCAGTGACATCACATTGATAGCTTGAAATTGCCCATGATGGGAATATTTACACCATGGGAAATGGCAAGTGCTGTAAATCAAGCCCCCTATCTCTGATCCACAAGAACTGGTTCACAAAGACACCATTAGATAGTAACTTGTTTAAAGTCCCCACTAATAAGTGTTAGAGCCAGGATTTGAACCAAGGTGGTTGGTTCTAGAGATCATGCTCAAAAACAGTAGAATATAGTCAGCCCTCTGTATCCATTGGTTCCACATTCATGGATTCAGCCAACTACAGATTAAAAATATTTGGGAAAAAAATTAAAAATAACAATATAACAATAAAAAATAGCACAAAAAAGCAATGTATTACAATAACTATTTACATAGCATTTACATCATATTAGGTATTATAAGTAATGTAGAACTCATTTAAAGCATATGGACAGATATGCAAAAGTTATATGCAACTACCATGCCATTTTATATAAGGGATTTGAGTATACGCAGATTTTGAAATCTGGGGGGATCCAGGAACCAATACCCCACAGATACACGGGACAACGCTATACTCCTCTAAGCAAATAATACTAATGAGATGGTCCTCGAGACTTACTGGTCTTTTAACTTATTAGTTTTAACTGTTACTGAGTATATGGTACCGTATTACAGATTTAATTTTGGTGGCATTATTCTCAAATTTTTGAGACTCTATTGTGTTTAAAGTACTATGATAAAATAAAGCCAGAGTTAATTTTCTTTATGCTTATGAGGTACAAGTTTAGTACATAAAGTAAAACCATGAATATTTACATTGAAATATTGCCCAAATAAAGTTTATCAATAAGAGTCCTTGCTTTAAGAAAAATGATGTAATATGTTTGATGTGTAGAGTCAGTTTTTTTCTTTTTTCCCCAGAGCTGTATTTTCTTTAGATAATCTGAATCTAAGTTAAATGTTTTTGTTACAGTTGGTTTATTTATATTAATAGAGCACGCTAATCATACAAAGTTAAACTTTCTATACATTATATCTATAGCACAGTATATAAATTAACATTTATGATTGTCCCAGAGTACTGTATCGCGTTCTCACACTTTTTTAGTATGAGGTTAAGCATATTTTTTTTTAGTTTCCTGAAAATAAGTAATCTGTTTGAAACATTTTTTCCCTTTGACTTTACATTTGAGTAATTAGAATCCCTCATTGTTAATAGTTTGGAGAGAACTTTTACTATTTAAAACTTTTTATGCGTCTTAGTAAATTACTCAACCATAGTCAATGAAGTTCATGGTACTTTTTAAACTATAGAATCTTCTTTTATTCAGTGATTTCTCACCCTTTGGTTAAGCTGGCAGATTTAAGCTTAGAATACAAAACAGTGGGGAAATCACATATTTCTTAGCCTAGGGATTTATGAAAAGAAGTGAAGACATGTTTACGCTTGCTTGATTTAATTGATATTAGTTACAGCTTAATTTGTATCAGGAGGCATTTAATGCAGCTTACAAAATATGTACAAAAGAATAAGAAGATAGCTTAGGTTAAAGCTAGCAGAATAAGTATATTCATGAGATTCCTCATATTTTCTAGAAATGAGCCACAAATTTGCCTCTGAGTTTTATGGCTGCCAGCCTAAAATAAAGCAGTACAAAATAAATGTTCATAGGAAGCCACAACCATTTCTTGTATAGTTTGATTATCCCTTATCCGAAATGCTTGGGGCCAGAAATGTTTTAGATCTTGAATTTCCTCAGATTTTAGTATATTTACATTATGCTTACCTGTTGATTATCCCTAATCTAAATATCTGGAATCTAAAGTGTTCGAATGAGCATTTTCTTTGAGTGTCTTGTTAGTGCTCAAAAACTTTTGGTTGGAGCCTTTGAGATTTGGGATTTCTGGATTAGGGATTCTCAACCTGTACTGAAATCCAGCTTAGATTCTGTGGTCTATTTAGTTACTCTTCCATGCCTGTTATTTTTCTATGTACCTACCAACCAAAACCATCCAAGTTTTATCTGCTTTATCCCTATTCTTTTGGGGAAGTCATGTAACCAAACGGATTGATATTTAACTCATGGTTGCAAATCTTCACTTAGTTTCTCAACACTACCCCACATCCTAGCTCTCTCCTTTGTCTTCTCACTCCCCTGCTGTTGTCTTGAAATAGTTAATTATTTTAAACTATCTTCACTTCTCCTCACAATTTTGACTCCTTCACCTGCCCGCCCTCTTTATTGTCAACAGATTTCCTCTCTTGCTTAACAGAAAAATCAGAAGCCTTCAACTGAGAAATCCCTGAATTTTCATATAAGAAATCTGTTAACTTCTTATGTTCCTGCCCCTGCTTAGCCTGCTTTCCGGTTAGCATTAAGAGATGCCTGCCTTTCTGTGTGAGTCTTGACCTTCTGCCTGTGTTTGATTCTTTGATTTCATTTTAATAAGGAAACTTTTTTAAAAAATGTCTATACTTTGTTTCCATTTTCTAAATCCTTTTAACACTTCACTTGGCTAAGGAAGATGGGGATGGCATGTTGGGGGACAGTCCAAATCATCAGACCCTGGGATCAGAAGTCAGCTGGGAAAGTCCCACTTAAAGATACAACCATTTCACCCTTGCTGTCTGTGGCCCTGCCACTTCCTTCCCTCAAACTGCTCTTTTTAAGGCTGTCAGTAACCTTTTCTAAATGAGATGCACTTTCCAGTTCTCATCTAGCTTGACCTGCTAGCAGTCTAAGACTCTTGACAGTGTCTTCGTTATTAAAACACTCTTCCCTTAGTTTCTTTGATACCACTGTCTTAACTTTTTTTTCCCACTTGCCTGGCTTATGCTTAACTTCTTCCTTTCACCCCTTATATCTGTGTTTTTGAAGATTCTAGCTTTAGTTTTCTAGTCCTACTCTGAAAACTTTTTTTTTTTAACAGCAAATCCAATTACTCTGGTGGTTGCTAAGATGTGCAGTTGGGTAAAGATCCTCCCCCCACCCTCATCCTACTCCCCAGCACTGTCTTTAGCTCAGTCCTCTTTCTATAGCTTCAGACCTATTCACTGACATCCATGAACTTTTTTGGATATCTAACAGGCACCTCGAATTCAGCATGTCTAAAACAGAACGTAGCATTTAATTCACAACGCACCCCTCCCCAGTATTTTCTTCATCTCTTTAAATGGTGTTTCCGTTTATTGATATGTAGCAAACTTAGGAGTTTTCAGTAAATATATCTTGTTTCTTTTAAGAGAATTAACAGAAAGCAAAATCACAGAATTTAAAGACCCAGCTTTAAGATGACTAACTTATTTACAATTTTACTGAGTGATGGGTACTTATTTAATGGCACCCCCTAGTGCAAGTGCCAAGTTCCTCCCCTCTCACATTTATCATACCCCAAGTATGCTCTGCTTCTATTTTATCCTCCCCAACCACCCTCAGCACTTGGATTTAAAATACTTTCCCCATAAAGCTTATGTTATAATTATGGGTAGATTTTATTGAAATTGTATTATATTTCAGTATCACTTTTGGTTACAGCAGACTTTGTAAACTTGCTGGAACATTAAATAACACCTGCTGTATTTGCTCCAAGTCCTAAAGAACTGATTTATAAATGAACTTTGGAATAAAACTCATTTAGAAAATGTACACTGCTTAGACATTCTGAGGAACTGTACATAGAATGTTAAAGTGGGCCGGGCGCTGTGGCTCACCCCTGTAATTGGCCACTTTGGGAGGCCGAGGCAGGCAGATCACGAGATCAGGAGTTCGAGACCAGCCTGGCCAACATGGTAAAACCCCGTCTCTACTGAGAATACAAAAATTAGCTGGGCATGGGAAGCATGCCTGTAATCCCAGCTACTGAGGAGGCTGAGAAGGAGAACTGCTTGAATCCATGAGGTGGAGGTTGTAGTGAGTTGAGATTGTGCCACTGCACTCTAGCCTGGGCGACAGAGCGAGACTCCATCTCAAAAAAAAAAATTAAAAAAAAAAAAAGAGGAAAAAGGAAGAAAGTGCAGAGGGACCATAGCTTCCTATAAGACAATGAGAAACTGAAGCTTCCCTAAATCACATGACTAGTGAGTAGCTAAGCTAAGACTAGAAAGCTGACTTTCAGTTTGATCGGTATGATTGTTTTTTCTAGTATCCCTTTGACTAACATTTTAAAATAATCATCATATTTTCCTCTGATTTTGTTTTTTCCTAAGTCTAGGCAGTTTCTTGTTCACAATCTCTTGTTAATTTCTTTGGAAGTTTATTGGCATTTCATTTTTTTAAGTGGTCCATAATACTTTTAATTTTGTCTGCACCAGATAGTTCATTGTAAATGGTAGTGCTTCTCACTAAGTGGGCTTAGAAATACCTATGGACATTTATAGTCATTCAAAGGTATAATACATTAATTATACCAACAAAGTTTAGCCAGCTGTTACCTCTGTTGTAGACATTTTTTATTCCTTGAAGAAAGCTTTTTGGTATAAAGAGATAGGTTTGGCTTGTATCAAGTGAACCAAAAGGAATGTGTGTTTTCCTAATACCGTGTCATGGTTACCTGTAGACTTCGGTCCTCCACTCCCAGGAGAAGCAGCAAAGGAAAGAATAAACAATAACTGTATGTAAACTATTTAAAAATGTATAGCCTTTTACCTACCATCTTTGAGAAGCTCCCGGTTTGAAGCATTTCTAAGCCAAATGTTTATTGGATTTATTTATCTCTTTTTTTCTGTATAAAATATTGATAACTGTAATGTTTTATTTTTATTCACAGATTATTATAAGTATAGGCCTCATGTTTTATGTAGTTCATCGAGCTCAAGTGGAATTGAATGCAGCTATTGTAGCTTGTGAAATGGAACTGAAGTCCTCTCTGGTTAAAGGCAATCAACCAAATACCAGTGGCTCTTCATTCTACAACAAGAGGACCCTAACATTTTCTGGAGGTGGAATCAATGTTGTATGATTCTAATGAGATATGTGATTGTCAAGAGCCTAGTGTGCTCTCTAAGGTCTAGCAGTCACTTCACTAGTGGGCAGAGACAAGTTCTAATTGTATGACGGCACAAACAAAACTGACTCGTTTTTAAATTGCACATTTTTTTTTTTAAAGCAAGAATCATTTTCTGGATATGTAAGTGTAAATGTAGATGCAAATTTGGCTGCACCTCTATTGGCCTATAGGTCTGCACTTTAGTGTTTTTTAGATTGTTTTATTTCTGGGTATTTACAAACAGAGAAATAACCCAAATATTATTTCTGATTAGTGTCTTTATTTATAAAGCCCATGAGTTGTTTGTATGCATATTTCCTACTTGTAAAGATGAGTAAAAGTATGCAGTTTTAAATGTATAATATTATTGGATGTTCTTTGCTTTGGTAGTCTTTACAGAAAGGATAAACAGTGGTTTTTGTTTTGTTTTGTTTTATTGTTTAAGTGGGACCACTTAGCTTCCCATTTCCTTACTAGTTAGAGAACAGACATTAATTTTCAGTGGAATGTATTTTTGCAGGCATCATGTTGTTACAGGGCCATTTACACCTATTCACAAAGCTTAAATCCTACCTTGTGGGACTGAAGTGCTCTTAAGATAACTGTTTATTTTCACTGTGTAATATGCAAAGCAAAAGGGAAATTATTTAGTGGGTAGTGACTCAAAATTAGAACTCTTGTTCTAATTCAGTTACGTTGGCTTTACCCTCCTTAGATTTTTCATCAAAGGGCTGTCCCATTGCAATCTTACTAAAACATTTTGTTAAAATAAACTTTTTTCCTTTTTATATTAATAATTAGGCTTTTAAATAAAATATTATTCGTTTAAAATGGTGGGCTTACCATCATTGAAGATGTCACTCAGGTGGCCTTGTTTGATCAAAACGCCTTTTTTAAAACCAAGCTTTAAAACATGTTTATAATTTCATGAACTACATATATATTGTTCCCATAGTCTTCAGCTTTAAAACTATAAATATGATATTAAGTTAATGCCCAAATTTGTGTTATTTGCCCTACTTTAAGTAAGTTTATTTTCTTTGTTTTTTCGGTACTTTTCTCTGATAAGACTCAGGAATTCTGAAATGTGAAATTGTCTCAATTCTTTCTCTTGTAGCATGAATCAAATGTATTTATTAATAGCACTTATGACTATAGAATATAATTTGGCATATGATTCGTATTACATATGTATTATTCATTTATTTTATTTTTAAAATAGTTTAATTATAAACTTAATGAGTTTTTTTAACAGATGAGATTATAGATATTAATGCAAATTTTCTGGTAGGTATCTCTTTTATTGCTATGACGATTCCAACTTATCAGAGACCTCCCATTTGCCTTTTCATTACGGTAAAAGCTTTGCCCTCATCTACTAAAGTACAAAGGAATTCTTTGGAAGCAGATTATTTTAGTCTTATGTTAGAGATGAATTTGTTCATTTTAATGGGTGATCTTTTTTCCCTATCAGGTGTAATTGCTTTCCTATCAGGTGTAATTGCTTTCCTTTCCTTTATAATGTGTAAGTTTTCTCATCTTTGACTAACAGTAAAGTTCATTTATATGTCCATACCAAGAAGACTTCAGTGCAAATACTTTGAGAGCACCTGGGTCTACAGGACATAATTGGCCTCCAAATCCTCCTTTCTTGTTAATAGTAGGAAAATAGATATAGTATTGGAATACCCTTATTCTTTTTTGAGTCCTAATTACTCATTTCTTTTTTTTTTTCTTTCTTTCTTTCTTTTGAATCCTAGTTGCTGGTTTTTAATGATTTTAGTTTAACAATCCCAACCAACAATACATTTGATTTATTTTTTTCTGTCTAACCTGACAGTCTTTTTCGTGTGCTTCTTGTTTGTTGGTTAGTTTTTGTGAAAGGAATCATTATTTAAGATGACTATTTTCATACTTGTTTTACACTTCACGTATTTGGAAGTGCATTTATTTACTTAGCATTTGTTACTTGAATAATTTCACCAAATGAATACTTTTTGATAGTTATAATGAGTTCTAATTGTTACACTTTGCTTGGTACTTATAATAGATATGTAAAGGTAAAAGAAATAATTTTTCTGTATTCTGCCAATCTTAATTTTATATAATAAATCATCCATTTTTTTCTTAAAATAGTATGGATTGACTGTTTCTAAAATACCAATCTATGGCTGTGGTTTTTCTTTTCTTCAGCATTTCCAGCATCCAAGTAAACAGTAGTCCCTTACAGTCCTGCTACTTGATGGGTGAATTTGGTTGCTGGGTTTTTAGGTTGCATTCACAATAAATCATGCAAAGCATTGCCATGCCTTATTTACTCCATTTTTAATCCTGTATCCCAGATTTATGGCAGCAACACACATCTATAGGGTACTTTTATGTTGTCCAAATATTGCTGTTAGTCATATATACTTATAAAATATCTCCGGTCATGTATATTTATAGAAATGAAATGTCAAATTTCTCAGACTGTTAAAGTGCAGTATAAAGTTGCTTAATGCACACTTAAAATGGTATATAATTTCTGAATCTTATGAAAGATGTGTTCTTTTTTAATTCTTTGGGCGTTTTCTTAAATTTTACATATTTTTGGTTTATTGTTAATGATTTTGTTTACTCTTTGCCAAATTTTGTCATGTAGGTTATTTTACGATTGCACCTTTTAAAAGTGTATATACTAATTTACTAAGTATATTCATGTCCATTTTTATTTGATCATCTGATTTGTGAAATAACTTGAAATTTGTACTGTTTGGTTTGTGAAAATAATATTATCAACTCTCTGTCATTAGAATGTGTATTTTATGTTCAGAAGTGACTGTGGGTTTATTCAGAGCCAGCCATTCTCTCCCTTGATGCACTTTGTAACCAGTTACAAATCCTTTTAGGTGGCTTTTGCCTGATAGGGTCAAGTGTATTACTATAAAACATTTTTCTTCTTGTGAAGCTATTAAATTCATTAGTTACTCTTATTTCCCCTTGTTGTAATTAAGTGGTGCAGGTAAAAGCATATCCCCAGCATTCCTGTGTGTGAATGTGCACTACTGATTTGGACTGTTCTTGAGAAAGGTGCTGTGACTTACATATGTCAATATTTGTTGGCTCTAGGGATATCTTTAGAATGCTTGAGCAAGTCGCTAGGTGTATGCCATGTTGGTGCAGGTAAACCCATGCTGTTCATAGCCAAGCAGCATTTGCAGAGAAAAGGAGAGTTTTACATAGACCCCAGGCAAAACAGTACTAACCTAGTTGATGGCCTTGGTGGTGGAATTTTCACCAGTTTCAGCTGGAGGCTACTCACTATATCAGAATGATGCTCAGTATAACACTATCTGATTTTTAGATTGGCCAATTTCTGTTGTAATCAAGTATTTAGTATATAATTTTTTAAAGTCATTGCTTTAATCTGAAAAGCCATTAGAAGGGAGAGGAATCACTGTTCTACAGGATATTTAAAACTCAGGAGTTCAAATAACCTCACATATTGAACATAAACTGTTAACTTACTCCACAACTTAATTCTAACCTGATACTTATGAATTGCAAAGTGATTGCTGCAAACTATTTTCTAAGGTGGCTGAAGATTTAAAATAGATCATTCTAAAGGGAAATCAGTAAAATGTCTTGATAATTGGTATCCAAATCACTTGTGTGCCTGAGAAAATAAAAGGTAATATTTTACTTCTCGCTTTTCTTTCTTTGTTTTTATATTTTAATGGATGTAGAGACATGACCCATGAGAAGGAGTGTTTCAGGGGATAGGGAGGATGTACTCCTAAAAATGAGAATGTTGATAATTGAGCTCCATGGGGTGGTTATGATTCTGGAAGAAGTCCTAAGGAGAAATGATTCTGACATCTTAAATTGGCACTCACTCCAGTTTTTTTCTACATCTTTAAGTCATGAAATGCCACCTGCCAAACAATTGTTATTCGTTCATCCCAGCTAGTGGCAATATTTACGATGCTTTTCATAATGTCAAAGGACTTTAACCAATATAATTTTCTGTTGATCTCTACCCTATTTCCATGACTGTTTCCTAAAAGCCACATTCCATTTGCCATAACATTTTCATCTTAGCACCAAGAACAATATTTGTCCTTGTTTATTTGTAGAAGCTCCAATACCATTGTACACCTTTTGTTAACCATTTTGGACCAAAATTATTTGCTAGTTTATAAAATGGGCCACAAGACGTAGCTACATGTTGCAGACTACTTTCACCCAGGTGGTGTAGAGGAGCATTCGTCAGATAAGCATTTTGACATTGTGGTGTGCTTGTTATCCAAGGTTGTACGATACTGTCTGCCATGCTTGCTCTTCTGGGTTGACAGTGCCTATTAGCATCAGGAGTGTGGGGAAAGTATATATTAGTGGTATACTGTATTATAAGTTAAATATTTAACATTTATGGGGTAGCATTATATGCATGGTGATATTAAACAAGACATATGTATATAGTAAATTTACATTTAAGCATTCTGCCAAGTTTCAACCAAGTTGATTATCCAAATTACTAACTGATATCACTGTCTTAAACGTGACTTAGTGTTCTATAAGGTAGGTCACTTGCTAGATGAAAGACTAGAAAATCTTAAAATATTCAGTGAAGTTCAGTAAGAAAGAGTGAATAGAGTATGTATTGAACAAAAAATAATAATTCCAAAATTACAAAAATGTTAGAGTGCAATTTGAGTGGTATGCTTCAATGTAAGTACATTTATCCTAGGAGACATAAAATTCATGACCACCACAAAGTAGGAGAAGCCAAGAGGGAACTCTTTGGTTCTGTCTTTGTTGATTATCAAGCCGTTTTCAGTAAAGTGATTTTGGCCTGTTTCATACTCTAGCTCTTATAGTCCTGTCCTAAGTTGACCTTGGCAGGCAAGGCAGGAACTGAGTTATTTTCCACTAGTTGTTGTTGTTGTTTTGTTTTTTTTCCAGTTAATTACTCTGATTTTAAGTAAATTAGCTGGTTTTGTATCATCACATTTCTACTTTATACAATAGAACAGCTTTGTTTGGAATGAGCATTTCAAGTAGGTTTCGTAGCAGAGCATTAAATTATTAGATGGATTTGGAATAGGTTCTGGGAACATAGAACCTGGGTTTTTCCTTCCCTCCACTTGCTGCTGAGTGCATATAAGGCCTTGCTCTCTGGTGGGGTCTTGGCAGAGAAAACTAGGATAGTATTTTCTCATACATGGGCTGGCAAGTGCCAGGGGAAAAGACTGGAGAGCAGATCTTGAAGATCTCTTTGGCTTTCAAATTTGAGCTTCTGAAGAGAAGTTTGATATTGTCCCCACCAAAATATGTCACTTCTCCCTTCCTGACCCCCAATAAATGGCTGAGAAGGAGGGAGTGTTCCCTGCTGCCTGAGAAGAGAATTCAGGAAGACCAGAGACAGAGAAGCTTCCTCCAAGAAACTCAGCCTGCCTGCTTCATGTTCCACCACTGGCATTTCTGATGTCTTATATTAATTGCAGCTTTGTTCTTAGTGTCAAACAACTGGAAACAAAGTGAACTTTGTTTTCAGCCCCTCTCTTGTGAATACATTGTGATAGATCCACACAAGGAAGATTGAGTAGCCATCAGAAAGGATGAACTAGATGTATTCCAGTGAATTAGAGACGTTTCCAGGAAGTATTGTTTTGTGAAAGAAGATGCAGAAAGCTGTAAAAATATTGCATTTTGAAGAAAATGCCCTTTCTTCCTTGGTATATGTGTATATGTGGGTTTGTATGCATGTGAATATCTGCATCTCCTCATATAGTATTAAATTAGTATGGATAAAAATATGGAAGGAAAACTAAGATGGATTTCTCTGGTGGGGGTGGAAAGCTGGGTTCAGGGGTTTGATGAGGATAGAATGAAGAGGAGAGAGGGGAAGATAATAAAGCCAAAAAGGAAGGGAAAAAATCAGTTATTTTTAAGAACAAAATGGGCCTGTATTTCTTTCACTGGCATGTTAGAAGTCATTCTCTTCTTAAAACATCCCAGCTGATAGTTGTTCTGCTCAAGTACTTGAGGTGATGTAGTAGAGAATTGAAGAGTGTCCTTTCTTAAGGCCAGCTACTAGTATTCAAACACCAGGGCCACTGTTTCTTGGATACATGATCTTGAGAAGTTAAGAAGTTACTTCTGTGTTTCAGTTGCCTCACCTGGATGATGGTAGCCTAGCTTAGCTCATGGAGGTGATTGTCAAAATTAAAGAGTTTAATACAGTTATGTGTTGAGAGTAACACTTGGTAGGTAGCAAGTACACAGTAAGCGTTAGCTATTAGTACCTGGCACCAACGTGTTCTTAGGCATTGAGAAGCTCTTCCAGTATCTGAGTATTTAGCAGACGACATACGGGCTAAAGTAAGACAGAGTATTAAAAGTTACCTGGCTCCTGTCTTTACAAAGCACACAGTGAAGGTAGAGAGACAACAAATATAACAAAAATGACAACAATACAATACTTACAGGGTAAAATATCAATGTAAAAATTACTATAGCACAAACTGAGTGGTGAAAGGAGTACTTAAATCATTGCATGTGGGGATAGTTGGGGAAATTTTCTTAAAAAGATACGTTTTTTACCTTGTTTTTGGTTTTTGCAGGTAGGAACTATAAAGTTCATGGTACTCAAGGGGGTCTTTGACCAAAAAAGGATTAAGAAGAATTGAGGCAAAAGGTAAAGTCATGCAAATAGGAACTTTTTTCAGGGTGGTGTAAACAAATGAGTTTTCAGTCTAGTAAGTTTTTCCTCAGTTGACTACTACCTCCACCAGCAGCTTTAAAAAGTTGTTCAGCTAACACATAACTTAGACTCATTTGATTCATATCTTTTGAGTTATCCAAGTTATTTCCTTCATAAACAATTAAGGTTAAGTTTATCGAATTCTTGTGATTCTTTTATGTCAATTTTTCAATTATCCATATATTCCCATATATTATCAGTGAGAAAGTAAGATTTAAATTTTCTGAATTTCCACATAGTCGTTTTTTGAGCAAATAGAGAAAATAGGCTAGATATCAAGCATCTGTTAGTCTTTGGGGTTACAGAAATAGAAATAACACTAGAGGGATTCTCAGTTAGTGGGGAAGGTAGAAAAGTGAAGGCACAATTACATTAAAATGTGGCCAACCAGGTCTATGATGACGGTTTGTACTGTAAAAGCAGAAGAATAAGGTAGAAATAGGAGCTATGGTATAACTGCTCAGTGTATTTTTCTTGCCCACTGCCCAGATAGAGCTGATTAGTAAGACAGGAGAATTGTAATAAAGAGTTCAATACACATAGAGCTGGCTAAATGGGAGACTGGTGTTTTATTATTACTCAAATTAGCCTCCCTGAAAATTTGGACACTAGGGTTTTTAAAAGATAGTTTGGCAAGCAGGGGCTAGGAAGTAAGTGTTGCCAACAGGTTGGGGATGCTATCATAGGGGTATGGAAAATGGCCCTGTGCACTGAGTCCACTTTTGGATGGGGGTCAGAGAACTAGATAAGTCAAAAGTTACAGGCTCAAGTGGGGCCATCCTGTTGTCAGAAGAGCAAAAGCCTAAAAAGACATCTCAAAAGGCCAGTCTTCTGTTTATAATAGTGATGTTATTTACAGAAGTAACTGAGAAAGTTGTAAATCTTGTGACCTCCAGAATAATGGTGGATAATTGTTTATGCCTATGTTTTAGCAGAATTTAGGCCCTTCTCATTTTTTTTTAACTTGGTGGACATTTATTAGTTTTATAAAGGTGGTTTAGTTTTGGGAAGGACTATTATTATTTGAACTATAAGCTAAGTGTTTTTTTCCAAAGTTAGCTTGGCCATACCCAGGAATGACCAAGGGCAATTTGGAGGTTAGAGGCAAGTTGGAGTTGGTTAGATTGGATCTCTTTTACTGTTATGAAAGTTGACATAAGTTGTTATAATTTTTGCAAAGATAGTTTCAGTCCTCCCTTTTGGGTTTTGCCATACCTTATTCTTAAGGTGCGAGCTTTGGATATTCTATTAGTCTGTTCTCATGCTAATAAAGATATTCCCAAGACTGGATAATTTATAAAGGAAAGGTTTAACTGACTCTCAGTTCCACATGACTGGGGAGGCCTCACAATCGTGGCAAAAGGCAAATGAGGAGCAAAGTCATGTCTTACATAGTGGCAGGCAAGAGATCATGTGCAGGGGAACTCCCTTTGATAAAACCATCAGATTGTGTGAGACTTATTTACTATTATGAATACAGCACAGGAAAGACCCGCCCCCATGACTCAATTACCCCCATCCCACAGTACGTGGAAATTATGGGAGCTACAATTCAAGATGAGATTTGGGTGGAAACATAGGCAAACCATATAATTCCACCTCTGACCCCTCCCAAATCTCACGTCCTCACATTTCAAAACCAATCATACCTTCCCAACAGTCCCTCAAAGTCTTAACTCATTACTTAAAAGCCCACAGTCCAAAATCTCACCTGAGACAAGTCCCTTCTGACTATAAGCCTGTAAAATCAAAAGCAAGTTAGTTACATCCTAAATACAATGGGGTATACAGATATAGGATAAATACATCTGTTCCAAATGGGAGAAATTGGCCAGAACAAAGGACAGGCCCCATACAAGTTCAAAATTCAGTGGACCAGTCAAATCTTAAAGCTCCAAAATGATTTCCTTTGACTCCATGTCTCACATCCAGGTCATACTGATGCAAGAGGTGAGTTCCCATGGTCTTGGGAAGCTCCATCCCTGTGGTTTTGCAGGGTACAGCCTCACCTCCTGGCTGTTTTCACAGGCTGGCATTGAGTATCTATGGATTTTCCAGACACCTGGTACAAACTTTCAGTGGATCTACCCTTCTGGGGTCTGGAAGACAATGGCCTCTCCTCACAGCTCAACTAGGCAGTGCCCCAGTGGTGACTCAGTGTGGGGGTTTCCACCCTACATTTCCCTTCTGCACTGCCCTAACAGAGGTTCTTCATCAGGGCTTCTGCCTGGACATCCAGGCATTTCCATACATCCTCTGAAATCTTAAGTGGAGATTCCCAAATCTCAATTCTTGACTTCTGTGCATCTGCATGCTCAACACCATGTGGAAGCTGTCAGGGCTTGGGGCTTGCACCCTCTGAAGCCACAGCCAGAGCTGTATATTGGCCCCTTTTAGCCACAGCTGGGATGCAGGGCAGTAAGTGCTGAGACTACACAAAACAGCAAGGCCCTGGGTCCAGCCCACAAAACCATTTTTTCCTCCTAGGCCTCCAGGCCTATGATGGGAGGGGCTGCCGTGAAGACCTCTGACATGCCCTGGAGACATTTTCCCCATTGGGCAATTAATATTTAGGTTCTTGGTACTTATGCACACTTCTTCCGCTGGCTTGAATTTTTTAAAAGAAAATGGGTTTTTCTGTTGCATCATCAGGATGCACATTTTTCAAACTTTTATGCTCTGCTTCTCTTTTAAACATAAGTTCCAATTCCAAACCATATTCTTTGTGAATACAAAATACTGGATGTCTTTAATAGCATCCAAGTCACCTCTTGAATGCTTTGCTGCTTAGAAATTTCTTCTGCCAGATGCCCTAAATCATCTCTCAAGTTCAAAGCTCCACAAATCTCTAGCACAGGGGCAAAATGCCACCAGTCTCTTTGCTAAAACATAGCAAGAGTCACCTTTGTTCCAGTTCCCAACAAGTTACTTATCTCCATCTGACACCACCCCACCCTGGACTTTATTGTCCATATTACTATCAGCATTTTGGTCAAAGCCATTCAACAAGTCTCTAGGAAGTTCCAGACTTTCCCACATCTTTCTGCCTTCTTCTGAGCCTTCTTAACTGTTTGAAGCTCTGCCTGTTAGTTCCAAAGTTGCATCCACATTTTTGGGTATCTTGACATCAGTGCGCCACTCTCAGTACCAATTTACTCTATTAGTCTGTTTTCACACTGCTAATAGAAATATACCTGAAACTGGGTAATTTATAAAAGATACTTAATTGACTCTCAGTTCCACATGACTGAAGAGACCTCAAAATTGTGGTGGAAGGCAAATGAGGAGCAAAGTCATGTCTTACATGGTGGCAGGCAAGAGAGCATGTGCAGGGGGACTCCCCTTTATAAAACCGTCAGATTTTGTGAGACTTATTCACTATCATGAGCATGGGAAAGACCTACCCCCATGATTAAGTTACCTCCCACCAGCTCCCTCCCACGACATGTGGGGATTATGGGATCTACAATTCAAGATGAGATTTGGGTAAGGACACAGCCAAACCAGTCAGAGATGGAAAAAAGCCAATGACTGCTCCAACTTCCTGCTGACGGGGGCTTAGTTGAGATAGGGGTTAGTCCCAGGATAAGAGAAATGAAACTGCTTTGCAGCTGTCTGCATGCCTAATATAACAAGCAAAAGTTCTGACTGCAGGAGTTCTTGTAGAATTCATCTGAAGCCCTGAGAGATCCTGATGAATAGCCCTGAGAGCCAATCAGACATGGGTTTGCTAATAGAGAGAGATTAGGGTCAGAGGTTGTTAGAAAGACAAATTGGGATAAACAGGAAAGAGTAAATTTAAATACACCATATCTTCTATAGTCAATTTTTAGTTCTGTGACTAGATCAGTTAAACAACTGTGTCTCATTTCAGGAGGTTGTAGATGGGCTAGGCCTCTATATATGATGAAGGCAAATGTTTTTAATAAAAGGCATTTTATAGAAATAAAAGAAAACAAAGGTTAATGTTGGGCACAATTTATCCAGATACTAGACTCAAAGCATTTTAGTTACAGAGGAAAAAGGTGGTGGCAATCTGATCTGACATGATTTTCTTGCCTGTATCACAAGGAATAAGTTCTAGCTTTCAAGGTCTTAGGGAAAAGTAGCAACCTAGCACTTTGGGAGGCCGAGGCAGGCAGATCACGAGGTCAGGAGATCGAGACCATCCTGGCTAACATGGTGAAACCCCCGTCTCTACTAAAAAAAAAAAACAAAAATTTAGTTGGGCGTGGTGGCAAGTGCCCGTAGTCCCAGCTACTAGGGAGGCTGAGGCAGGAGAATGGCGTGTACCCGGGAGGCGGAACTTGCAGTGAGCCGAGATCGCGCCACTGCACTCCAGCCTGGGTGACAGAGCGAGACTCCTTCTCAAAAAGAAAAAAAGAGAAATGGAAGAAAAATTTGAAAACATTAAGTTTAGGGACTTGTAGCTTGTAGCCTGGAAAGAATTCAAGATTTGGTCCAAATTGCAGAAAATAATGAAAACCCAAAACAGTGGCCAAGACTAGAACCTAAAAACAGATGTATTATAGGTTTTTTTATTTGAAACATAATTTTTTCTCTCGTTTCTATTTTATTAATGACAAATCATAGTAGGACAAATTTATTTGCAAATTAAGTCTAAGTTTTTTTATACTTGGCCTGATTATTTAGATAAAGTGCAGCAAGAACAATTGTTTGCCATATAGGCTTTCTAAACATTGGCTTTGCTGGAATTTTTTAAAATAAGGAATTGCAGATTTGAATGTTTAAAGCCTTGAGCCAGCCATGGATTTATCTGTGCCTGCAAATACCTGTATGAATTGGATAATTTTTCTTTTCTCCAGGTCCCAAGATAACTTGAGGCTCCCAGGCCTATCAGAAAGTGATTTTTTTTTTTTTAAATCATAGGTCAGGAACCCTGTATAGGGACTAGGTAGACAAGGTATTAAGTTAATTTTTTCAAGTGGCTTTTATCAGCTCTGTAAGTCAGTTTGATTCCTTAAAGCAGTCTGTTTATATTTGAAAGCATGCCATTCTAGTTAAAGCCTTGGTAAAATAACCAATGGTGTCTTACCATAAAACAAAGCAGATTTTTATTGAAATTACGCATGTAACTATACTGTTATAAGTTAAGTATATGCTTACAAATAGTTTTTAAATTCTGGAGAAATAAGATAGAAAGAAATATGTTTTAACTTTTACTCCCATGAGTATACCCTGTAAATAGCTTAAAAGAAAAAGTTTTCTAGACTCTGCAAAACAAAAGAATTCACAATATGTTAAACAAAATGTCATAAATATTATTTGTCTTTTTTTTTTTTTTCTTAAGAGACAGAGCCTCCCTAAATTTCAGGTTGGTCTCAAACTCTTGGGCTCAAGCATTCCTCCTGCCTCAGTCTCTCAAAGTGCTGTGATTACAGATGTGAGCCCCTGCACCTGATGTTGGTCTTTTATTAATTCAGTCCATGCAGTTGCTGTTTTGCCCAATATTGGACCAGGAGTCCTCATGAACACACTAGCTCTCTATGACAGTCCTGGAAGGTTTTTTTTTTTTTTTTGGTTTTAATGGCACAGTCTCTACAATTATCAGAAACCTGCATCCAAGAGCACCCATTAGCATCTTATAGCTGGTTATAAACCACCTTTTGAAAAGGATCAAAACAAGACAGTTATCTGTGGAAAACAAAAGTCAGGACAGCCACAGTTAAAGATGCAACTGAAAAGGAAGCATGGTCATTTTTATGGTACATAACCATATAGTAATTATTATCTATAACACATACTCAGACATATCAGAATTATAGGAAATGTATATAATTTTGGAACACATATTAATAACACATTTATTGACTGCAGCCAAAAAAAGTTGAATACCATTTTATATTTGATAACGCTTTCTGTATGATTTTAGTATACCAAATCAGTCAAATATGTCTCTTTTGGACTTCAGGGGACTTAATATTTAAAAGTTAATGAGGTCAAAAAAATACTTAAATCAGAATTTGATTTTGGAATGTTTGTCAAATATCAAAGGTTTAACACTTGATAGCACCAAACAGAATTCTAGGTCATTGTAAGTCATTTACTTAGACAAAATGATAATTTAAAATTTCAAAAAGGCAAAAATCTTTACTTGTTAATAGAGAGGAGTCTCAACTTGTTAAGACCAATACAGATAGCATGAAGCCAACTGAATCTCTCTTTTCTCTCTCCCCTGTATTTAAATGACAAATAAAATTTTTTATTTCTTAATATTATGAAAATCTTATTTAAAAGAGAAAGCCAAATTTTAATTTTGCATTAGTATATTCTTAATGTTAAACTCAATTTTAATAACATTTTATAAATAAATCTGTCCAGTTTTAATTAGTTTGACTATGGAATATAATTTTTATAAGTCTTCTTATAATCCTTTCTAATTTTTTATTAAAGGGCAGATCAGTGCTCTAAGGAAACTGTTATTTAACAGATGGACCTAGATTCTGGCCCTGCATCAGTATACTCTTATTTTAATATTTTAATTTATGGAAAAAATAAGTAATAGCCTTTTAATTTTGGCCAACTTGCTTATATACAGAATTTTGTTAAAGCCAATTAATTATAGTTCTTTTATGTATTTTGGTAACAAAATATATACTCAACATATATAAATAGAAGCAGATCTGGTGGGGGGATAAGATGATGATGATGATTATTATAATTATTATTATTTTGAGACAATGTCTCTGTTGTCCAGGCTGGAGTGCACTAGCATAATTGTGGCTCACTGCAGCCTTGACCTTCTGAGCTCAAGCAATCCTCCCACCTCAGCCTCACAAGTAGCTGGGAGTACAGGTGCACACCACTGTACTGTGTCTGGCTAATTGTGATAAGATTCTTTATTTGTCAGTTTTTAAGTTTTCCTTTTTGACTTCAGACCATTAGTCTCTTGATTATCTGTTCTCTGACCTAAATAATTGTCAGCCAGGCAATTCTAAATTTGTGTTTTAAATAGATAATTTTAGGTGAAACAAAATAGAGAATTTATATTTTATTTAAACCAAAGGAAAATGATGTGGATAAAAGTTTAGTCAAGATGACCAGGAAAAACAGACACTCCTACACAGGGAGATTTTTTTTTTTTTTTTTTTTTTTTTGAGACAGAGTCTCACTTTGTTGCCCAGGCTGGAGTGCAGTGGCGTGATCTCAGCTCGCTGCAGTCTCCACCTTACACAGGGAGAGTTTTTAAAGATCTGTTTCTTGATTGGATTATTGGCTTTTAGGGTGGAGTCTTTTAGGCAACTGGGCCAGGAAAGCATGCAGTTTTTAGGGTCCAATAAGTAGGCACAGCAGGAAGGCAAAACAGATCCCCAAGATCACGGATCTCATTTTTACACCAAATCCTGGGTCCCCAAAAGAGGGAAATACTACAAGACAAGACAGTGCAATGATTCCACAGTGTATCTCATTGAAAGGACATTTCTCCTAGGCTGCTTGGCAAACCAACGCCAATCGGCCTATGCTGTAATCACCCCATCTTCCATTCTGTACCTTCTAGGTGTTTACAAGCGTGCTTTCCTTATTTAAACATATAAAGAAAGACATACAACCCTGTGGTGATCATCGTTCACTGGAAGCAAGTGACATCAGTCATTTAAAAAAGTGTGTCTCTTATCTAGCTATTATACATTAAGGTTAAATTTTCTCATAATGCAAAGTAATCCTGGTGCCCCCAAAAGTCAAAGAGAATAGATACAGTGGAAGGAGGGACAAAGAGGAGTAAATGAGAAACAGAATTCAGTTGACAGAGAAGTTTTTACAGAGGGAGAGCAAGTGCCTTAAAACAATATCTGTACCCATATAGTCCAAATTAAATCAACTTTAACTACATAGTTTTCAAAAAAACAATCCTTTAAAAAATTTCTTATTACCAGATTTCAGCAGGAAAAAACAGTGGATATTTTTGGCTTTTGAATTTTTTACCAAAGGTAACCTCCCAAATAAAATTAATAATCCTTAACTAAGGCTATGACTTAACCACGGACACGTGAGGTGTCTCCACAGAGATGGCAGGTAAACTTTACAAGATCTAAAATCACCCTTAAGGTAGCTCAGGGAAAGAAAATTTAAGACAGGATATCAAAAGCTGTACATGGAAGAAAAACTAATAAATGGCAAAAGTCCCACAATTTTTAAACCGGAAAGGACTCATTCCCTAATCTGGGAATTGAGCCCAGGCCACCATTGTGAAAGGGCAATGCCTTAGCTACTGAGCTACAGCATGGGATAATTGTCATTGCTCTCCCAGAAGGAGTCTAGAGTGGGGTCATTTTTAAGCTTGTAAAGGATTTTAACTGCTCAAGAGAATTCTTAAGGCTAGCCATGACATGAACCTGAAAATTCTTTCCCTTCAAATGGCAGAGACCAAGAGAGTGCCTGCATCTGGTCACAAAGTCAAGTTTTTAAGGACATAAGACAAAAGGGAAACCTCATGATTTTGTTTCAGGGATGTGCAGCAAAGTTTGTATCTGATCAGTCTTCAGGGTGGGTTCGAACAATGGGTTTATAGGGGTCTAAGGCCCACATTCTATCCTATGGTACCCCTCTCCACAATAGAACAACACAGAAAGACAAATTTATGGCACAATATATACCAGATTTGCTACAGCCTGAGTCTAGTCTCACAGATCCTGTTTCCTATTAAAACCTTGCAGAGGAGACATGTTTCTTACCAATTCATTCAGCCAACTGGTTTGCTCAGATAGAGGCCAGAAGCCTGCCTGTTAAGACATTCTTATCCTTTTGCCAGTTTGACAGGTTTCCAGTTTCGCTTTCTCTGAGTGACTTTGGTGACCATGTTTGCTGTGCCATAGATAGAGGGACTAAGCTGCATTACAAAAGAAAGTCATCCTTCTCCACTTCATGGAACCATAGGCAAAAGCCTCTCAATTTTCATGGGGGAGCCGAATGAACATCTCTTATTCTGACTGGAACAAAATACACATAACAAAACACACACCAATCACCTCACTCAGCACCTGAGTATTGACCTGGGAAGCCTCAAAGTTGCTCCTATGGGACCTTGTCATCCTTGATCTACTCAAAGTGGGGTCAGATGATTTCTGACCAGGAATTTCAACAAGTGGTCTCTGGGCAAGATGGAAGGGCAGAGGATCACCCTGAGTTAGACCTGTTGAGCTCCTGCTAACAGTTCCTTCAGGGCTCACCGAATGTGACATACCAGATAAACTATGAGAGGCTGCTAGACTTCAATCAGCAATTCCTTCAGCGATCTCCTCTACATAAACACAGACAACAAATTAAAAGACACAAGACCTTCCAAACCAGATTCCAAACCAGAAAAATATTCCTCCAAACAGGTCCCCTATTCTCCACACATTTGGGGAGAAATATCCCCAAAGCAAAACTCTTCCTACAATCTAGGGAGAGCCAAGCAGTCCCCATGATAGGCTATAGAGCCAGACAGTCCCTGTGATGGGGAAAATGGAGGAAAAAAATAATAAATGCCTCAGAGAGGCCAACAGATCAAGAGAAGTAAGGGGGTATTGACAGTGTCTGGAATACTCACCAATATTTCTCTATTGCGATTAGATCCATCCACTATGGGTCAATAGCACCCTGCTGGTAGCTGCAGTACCAGAGATAGCCCTTAGTCCAGTAGATTGACGTGGACATTTGGGCTGACCTCCAGACCCATCACCAGTGAGGGGCTGCCAAACTGCAGGCAGATGCCCGCAACAACGATCCCAAATGAGCTCCCAAATCTGTAACTACCCAAAGTGTTCCTCTTGCCCTCTGCTGAGATGAAGCCAATTTATCAAGACAGGAGAACTGCAATAGAGAAAGCTCAATACACATAGACCCAGCTAAACAGGAAACTGGAGTTATATTATTACTCATACCAGCCTCCCTGAAAATGTGGAGGCTAGGGTTTTTCAAAGATAGTTTGCTGGGCAGGAGCTAGAGAATGGAGAATGCTGATTGGTTAGGGATGTAATCATAGAGGTATGGAAAATGGGCTTTCTGCATTGAGTTCACTTCTGGGTGGGATTCACAGGACCAATTGAGTCAGAATCACAGATTCAGGTAGGGACATCTGGTCGTCAAAAATGCAAAAGCCTGTAAAGACATCTCAAAGGGCCAGTCTTCAGTTTTATAATAGTGATGATATTTACAGAAGTAATTGAGGAAGTTGTAAATTTTGTGACTTTTAGAATAATGATGAGTAATTGTTTAACTGTGCCTATATTTTAGCAGAATTTAGGTCCTTTTTTTTTAATCTAGTAAATGTTTATTAGTTTTATAAAGGTGGTTTAGTTTTGGGAGGTGCTATTATTATTTAAACTATAATCTAAGTTTTTCTCCTAGCTAGCTTGGCCCACACCCAGGAATGACCCAGTTTGGAGGTCAAAGACAGGATGGAGTTGGTTAGATTGTCATAATTTTACTGTCATAATTTTTTCACTGTTATAATTTTTGCAAAGGCAGTTTCGGTGGTAGGGACAGAGGGCACTGGGGGTGGGAAGGGTTGAAACAGAGTTGGAAGGTATGCTCCAGCTAGTGATTGCTGATTTGAATTTGGAAGAAAAAAAACACAAATTGTCCCAGGGGAAAAGAGGAGGAAGGGTGTTTTAAAGACAAAAGCACCGGAGAGATTGGCAAGTAGTTCAGAATAGCTAGAATATAGAGGGCTAGAGGGGGTTATAGAAATAAGGCTGGAGATTTGCATATAGGGGTGTGTGGGTGTGTGTGTATGTCTGCGTGTTACAACATGTAAATAAATAGAGTAATGTAAAATATTAAGAATTAATAAGTGTGGGTTTTTATTTTTATTAAATTAATTAATTAATTAATTAATTTGAGATGGAGTCTCACTCTGTTGCCCAGGCTGGAGTGCAGTGGCACGATCTCGGTTCACTGCAAGCTCTGCCTCCTGAGTTCATGCCATTCTCCTGCCTCAGCCTCCTGAGTAGCTGGGACTACAGGCGCCCACCACCACGCCCGGCTAATTTTTTCTTTTGTATTTTTAGTAGAGATGGGGTTTCACCATGTTAGCCAGGATGGTCTCGATTTCTTGACCTCGTGATCCGCCCACCTCGGCCTCCCAAAGTGCTGGGATTACAGGCTGAGCCACCACGCCCAGACAAGTGTAGGTTTTATATGTATGGATGAGGTGATATTAAAGTGACAATTGGGTCTACATTTTAAATCACACTCATAGAAGTTTGGAGAAATTGAAGAGGGTCAAAAGTACCAGTCTGAAGACTGACTGCAGAAGAAATAATGAAGGCCAGAAATAGGACATGACAACAAATATAGGGAGTGGTTATATTTGAGAGCCATTAGTATAAAGAAAATAAATTTGGCAAGGATAGGATGAAGGGTATCAAAAGAGGGAAGAAGATGTGATGGCTCCTCATTTTTGGAATGGATGGTGTCTTAGTCTGTTTTGTGCTGCTATATCAGAACACCTGAGACTGGGTAATTTATAAAGATCAGAAATGTATTGGCTCATGGTTCTGAAGGCTGGGGTCTAAGGTCAAGGGTGGCAGATTTGGTGTCTGGTGAGGCTGTTCTCTTCATCCAAAACGATGCTTTGCAGACTCTGGAGAGGAGAAAGCCTGGTTACTCAGCAAAAAGCAGAAGGATCAAGAGACAAAAAGGAGTTTAACCTGTCCTTTTATAACAGCATTAATTCTACCAAATCATCTGTTAAATTTCCCACCTCTTAATACTGTTACAATGGCAATGAAATTTCAACATGAGTTTTGGATGGGACACACATTCAAACTATAGCAGATGGTGATGTAAGTATGAGCAATTTGGAGGCAGAGGAGAAAATATTTTATTTGAAATGCCTGTGTGCCATGGAAATCAAGAGACACTAGGTAAGTGGACTTATGGAGCTGAAACTCAAGAAGAGATAGAGGCTGGAGATAGAGGTTTGAAAATGTATCAACATCCATAGGTGATATATCAAGCATTTGGTGTGGATTTGGTACCAAGTGAGAAGAAATGGTGACTAAGACTAGGGCTAGGCATGAGAGTCCCACAAAGGAGTCAGATAAAAAAACAGCAGCCAGTCGCGGTGGCTCACGCCTGTAATCCCAGCACTTTGGGAGGCTGAGGCAGGCCGATCATGAGGTCAGGAGATCGAGACCATCCTGGCTAACATGGTGAAACCCAGTATCTACTAAAATACAAAAAATTAGCCGGGCATGGTGGCGGGGCCTATAGTTCCAGCTACTCGGGAGGCCGAGGCAGGAGAATGGAGTGAACCCTGGAAGGCAGAGCTTGCAGTGAGCTGAGATGGCGCCACTGCACTCCAGCCTGGGTGACAGTGTGAGACTACATCTCAAACCAACCAACAAACAAAAAACAGCNGTGAGAAGAAATGGTGACTAAGACTAGGGCTAGGCATGAGAGTCCCACAAAGGAGTCAGATAAAAAAACAGCAGCCAGTCGCGGTGGCTCACGCCTGTAATCCCAGCACTTTGGGAGGCTGAGGCAGGCCGATCATGAGGTCAGGAGATCGAGACCATCCTGGCTAACATGGTGAAACCCAGTATCTACTAAAAATACAAAAAATTAGCCGGGCATGGTGGCGGGGGCCTATAGTTCCAGCTACTCGGGAGGCCGAGGCAGGAGAATGGAGTGAACCCTGGAAGGCAGAGCTTGCAGTGAGCTGAGATGGCGCCACTGCACTCCAGCCTGGGTGACAGTGTGAGACTACATCTCAAACCAACCAACAAACAAAAAACAGCTAAGAGGAAGCAGACAGTATTGAGAAACAGGACGCTGTTAAATACTACAGAGAGGCCAAATGTGTTAGCTTAAAAACATTGATTGAGTTTGACAATATAAGCAGTCATTAGAAGCTTGCTGGCAGTAATTACAGGCAACCTGGGAACATAGAAGACTTGCCACAGTGCTGAGTTGAGAATGGGAGATGGGAGATGGGAAAATGTAGAACACTCTGGATAAGTTTAGCAGTGGCAGTGAAATAATACAATATAAACATTGAGGCTTGTTAGAAAGGGGCCTGCTTTTCAAAGAGACTTGCACTTCTTTACCCTTTACTGTAAATTTCATACCTCTTTTGAAGTTGTTAATATAGTTATTAATTATGTCATTGTAAGTGTTGGAAAGTCAGACTGAGTTAAACAGGAGAAAGCAGTAGCTGAGGAGTGGGAAAAGATGAAGAGGTAAGACTGTAGTTCTCTCATAGTAAAGTCACCTGGAAAACTTAAAAAAAAAATAGCCCATACCTGGCCATTACCATCAATTAATCATAACCTTTCCACGTAAGGCCTGGGCATTGACTTCTATGTAAGAGCTCCAGCTAATTCTGGTGCCTATTAAGAGTGTGAGACTGGAAAACTGCAGAGGAAGGGCTTTTCAGTTAAGATAGGAGTGACTGAAGCCTACTTAAATACTGAGAGAGAGAAGCCTTCTGTGATTTATATTAGTGTGTTGTAACTCATTAATTAGAGATATCTTTAGCCTACATCACAAGATACTGATACTATACAAGTAAATACAACATTTGGGAGTTAAGAAACATAATGCATTTTAATTCTTACTCTTGCCAGTTAGCTACATAATTTTGTGCAGGTAAAAAATTTCCACATATTTACAGTGTGGAGGCTGAGATCCTTTACCTAAGGTCCATTCCAGTCTAAATTTTGTTTTAGTTTTCAACTATGTTTTTAGCAGAATCATGGCTCTCTAGACCAAGTAACTGATTTGTCCCTGGGGTTAAATATAATCCCAACTCTAATCAATCTTAGGATGCTTTGTTAACATTTTTTTCTTTGATTTCCTAAATAAGAAGATCAAAAGATTCATATGATGAAACATATCTGATACCCTTCCTGGAGAACTGCAGTACTTAGGGAAAACTCATTCTGTGTTCTCTACCCTCAACATTCATATCCCAGTGAAATTTATTTTAAAATTAGTTTAATTTTAGAAAAACATGTTTTAAACCTGAAAGTAATGAAGATTATCTAGTTCAGATTTTTCATGTTGAAAAAAGAGGATATTTCCTAGGGTGAGAGAAAGTTAGTGGCAGAGCATTTCAGTGTATCATTGCCCCATTCTGTCTTTCTATGCTAGTCAACTCAGTGGTAACAGGAGGCCAGCAGAAGCAGTGACAGAACAGCATCCAGCCTATGTTGCCTTGGTGATACGGGAGGCTCCAGAGCACCTTTAGAATTTCCTAATTTATTGAAAGCTTTACTCCACAACCACTTAAACTTCATAGAATTTGATTAAAGCTGAATTCTTTAAAAATATTAAGTTCCGGCTGGGCACGGTGGCTCATGCCTGTAATCCCAGCACTTTGGGAGGCCAGGGCGGGAGGATCACGAGGTCAGAAGATCAAGATTATCCTGGTTAACACGGTGAGACTCCATCTCTACTATAAATAGAAAAAATCAGTCGGGAGTGGTGTCATGTGCCTGTAGTCCCACCTACTCCGGAGGCTGAGGCAGGAGAATCACTTGAACCCAGGAGGCGGAGGTTGCAGCGAGCCTAGGTTGCTGCCACTGCACTCCAGCCTAGGTGACAGAGTGAGACTCCATCTCAAACAACAACAACAAAAATATGAATTTCCAGAAAATTGCATATCTAATGATAACGAATAGTTTGAGACTTATGGTATCTATATGGTGTGTATGTGTGTGTGCCACAATCCTTTCGTTTTAAATCTTTGCCATTGAAATAAAGAAAAATGAATTTTAGGGTATTTAGTTTAGTTAGTGATACTCAGAAAAGTTTGCTACATGTCAAAGTAGATACACTTTCTACTCAGCAAAAAAAGCAGAATCTTCTTTAAAAATGCAGAGACACTTATAAGAAGTAATTGAAAAGAAAGGAAAATTATTCCTCAGGAATAGTTGCAAGCCTTGTCATATCTCCTGGCTGTATATGTAGGACATTAGGTCAGATATAAGATAATTTTTGCTCTAGCATTAGCTTCAAGCTTAAGAAATGATAAAGTTCTGGAGATGCATATATTCATAATATGCTTTCAGGGTTAAAATGTGTGCTGAACATTTGGGAGCAGATGTTATCAATGGAATTCTTTGAATTTAGCTTACAAACCTTTTGTACTTATTGATTTGATAGACACAATTAGAAACAACATAGGATTTATTCAAACAGATCAAAAGAAACAATTTTATTTGTAATACTATGGAAAGATTGAAGTGTATATAGGAACTGCTTTTACTAGTCCTTTAACCTAAGGTCCTGAATTAAAGTACTCAATGAGTTAGCTCTGATGTCAGAGAAGTGAAACTTGATTTGGTTTTGGATCACAATTTTTGTGCTACATTTCCCCCCACCACCAAAAGTTATGAAATGATGGTAACATATACAGAAGACCTAAGCCATCCATTACAGACACTTGAGAAGTGTGAATTTCTTTTCTCACTGCTTTGCTTTCTTTAAGTGACAGAATTAATGACCATTTCTGCAGGGTACAGTGTATGGAGGAGCATTCAGTGACAAAAGAGGCTCAAATATTTTCACTAAGGTGTAAGAGACCAAATAATTTACAATTATGTGGCGAGGTACGGTGGCTCACGCCTGTAATCACAGCACTTTGGGAGCTGAGGCGGGTGGATCACCTGAGGTCAGGAGTTTGAGACCAGCCTGGCCAACATGATGAGACCCGTTCTCTACGAAAAATACAAAAATTATCTGGATGGAGTAGCACGCACCTGTGGTCCCAGTTACTTGGAAGGCTGAGGCTGGAGAATTGCTTGAACCTGGGAGGCAGAGGTTGCAGTGAGCCGAGATCGCGTCACTGTACTCCAGCCTGGGTGACAGAGTGAGACTCCATCTCGAAACAAACAACAGCAACAGAATTACAGTTATGTCTTTTTTGGGTGTCAGTTACTCTTGACTCATATTAGCTTGTTTAGGTGCAAAGCTTTACCAATTTAATAAACACTTGAGTACATTGAATTTCTTGGCTTCATACTTCTGACAAATGAGTTGATTTAATTTGAGGTTGTTTAACCTCTGAATTGATAAAGCATTTTTTTTTAAATTTTGCTTTAAGTTCTGGGATACATGTGCAGAATTTGCAGTTTTGTTACATAGGTATACATGCACCACAGTGGTTTGCTGCACCTATCAACCCTTGATAAAGCATTTTAAAATTTTGTAATCAAATTAGAACTACCTTGTTTATTATGATTTACTATATTTCATATCACCCCCTTAGAATAAAAAAGAAAGAAAAATGCCCTACTGCTTTTCTTACAGAGCTTATTATATATTTGTTTTATATTTAAATGTCAGTTCTAACTTTTAGCTGGAAATGAGTAAGCAGGACTGTGCCCTTATTGTGAGGTGAGAGAGGCCAGTTGAGTCACATCACATATTGAGTTCTTTCAACTTATCCTATCAATGTAATTTCTTTACAATAAATATTCCAAAGCATTGTTCTTGTTTTTTAATTAACAAAATGATGCAAGGATCATCTGCAATAAAAATTTGTGAAAATGGCCAGCAAAACTTTGAAAAGAAAATTATAAAGAAGGACTTCCTATACCAAAATTTAATGTGTATAAGTCATGGAAATCAGAAGAACCAGACTAATGGAACAGAAGAGAAAGTCTAGAATGAGACCTAGTGTACATAGAATATATTATATTTAAAAAGTAATATCAATAAATAGCATTTAGAAAACAAATTATCTTTTGAAAAGTTTAAATAAAATCAGAGGTTTAAAATGGGAAAAATTAAATACAACATGCTACTACCAGAATGAAGGTGCATGGATAAATTTTAAATTTTTAACTTGAAAATCCAAACCTTCATTTCACCGCCCTAAAATACTTAATTTTTTCTCATCTGTTATTCTATACATACTGTCTAATGCAGAAACATGTTTATTACATTTTATATTCCATTTTATTTAGTATTATGCTCTTTCTTAGGTCTGCGTAATATTTTAAATTATCATTGTAATGGGTATTTTAACAGTCATTTTTTTTGCAGGTATAGGTAATTCATAGCTAACAGTCTGTGTAAAACACTTTGGGGTTTCTTCTCTTTCTGTACAAGTATATAAAAATATGTTTGTATGCATTTGCCTCACTGACTATAATGGGACTGTGCTATATGCACTATTATTATCTTTAATTTTTTTTCAGTGCACAATATATTTTGGAAACAAGATGACCTTTAAAATCACATTATTTATTGTCAAGTTCAAAGAAACAAGGTCTGCTATGATTTTATTTGGAAATCCAATTGTAAAGAAGTCTTTTGTTCTAAATTAATTTCTAGGCTATATTTACAACTTTACAATATTTCCTACTTTATCTGTTTTGAAGAATGTACTGTTGCGTATTATTCTAATTTCTAAAATGCAAAATCTTAACAGTGAAATCACTAGTAGTATATTGGGTTACTCGATAATACTTACCATTTCACAGAGCAAAAGAAGAAGCCAATCTCTATTCCTTTCTCTGTTTAGCCTATGCACAATTGCTTTCCTTCTCTTTTCTGGAGTAGAACAGGGACTCCAATTAGCGTTCAGTTGAAGCAGATATATGGAAATAGAATGTTTTATGGAGCTTTAGAGATGCCTACTAAGGTACACTCAATTCTCTTGCTTCAACATCCTTGCCATCTTGGAAGCACTTGTCTTGTTCTCTGTCTTGGTCATTACCATATGGCAGCACTTAGTACAATGCCTGGTACCTAGTAGATATATTATACATTTGTTGACTTGTGAAATAGTAAAATTATTATTACTTTTTACAGTTCAAATATTAATATTATTTGCTTACTTTATTGGATTTAATACATATTTAAAAGTGTTGACATTAATCATTTTTCACTTTTAATGCGTTATGTAAATGCCAGGGGATATAATTTAATACTCACAATTATGCTATACCAAGGATCTTGCTTTTCTGGATTACTGAAAACAAAACATTTCATTTCTTGTGAATTTGATAGAAACTTTCTGAATTTTAAAATAAATGTATTAAGGAGTGTTATTATAGAATTCAGTATAATGAATATGGTCATTAGGATTTAGAAATTGTACTTGTACTTTCAGTAGTTCCAGTGTTTATGTTTAAAAATCTACTTTTATATTAGATAATTTTATATTTCACAAAAAGGAGAGGAGTTTATTTTAGATATATAGACACAGATTTTTAGAAATGACGAGAAAATACATCAATTACCCTGAAAATATCATCCCCTAAAACAGTATTTTAAAACTGCAAGCATTCTTTATGGAACTAAAAATTCATATTAATTAAATGGGTTCCAAAGAGTCATAAGTATTATATTTATCAAGATGATTTCTAAGTATGTTTAAATGACTCATAGTAATAATTCATATAGATTATATAAATGAATAAATATTGTCTCTTTGCCTTTGTAATAAGAGATATTTTATTTTTGTCCTCTGATTATAGAAATAATTTAGTAGAAAGAAAATTATATGATTGGCTTAACATTACTCAATTAAAATAAATTCTTGATTTTCTAAACTTAAAATACATTTTCTAATTACCATGGCTTGTTGCCTCTAAATTTTTATTAAAATTACAAAAAAACAGACTGGGCATGATGGCTCACGCTTGCAATCTCAGCATTTTGGGAGGTCAAGGTGGGCGGATTACCAGAAATCAGGAGTTCGAGATCAGCCTGGCTAACATGGTGAAACCCCCGTCTCTACTAAAAATACAAAAATTAGCCAGGCATGATGGCAGGCACCTGTAATTCCAGCTATTTGGGAGACTGAGGCTTGCCTGAACCCATGAGGCAGAGGTTGCATTGAGCCAAGATCATGCCATGGCATTCCAGCCTAGGCAACAGAGCAAGACTCAGTCTCAAATAAAACAAAAACAAAAAAATCAAAATGAAAAAAATGCACTTAGGTTTCCAGGGGAAAATGTGCATAAATGAGCTGCATATTATTATTGTCATTAGATATATAACTGGGAAGGTATACTGACAATCCAGCCAATATAAAACAAACAAACAAAAAGTCACTGAAATGTCTGGGACTCAGTCAAAGCATATTTGGATAAATTCTATTCAGCATGTCACGTGATATCTCTTGCTTCAGATATATGAACTTATTCCTGTCACTAGAAATAATGACAATAAAGGTATCCTAGTATTTTTGCCCAGCTACCTTGATAAATTAATGTTGAAAATGTGTCCATCTTGAGTTTTCTTCTTTTTTATGCTTCTTGAGATTTATATTATTCTAGAGTAGAATTATTTTTTAATTTTGTAAAGAAACTTCTTTGAAGCAAATTTTCTATAGGTGGAAACACAGAAAACTCGAAATTAATTCTCAACAGATTTCAGATATTGATTTTATGTTCTAATTTTATCTAGTGGTAAGTAAAGTACTAATTAAATTTGTCCCCATCATAGAACATACGAATTGACTAAATGATGCTAATTACACATACAAGGTAGAGATGGAAAACTTTGAGAATTAAACTCTATGTAAAAATTTTTAAGTATTAACACTCTTTTCATATTAACAAGTACTCTATTTCATGTTATAGCTCCTTTCATAAGTAAAATTACCTCTTGACTTCATTAAATTTACATTCAAACTTACAAAATTTTCATATTAACTTGTTGTATTGCAAAGCCCCGGTTATCTTAGGTTTATATCCTGGTATGGTCAAAATAAAAAAAATAGTTTAAATGATTTTTTACTAGTGTAGAACATAGAGTTATTTCTGAAATAAGGATCTGTGTTGTGAATCCTGTAAATTGGTTGTTTGCCCATTGAGTTATACTTTGTTAATGTCTGGAGTTATTCTTTGGAAAAATAAATGCCACAATCTAGTTTAGTTGTGACATTGCTCTTAAGAGAAGAGCACGGAGATTTCCACAGTAACTACGTAGCATTTTCTTTCCTGATCCACCCACTCATCTCCTGGGAAGTTGTGTGCCTTTCTGTTCCACTGCAGCTGATCTAGCTTACTCATAGTCTTTTGGGATTATCCCAGGGTTTGGAACAATGCCATAGGTCACGTTTTTTGAGCTCCAACTGTCCAGGCACTTAACAGGAATAACCTAACCATATGAGGTAGACTTTATTAGACCTTTATGGATGAAGCAACTGAAGGGCAGTGAGCTCTAGTGACTGGGAAGTCCTTTAGTTTGATTCTAGAACTGAGCTTAGGACCACTATGTAATATGCCTTCCCACTTTCTAGACTAGAGCTTCTCAGCCATGAATGTGCTACAGGTATACCCAGGTACTGATCCCCTCAGCCTTTGACGTTGCTGGACAGGACGTGGAGCCCAGCATCCCAGGTCTCTTCTTATATCGGTGAGAAGCTTCATCCACTTAGACCAGAGTGCTATACAAAGATGATGGTTTTCTACATGTCCTGTGAAGCAAAAAAGTTTGACAAGCACACACCCTAGAGCAAAGAAAACATTTAGAAATAAATATATTAAATATATTTTCTAATTTTTAGCTAACATTAAAATAAAATTTCAGATTCAGCAATCCTCTGACAAGGGATAACTTTTTTTTTTTTTTTTTTTTTTTTTTAATGTTCGTATGAAGTGCCTACTTCCCAGTTATCAGAATTGGCAAATATTTAGGTTTAAATGCTGAAGTACATAAGGGTGCATGAGGTTAATAAGGGAACATTTTCTAAAGAAATGATATTTGCAAGTTTAAAAGAATATGATGGAAAGAATATGTATACTGTTTTGATAAGGGATGATTTGTATTGTTCAGGAGCCCTTGAATAGCACTGAAGTGGTGTTGGAGACTATATATTACTTAGTACCATTAATGAAGAAATATAAAATAGTTCAGAATTTCTGACACCACAGGAACAGCTCAGGGGAACCCAGCTGGTAATCCAGATTGGCTTAAATTAGATTGTAGTGATGCATGAACACTTACACTCAAGTGTTTTCATTGTATTTAAAATGATTTTTTTTCACAATGCATTCATCATGGAAGTTCATCTGAAAGTGTGTAGTTTGTGGTTTTCCACATTTTTTCTCAATAGAAGTTTCCCGGTAAAGATAAAACATGTTGCAGATAAATTCAAAGAGGAAAAATTCATTTCCTCTTGATTGCAATAGCCAGAGAATGATTGACCACTTACATACATCTGATCTAGTTTAGTGACTTGCTAGGGACTATTTAGGGAGCTTTGACTATTGGTGATCTCGTCTGAATACCCGATTACATATGAAATACAAGGCAGGGGGAAGCAAAGAAGGTGACTCTGAGCTTATAAACCTCATGGACCTAATAATAAAATGGCCATTATCAGGGAAAATATTACCAGGAAGATGAGGTGAATGAATGTGCTGTGAGGTGGAGAGGATGTTGAATTCTTTGGGGAGCATGTAGATCTGCAGGAACCAGGGAGAGACCCAAGAGGAGAGTTAGTGAAAGCAATTGGAAATTCTTGCTTGGAGTCATGTGCAGAGATTAGGACTGGTGGTTTAGAGTCATGGTACTCTACTCATAGGTACTCATAACAGTAGGGGTGAAAGAGACCTAAAGGAAGAAAGGATAAAGATAAGCTTCATAAAAATAGGCCTCATCACATTACCTGGTTAACCACCTTAACAGAAGGAAAAAGTCAAAGTTGGGCGGCAAAGGAGACAGGCCAGCTGGCCTCCTTGATGTTCCTAAACCACGAAGCACAACCCTACTGGGGCCTGCACCTTCCATCCTCAGCCTGCAGTGCTCCTCCCACAAGGGTTCAGGTGCTTCCTTTGTGCTCCTGTAGTGCTCTATGTTTCTGACACTGCTTTTACCAGAATATCATACTTACCTGTTTATGTTCTTGTATCATAAGAACAAAATTCAGTGATATAAAATATTCATTGATTAAATTAACAGAAGAAATGAAATGAGAAAAGATTGTACTTAAGGCCTCATTTCAGATATCAAGATCTTGGAGTTCTGATAAAGTGGTCTGATGACATGTTACTTCAAATAAAATATAATTGGACACCCATTGTGTGCCAGCCATTCCTGGAACAAGGGTCAGACATTATTAGAAAACATCAGCAGGACTCTCTGCATCTCTCAGCTCTGGTGATCTAGATACTGGCTTCTTTTCAAGCAAGCTCTCTCTAAGTGGCAGCAGAGTCAACATCTACTCCTTCAAAATGATTCTGTCTCTTGGGGTCACTTGCCTATCAAGGAGGTAAGGGCCCCTGGTGGGACTACCCATGGGACAGGAAGTGACGGTTTGTGAAGCAGGGTGTGACATGGGATAAAAACAAACGAACAGAAGTCCATTCTAGAAATCATACAAGAGGCCTTCAGGAAGTGGAGGTGAGAGGATGGCTTAAGCCAGAAGTTCTGGGCTGTAGTGTGATGCCAACCTTAAGGTTGGCATCAATATGGTGATTTTCTGGGAGCAGGGTCCCATAAGATTGTCTAAGGAGGCGTGAACTGGCCCAAATTGAAAAAGAGGCAATCAGGTGCTCATAAGTGGCATCATGATCTGAAACCAATAGTGGAGGACAGCTAGGAAAACGGAGTGAATTCACTTTTCTCTTCCTCCCTCTTATTGTCAAAATTACAACTGACTACCAGAGAAAAGGATACTAGGCCTGGAGTTGCCTTTGTTGTATGTTTGAGGTTCCATAGATGAAGGAGAGTTTAAGAAGAGAAAAAGATCAGCTGACAGTAAGGCCACTTGTTGGCATTAAAACATTGAGGCTTGGTGATTTTATTTATTTAAACATTGTTCTTGATTTGATATGAAAAAATAAATAAAAAATCAAAGTTTCATCTAAACTTTAAAAAGTTGTATAAAATCCTAAACATATAATGATAAAGATAGAGCGTGGGCTTTGCAAATAAACTTAGGTCCAAAGCCTACTCTGTCATTTTCTACCTGTGTGAAGCTTAAGCAGGTGACTTAAGCTTTTATATCACGTTCTCTGTAGTGCTTACTTAGGGGTTAAATAACAAAATTCATGAAAAGCACTTAGCATATCATATAGCAGGGCAGTCAAAACTAGTGAATACTATTGGTGTTGTTATTGCTTAAAATTTTTTTATTGTGGCAAAATACAAACAACATGAAACTTACAATTTTAACCATTTTAAGTGTACAGCTAAGAGACAGTAAGTACATTTACATTGTTGTGCAATCATCACCATCATCCATCTCCAGAACATTTTTGCATCCCAAATTGAAACCATGTACTTATTAAACAAATCTTTATTTCTCTCTTCCCTGGACCCTGGTAATCACTACACTAACTCTGTCTCTGTGAATTTGCCTATTCTAGGGACCTCATGTAAATGGAATCATACAATATTTGTCCTTTTGTGTCTAGCTTACTAAGAATTTTTTTAGTAGCAAAAGCTGAATGAATCCGGACTGGTTGGTCATTGGTTGCCAGGGTTTCTGTACTGCATGGGTCCCAATCCATAAACTTAAATTCTATCATCTTCCTGATAATATCTACTAATTACAGGCATAATGTTCCTAGGAGAAAAGCAGTCTCTATGGCACACGCTTTAGGTGTCCAAATATATTTCAACAACATTACAGGAGCAGAACTTTTTTAAGAAGACTGTGTAAAATCTGAAAACACTTCTGAAAGGTAGCTCTGAAAAGTTCTTGGGTACTTTAATTACAGGTGAGGTTAAAAAATTTCAGCCTGTGGATAGCACCATTTTTATTTATCAGCCTCTTTATTCCTCTCCCAAAGTGACTGTATATTGTGCAGTTGGTAAGCAATTAAATAGTGGCAACAAGGCATAAATATTTAAAATGTATTAAAAACTACCAAGGCCTGAATCAAGAGATGTGATTAATTATTCAGGAAAAGCTCTATTTTAAAAAATGTGATCACAGATGTGTAGTAATTACACAATCTGTTTCTTTTTATCATGTATATGAGCTAAATGAAATGTTTCCCTGCCTCAAAAGTCTGCATTTCCTCAGTTCTCTGTAATGATGCCAATTCATTCATGGAAGCAAAGCAAGAATCATTAAGCTTATAACCATCAGATACCAAGGAAGTTGTTTCTGTAGCAATCAATCAGCCACGTGAAATCTCTTAGGATTTTTACCTCTTTACTCCAGTGACTTATCAATGCAAACATGCCTCTGCCTGTCAACTGGTATATCTTAAACCTCCCACTTAAAAAACAGTTTCTCCTTGGTTTAGCTCCTTCACACATGGCCTTTCTGATGTCCATGGCACAGATTATGATAACTGTTACTACAACCAACAAAGGCCACTTCTGACTGCAATTTTTGCTTTCTTTATATAATCTTGGGAGAGCAGTTTATTGTCTCCAAACCTTGGTTGATTCATCTGTAAAATATGAGGAGAAAGATAGCTTGTGAGAATGACTAGCACAGTGTATGTACAGGTAAATACTAGATTTAGGAAAGACGTATGTGAGCATGCATGTTGTACTTTTCCAGCCTTCTTCCTCCTTGAAACTGTTTCTCCTTTGTCTCCTAATAACTATATTGTAGCTGCTGGCTCCCATATTTGGGAACTGAAGTTTCCACCTCATTTACCCACTCACTCTCAAGGCTTGTTCAACCTTGGGCAGTCTGCCTGGCATAAGCTAAAACTGCCGCCAGAAGCCACTACATTTGGTAATTTAATTACTTTTATCTAATCCATCCCCTTGGCCCTCAGGACTCTGCTGATTTGCAGAGCAAGTTTGATAGCCTCCTATCTGTACCTTTTAATCTAAAAAAATGGCATTGATTCAGACAGACATTTGAAAGGACACTGTGATCACCAAGGGAGACAAAAATTCTGTAAGAACAAGATTTTTAAAAAAGTGTTTATAATTTACATTAACCCTGGGCTCTTTCTCAGAAAAGGCAATGTTATGTTTCACATACCCTTTTACTTATTTGAACAATTATGCTGGTTTATTGAGTACTTACAGTAGCCCAGACACTGTGCTAAGCACCTCACATATATTATTTAATGTAATACACCCAGCAATCCTAGGAGGTAGATGCTGCTATAATCCATTTTATAAATAAAGAATAAAAGACTTGGGTTAGGTAACTCGCCTAATATCACACAGTAAGTGGCAGAGCTGGGTCAAAACTAGATAGACCTGACCATGGTCTGTCCACTACAGCAGAATATTCAGTGGTATGTTTAAAGGCAGTTACTCAATAAAGAAAAGATAATACTGAACTATTTCTTTTATTTAGGAAGCTTATGGAGAGGTTTAAATGATGGTCCTTTTTACCACACGTTTTTTTTTTCTTCTTACCCTCTTTATTTTTCTTTTACTGAGGCCTTTAGGGTTAATTTTTAAATACTAAATCTATCTGTTCTTCTCTGTTCCTTGCAGTAAGAAACATAAGGCTTCGAGAAGGCCATACAACTGTACATGTTTGAAATTCCTTGTCCAGGACGTGGTGACATAACATGCTGAATCCATTCAAGAGTAAATGGTGATCTCAGTGATTCTTGTGGTTGGAATATTTTTTGTAATGAAAATAGTTGAGACCCTGTTGATTAAGTACCTGATAAGGTGTGCCTATAAATTAAGAATTAGGAATGCTCCATGCATAATATAATATTTCTTCAAATCAGAAATAAAATATCCCATATGTAGAACTTGTTAGCTATATAAAAAAAAATCAGGAATCACTTATTAAAATATTTCATGTGGTTTCCAGAGTGGTCCACAACATAGCCTCTTGGGAGGGTTCTTTTTCCTCTATTAGAACTTCAGTTTCTGTTTTTTTTTCTCATTGTTTTTTATTTCCTATTTTGTATATATTTTAAAATATACATAAATTTTTATAATGTGCATAATAGTAATACATAATTTATATTTGAAATTATGTACTATTACTATGATATACATATCAGGTACAGCTCAAAAACATTTTGTTGATGAAATATGTGATCAAAAATGCTCTGGAGTACACTAGTTTATAGATCTTTGGAATTATAAAATATTAGGAATTCTTATAAATTTGAGAGTTACACTTCTAACATTTCTAAAATATAACAAGCATTTATTCGTGATCCAACCAACCAGTAGTCCAAATAACCAGAACTTAAAAAAAAAAAGAGAGAAAAAAAAATTTCCATAAGAAACAGCTAAATCATAGTACATATATCAGGTGATAAAGCTAAAAGGTCATTTGTAGGACGTGCTGGGTTCATCTCCAGTAAAGTATAGTGATGACTAAAAGCCATAAAAATGTCCTTGGGGCCTTGCAAAACTCTTAATTATCCTCTAGTCTAAATTTTCTTAATTGCTTCTAGTTTAAAAGTAAAATTATATATAGTGCCAGTCATTAAGTGATTTTCATTTTTTCAAGTTATTTACTTACACTGTCTGTGGCTCCCATTGTCTCTGATATGACCTACAAGACCTTCCAGTATCCCAATGGTCCAATCCTACCTGGTTGATCTCCAGTACTCTCCTCCAAGACAACTTTCACTAATTCTTTAATACATTTCTTGCCTTTGGGCATTTACAGATTCCATTTCCTTTTTCTCAGAGAAAACACCCTTTCCCTGCTTTGCCTAACTCCTTCCCACGCTTTCAGTCTCAGCTAAAATATTTTCCTTCCCCCTAGTTTAAATGAGTTGCCTCTGCTACGTGTTCCGTGGCATCCTGTAATCTCCTTTCCTTTATCATTTATCACATCACATGCTCAGATGTCTGTCTTCCAACCCTACATTTGTAACACTCACCTCACATTTTTGCAGATGGGCCTGTCTGGACTGTATTCCCTGGACCCACATCTAGGTGGAGAAATAATGGTGCATGACTGAAGCCTACCTACTCAGGGATTGGGGAAGCTTCTCTGGCCCTTACATGGTACTGCACACTCTCACACACTCTCCCTCATCAACTGGTTTAAGCTTTGTAGACTGTTAATTAGATGCTTTGATATCTTCACTTAATGATTTTGAAGCAGCCTCGTTTGGGGTAAATACCGTAGGTTTGTCCTCTCATGCCAAAGAAATCAAGTACGCGGATACACCAAGAAGCGGGTTCAGGAGGGGAGGTTTAATAGGCAAAAGAAAAAGAAAGGAAAATAGCTCTCTCTCCTGCAGAGAGAGAGGTGCCCAAGTGAGTCTTCCGGCCTGTGGCGGAGTGCAAAGGTTTTATAGACAGGTTTGAGGAGGTGGTGTCTGAGTTACATGGGGCCCAGAGATTGGGTGGACCAGGCGTGACATTTACACAGCACACGTGGAAGCTGTCAGCCCCACCCTAATCATGATGCAAATGGAGTCTTTCCTGACCTGCAGCCATGTTTTCTGCTCTCTACTGCACACGTGGTTGGCAAGGAAAAGGAAAGATGGAGCTGTCATTTTGAACATGCCTGGTTCCCATGTGGCCTCTTTCCTGTTGACACAACGTCCAGCATTCACCTGTGCAAACTTCCAGCTTGCTTATCTAGGTCTGCAGCTCGATTTTACAGGCTGCTCTTTGTGAGAAAAGAAATGAGTTTGGAGCTGCTTTTCATTAAAAGGGAAACTTTACCAAGGACTTCCTTACGCTATCTGCCTGAATAATTTCTTTTTAATTCCTGTATCAATTTCTTCATTCTTCCTTCCTTTTTCTTTTTCCCTTCTCTTCCTTTTTTCTGGCTTTTCTGTTTGTTAGAATGACAGACTAGTCCTGTGAATCCTTCTGGTTTTTCTCCATCTACCTACACTTTACAGAAAATTAATCTTGGTCCTTTAAGCAGTGTCAGCAAAGCATGTGTTGATCCAGTGGCCAGCTGAGAAGTGCTGCTGAGCAGAGAACAAGCAAAAGCACTTGGAGCGTGAGAAGAGATGTCCAAGTGGATTTTAGATGAGACAAGATTCTACAGGATTTTTGAGCCTTGAGCTACAATCCGTCTTTTAATACAAATGTCTTCTAATTTGGGAAAGCTCTAGGTTTTCTTCCCCTAAATTTCGAATCTCTTTTTTCCTAAATAAGAAAATGCATTTTCTCCATCTTTATATTCACTTGACTCCAGGGTACAGATGCTAGAAATTATGCTGTCAGCAGAATTGTATTTGACTATGAAGGGAGAAACATTGCTGAATTACTTGAAATTCTGTTTTGTTTATGTCCTAATTCAAATAAGACTTTGACTTTATTTAATTGCAAGACAGTGTATATTATAGCCACTCTTCAGCCATTTTTCTGGATCATGAATTCAGATTTATGTTTTATTCCTGTTAGTTGATTTGAAAAGTATTTTATTTACATTTTTGTTGTGTGTAATATTTCTTTTGTGGACCTGAGTTACAGATTTGCTCTGCCCCTCTTTCACCAGTGCTAACTTAAACAAAATAGACAGATCATTTAAAATAGGCACCATCTTCAAGATATATTTTACAACAATTTTCTGTTGTTTGTAGGGCTATTACTGACTTTAATGTCCTTGCAAAATCATGCCTTAAATTGTTTGTCAATTTCTTAGTGAACAAAGCTTTCTTTGAAATACTTTAATAAGTGGGAAAAACTCATTTAACTAGCGGTAAATTTAACTGTGAAATTCTTTTTTCTTTTTTTTGGTTAAGAGAGAGTCTCACTCTGTAACCCAGGCTGGAGTGCATTGGTGTGATCTCAGCTCATTGCCACTTCTGCCTCAGCTTCCCAAATAGCTGGGATTACAGGTGTGAGATTCTTCTGCCAGTTAGAATGGCAATCATTAAAAAGTCAGGAAACAACAGGTGCTGGAGAGGATGTGGATAAATAGGAACACTTTTACACTGTTGGTGGGATTGTAAACTAGTTCAACCATTATGGAAAACAGTATGGCGATTCCTCAAGGATCTAGAACTAGATGTACCATATGACCCAGCCATCCCACTACTGGGTATATACCCAAAGGATTATAAATCATGCTGCTATAAAGACACATGCACACGTATGTTTATTGTGGCACTATTCACAATAGCAAAGACTTGGAATCAACCCAAATGTCCATCTGTGACAGACTGGATTAAGAAAATGTGGCACATACACATCATGGAATACTATGCAGCCATAAACAAGGATGAGTTTGTGTCCTTTGTAGGGACATGGATGCAGCTGGAAGCCATCATTCTCAGCAAACAATCACAAGAACAGAAAACCAAATACCGCATGTTCTCACTCATAGGTGGGAACTGAACAATGAGATCACTTGGACACAGGAAGGGGAGCATCACACACCAGGTCCTAATCTGGGGAGGGAGGAGAGGAGAGAGATAGTATTAGGAGATATACCTAATGTAAATGACGAGTTAATGGGTGCAGCACACCAACATGGCACATGTATACATATGTAACTAACCTGCACGTTGTGCACATGCACCCTAGAACTTAAAGTATAAAAAAAAAAGATATCTTCACTTGCCTTTAAATGGTCTTTACATGATGAAGTAAACATCCTAAGGCTTATATTATTAGAATTATCATAGTAAATGTCAATAATTTGTTCCAATTAAATATACAAATGATTGATTGGAGGACCATGTATATATGAATCATGTTGCATTTATATTTTAGTGAGTTTATCTTTTCACCAATATAGTAACTTAGTTATCTGATTTGTTTGAAGTGATGTCTCATGAGTAATTTTTTAAAGAATAGTTGAACTAATTCATTTTTAAAAAATTATACCCTTAAAATCTTTTTTAGTGCAAAATATAAGGAATCTAGAAAATACAGATAAACAAAAAGAAAACAATCAGCCATAATCCAACTATCTAGAGACAGTCACTAATTTCCTAATATACATTATATTTGTCACTTTCTTTTAATCTAAAATTGTGTGTATGTGTCTATAAAATTAAGTGAAAAAAGCAATAGTGATAAATAGAATATCTATTTGTGAAAAATGAGAGGAAAAGACTACACAAGCAAATTCTTATCAGTTCTTTTTTTTTTTTTTTTGATAGAACACTTCCTGATTTTAACAAACTTTAAAATGTATATTTTCAAAACTTCTGGAACAATTTTATAGAGAAAAAATACATATTTACATTCTCAAAACTCAGTACAATAATTTTAATAAAACAATGTCAATTGACCATTGATATTCTTCAATAAGTTGTTTGCTGATAACTTTCGCTCATTTTTCTATTAGTTTTTTTGCCTTAGTTCTTGATTTGTAGGAGGAGCTCAGTATTTTCTGTCAACTTTTGACTGTGAGTCATGTAGTTCAGCTTTGAACTGCCTTTTACTGCATGGAAATTTACATTACTGTGTGTAATTAAATCAGCAAACCAAATATTTCCTATGTGTCTTCTGAGTTCTAGGTCATACTTGCAAAGGCCATTTTCTCTTCAAGATTGTACAAATATTCACCTATATTTTCTGGTATAGTTATATGTGTGTTTATATTTACACATATATTATCTATTATTATATTAAATTTAGATATTTCATACATATGAAATTTGTTTTTTAAATGATTGGGGTTGTTCCCTATAGGGCCTAGTTGTCCAAACTTTGCTTTGAAGTCCCACCTTTGTTATAGATGACTTCCCATATATATCTGAGTTTATTTTTGGCCTCTCTATTCTGTTCCATTGATACGTTTATCTATTCTAATACCAGGGCCAGATTTTTAAATGTCTGTAGCATTATTTTACATTGTTAAATTCAGGAAGACAGCTCCTGTTTTATTATTCTTTAAAAAATTTCTTAAGTATACTGGAGTATTTACTCTCTAGCTAAAGTTTTGAATCAATTTAACATTTTACTATAGTGAGTTTTCTGATTCAGGAATATATTATGTTACACCAGCAATCTGAGATTTTTACAGTGTTATTTGAGAAAGTTTTAGAGTTTATTCCTAGATTTTATTTTATAAAGAGGATTTCTGGTAAGTTAGGTTTTGTTTTGTTTTTTACAAAAAATGTTATTACTTTGATATGGTTGTCATATAGGAAAGTTATTACTTATACTATCTTTTGGGGGACTATCTTATCTAACATACTGTTTCTAAGCAGATGACTTTTGTTACCTGTCCTGTAGAAGGTTGAGGAGAAAATGATTGGCCAGTGAGCTGCCACAGAAGGATGCTAAGGTTTTGGCAACCTTGTGTGTCTCTGAAAGTTTACTCAGTAGGCTGTGATTTTGTGTGACCTATTAATGTTTCACAAAAGGAAAATGAGTTGGGTTCCCAATACTCTTGTCCTATCCAGGAAACTCTCAGGACTAGGAAGTGTTGATAACATACCTTTTAAAGCAAATTAACCACTAATTGAAAATAAATTAGGATGTTGGCATTACATTCTCAAAGGGACAGCAGCACTCAATTTAAAGTGCTGAAGAAAATGGAAATATGTGCTCTGTGTTAGGAATGATTGTATTAAGGGGCACTGATTTGAAATGTTTGCACTGTGATTCAGCATTTTATTAAGGTAGAATTTTGAAAAGTTAATTGACCACAAACTTGAATCAATTAAACCCATGTTTTATACACAACAATGGGATTACATGGGAAGGTGAAAAATATCAAAGGTCTTTTGAAAGTGAATTCTAACAAATATTTATTTTAGCAATAGTAACCACTAAAATTTTCAGAGCTGTGTAATTTATATTACTCTTTATCTGGGGTCATTTAATCCTTATAGAAATCCTGTGAGTTGAAAAGGGAGGTTCTAGTTTTGTTCGTACTTTGCCTGGGTTAAATGAGCTGTCCAAATTTGTATAATTAACTCTTAAATGGTCAAGCGTCTACATGCAGATCCCCTGACGCTTCCACCAGTGTACATTGGAATCCACACTGCTGCCTCCCCTAAGATTCAGCTTATTTTAAAATGAGATAGGAAATATTCTGCCTTGCCTTTGCTTGATTGCATAGGTGTGCACTTGTATCTGATGTTGACATTACATGGATCAACCAGAGTGTTTCACCAAACAAGGCTGATGATTGCTTTTCTGCCATGGCCAGGGAAATATTTCATTAAATTCTTCCAATGTATTTCACTTATTTTTGCTACTCATTGACTTTATACTCTTATATTTTAATTAATTCCAGTATAATTCTAAAAGAAAATTCTCACAGTTTTAACAACCTAAGTTCAATGAGCTCTTAACTCTGCCATTGTGGTATAACTACTTGATGCTGATAAGGATTCCATAATTTTCGGTGAGTTTTAGAGTCCACAATATTTTTAAAAACACTTCTGAACTTTCTTTTCATAAACATTTTTTAATTGTGAGGCTCCAGAACTTTTTAATATTATTTTCCCCATCTCAAATACCTCTTCCCAGTGAGAGGGTCTAGGATGAAAGAGGATGAAGTATTAGTGGATTATGTTTATCTAAAGTGGTCTGTACTTTTTTTCCAAGGAGTTCCAATGGATATCCTATTGCTGACTGGGGAACATACTTTGAAATAAATTGGGCCAAAGGAATTCATTTTCTTTCAACATTTTTGAAGTTCAAATCTTATGAGTAGAAGAGCCCAGTTTTGACCCATATACATTTATGTTTTTAGTTAATGATATACTGAACACTTCAAAAATTTTTTGAGATCTTGTCATCATCCTTATTTCTAAATATCTCATTTTCTCTCTTCTTGTCTGTTCTTATCCTACTCTATCATTGCCCTATCACTTTTTTCTTCAATTCTTCACCAGTCCCATAGGACTAACCAATTGATTTAAAGCCATCTCTGTACAACAAAGTATTGGATCAGAGACATGAAAAACATATTAAGTTTCAAATATTTCAAGTTGAGGAATTTTCGATGATAAAGAATGACTCATTAAAGAAAAACTTTAGGACTCTCTTTTGTTCTGGCTCCTGTCAACTTTAATAATTTGGATTTTGAATAAAATAATATGTGACTTCAAAATTGGTAATCAGAATGAAGTAAATAAATTACGCTTTTTGTGAAACTCAGAAGATTCCACTCAAATAAGGAAAAGTCAATTATTCTGTATACTATGTTCATCACTATTTTCAGACCACACATCAAGGTTTAACATTGCAAACTGTCAACCCAAATTAAGGCTGGGTACAGAGCTTCTTTCCAGACAAGTTACTATAATAAGAGAAGGGAATAAATATCACATTAAAATGTTTTATTTTATTAATTGTTATTTTTGAGACATGGTCTGTGTTGCCCAGGCTGGGGTGCAGTGGCATGATCATGACTCACAACAGGCTCGACTTCCCAGGCTCAGGTGATCTCCCACCTCAGCCTCCCATAGTAGCTGGGACTATAGGCACACACCACCATGCCTGGTGCTAATTTTTTGTAGAGACAGGGTTTCACCACGCTGCCCAGGCCTGTCTTGGACTCTTGGGCTTAAGCAATCTGCCTGCTTTGGCCTCCCAAAGTGCTGGGATTACAGGGGCGAGCCACTAAAATGCTTTATTTTAAATGAAAACTGTGATGCATAGAGTTTTCTAACCAAACCTATCTTTGTTTCATGCTTATATCTAAAATCCTTTTAGAGATACATTGTCAGGGTATTATGTCTCTAGCACCTCAGGGAAAATGTTGCCTTATTATAACTACCCTATGTATAAATACATAAAACATTTATAATTTTTTCTACATGCCATTCTAGCATCTGTGTAATTTTCTCATTTAGTATTTCTATGAGTTGTTTACTGTTCATTTGGTTAAAGAGTAATATATTACCATAATGAGTCAGAATAGCATATTCCCTTGTTACTTACTAGTAAAGAATTCTGTCAAGATTTGGTTTCTTAGCATCAATTTTTGCCTGGTTATTAGTGTTAACAAGAATCCTTCAGATGCTTTGAGTTTGATTGATGTTAGAAATGTTCCAAAAGGTTTTAATTAATAATTTGAATATGAACATCTACCCCCTGTATTTCTCAACCAATAACATGTGGAACACAGCCACTTTATCAATTAGCATTGAATTGCAGGGTTTTCTCTTCTGCAGAAAAGTAAACTTACTCACAATAATTATTCCTGGAAAATATTGGCATTTAATATGTACCTGGAACTATGCTAAAAATCGAATAGCAGAGAGAATATGTAGCTTCCTCTGAACAGATTCTTTAAAAGATAGATCTTTTTAACAAGAAAAATAGAATGTTATGTTGATATGATGCTTGTTACAACTATGATAGTGGCAGCAGTGTGAGAATAATAATGTTAAAACCTGGCATCAACCTTGGTTTTAATCACTGTAATGTGGTGTTACACAGGACATTGAGTACTTCATCATGAGGATTTTTTTTTTTTTTTTTTTTCTGTTTTATCTGTCTACCCACTACCTGGTTATTTGCTTATTACCTGGTTGTTATTTATTACCTGGTACCTATATTCTAGTTTTAGAAATGTCTCAGAAGTCAGACAGTGGGGTGGGGGGTGTTTTTGTTTGTTTTGTGTTTTGGTTTTCTAATTCTCACTTTGGAGAGGAAATATGTGGCCTTCTTCAAATGCTATAATCCACAGAGGGGCTGTGTATCTTTCTTTTGCTATAATAACAAGCCTATATTTTATATGAAGCTAATGTCAGTAGATCATGAAATGAAGCTACTTTCCCTGCTAGTGATAGTTGCTGCACATAGATGTGGTCCTGTTCTTTCATTTATTCTAGTGGCATGTTTTTAGGACATCTGGTAAGATCCAGTAAGTCAGAGAAGCTTGGAACGATCTTGGAGTATTGAGGTGAAGTTTTAATGGAGTGGGTATGGTTGTATCCACTTAATCATCACTCCTGGAAAAATAATTCAGAGCGTCCCTTGTAGTTAGAATCTCATTCCTAAGTTGTCAACAGCAAAGACTTGCTGCACACACATAGATAGGAATGAACCATGACCTAGGACTTGTCCAAAGTTTGCTTAAGACATTGTGCAGTGCTGTAGTCTATTTAAGTACTACAGGTCTGTGTCTGTGTTGGGACAGCTCATTTACAACTAAAATATTTATCCTACCTCATCTGAATCTGTTAGAGGTTGAACTGTGCCCCACCCCTGCCTCACCCAAATTCATATGTTGAAGTCCTAACTCCCAGTACCTCAGAATGTGATCTTATTTGGAAATAGGGTCATTACAGATGTAATTAGTTAAGTAAACATGATGTTACACTGGAGTAAGGTGGGCTCCTAAACGAATATGACTAGTGTCATTAAAAGGGGACATTTGGACACATGGACATACATACAGGGAGAATGCCATGTGAGCATGAAGGCAGAGTTCAGAGTGATGCATCTACAAGCCAAGGAACCCCAGATTGCCAGCAAAACACCAGAAGCTCAGAGGGTGACATGGAGCAGATTCTATCTTATAACCTTCAGAAAAAAACAATCCTGTTGACACCTTGATCTTGGATTTCTAACAATACATTTCTGTTGTTTAAGCAATCTAGTTTGTTATGGCTGTTCTGGCAAACTGATACATGGTCCTTAAAAAAAGACATTCATTGATTTAGAGTTAAATCTAGATCTCTATGCTTTCATAATGTTGATATGAAAATGTTATTTTTAAATAAGACTTTCTGTTTTGCAAAGCTATTGTTAATATACTGACATGCTATAATAAAGGCCGTTATAACAAATTTCTACTTAAGTTTAGTTGTAAAAATAGTTTTGTATGCTAATATGTATGCTTTCCTTTTTAAAATCTTAATGTGTTTCCTTTTTTACTCTAGGCATCTGGAAAACTTAGAGCCAAGAGTATTGCCCCAAAGCTATAATCCATCAAACTCGTGCCTGAATACCTACTCTGTTTCTTCCTTTAAATGTTCTCTCATATTCTCATTTCGTTTTGACTTAATTCATAAGCAGTTTTAAAACCTTTCGGAAATGAAAGAAAAAGTAATTGCAATGTTTAAACAAATAAATAATAGTACATGTTCCCTAGAAGTTAGTCATTATCTGCCATTTTCCCAGAGAAATTAGAATTAGTAGCTAGAGAACAGTGTTTGGACCTTGAGTGCTGAACAGCTATTGATTAGGAAAAAAGGGAGTGGGGAAGGAATCATACCTTTTGGATCCAGGAAAACTCTTGTGCAACCATCAGTTAAAAGCAGCAAAGACCCAAAGATGTTCCCCATGTGGTGTCTGGTCAGTTTACCAACAGTATTACTTTATGTGATTAGTTCATAGTATCTATAAAAGGCCCCCCTTTCTGTGTGATCTTGAAATGAGTAGGGCTGATACATGATCAAGGCCTCTAGGAAGTACAAACAACAAGCAGTCAGAAGAAGAGAGCTAATGGTGGCAAACGCCTTGACGGGAAATCTCCATGATGATTGTGGCAGCAGACTGCAAATAAGCAGGCATCTTGATGTCAAAATGAGGCAAGTCAGTGAGTCAGTATTGAGTATTAATGAAGTCTTCAATCTGTTGCTACAAACTGCGGCTTGCACCCCTACACTAAAGCCGATTAAGTCAGAGACACAAGAAGTCCGGAAATACACAGCATTGGCTGTGATGCCACAGACTCACGTGTGCAGGGAAGATAGCATGGGACCTTGTTACACTTGAACCTTAGTAACTCTTTAGGTGACCATTGTGCCATACACAGCAGTAAACCAGGGCAAGACAACCAATATGCCTGGCAGTGTGGCAACGGAGGTGGAGGTGTATAATCACTGCCTATAGCTGGATGCCCTTAAGCTGTTTCATTAGCTCCACATCATACTCCTTCTCCATCACCTACCACTGCCCTTGTACTTAGGGTTACATGAACAGCATTGTGTTCCACGCACTCAGATAATATATGATCTCCTGTTACCTTACCATAATCCTAAGAAATAATTTTATTTTATCTTGCTATAAGGTAAGAAATCTAAGGCTCAGAAAGTAACTTGCCTAATGTAACCCAGTGGTGAGTGACAGAGCTGGAATTCAGGCTTAGGTGTTAGTATTTAAAATGTTCCTATTCAGCCTGTTCAGGGAATTATTATTGCCATCTATAATGCCAACTTAATCACTGTCACTGCCCAGTTCAGACATCTCAAGATTCAATACCATCTAACCTACTTCTTTTAGGAGAGTATTTACAGGTTTTCTGCAAAATGTCCTCCCACCCCTTCCAGCTATCCTTATCATTTCGTTAATATTATTTTTTCCCCTCAGTAGTGCTATTGACTGCAGCTTAGCTCTGGGTTCAAGGACTTTTATGAGAGGGCAGATAATTATGCCCACTTGGAATGTGCTACAAATATGCCTCCTGATTTCTAATCACCAGCCCAGGATGATTGTCTCTGTTTTTGTCAGCGTGATCTAGCTGGCTTGCCCTTTTACAAAGCTGTGGATCTGGAGTCACAGAGATTTGGGTCTGAACTTGTTTTGTGTAGGAACTTGAATAGTTCCAGGCTTGCACAATGGACAATGACAAGATGGGTCTTAGCATCAGCGGGGATAAGGATCTAGCCACCACACTGCACCTTCTTTCTTCTGGCTCACATTATAGGATTTAAATCAAACAACCATATGGGCACTCATTGTGGTAGCCTGAATAATGGCCATTTATGTTCGTGTCCTCATTCTGAAAACCTGTGAATGTTACCTTATATGGCAAAAGGGACTTTGCAGATGTGATTAAGGATTCGAGGATGAGAAAGATTATCCTGAATTATCTGAGTGGATACTAAATGTAATTCCATGTGTCCTTACAAGAGAAGGCAGAGGGAGCTCTGACTGCAGAGGAGTAGGCAATGTGATGGAAGCAGAGAGCGATTTCAAGAGGCTATGCCATTGTATCTGAAAAGGAAAGAACAGGCCATGAGCTGAGGAATGTAAGGAATGCAGCTTTGAAAACTGGAAAACGCAAGGAAAGGGATTCTCTCAAGGGCCTCCAGAGGGAGGGTAACTTGTCAACACTTTGACTTTAACCCAGTGAAACTAATTTCAGACTTCTAACATTCAGAATCGTAAGAGCACAAATGTGTATTGTTTTAAGCACTATATTTGTGTTAGTTTGTAATGATGCCGGTGGGCTGCGGGAGGCCCCCAAACGCCAGTGGGACTTTGACCCCAGCTGGTGTCCAGACTCTTGATACCATTACAAGAAGTTATTCAAGGATGAGTCAGAAAATAGTGAAAGTATAGAGATCTATTGCAGAGCAAAGAGTACACACTCAAGAAAGGGGAGTGCTGGTGCACTCATGAGAGTGAGTTGTGCCAGAGGGTTTGGGGTTTCTGCTTTTATGGGTTTCTTTAACCAGTGGGTAGAATATTCATGAAGATTCCTGGAAAAACATTAAGAGTTCTTGGAACTGTAGTACCACCCATTTTTTTTATACCAAATATGGGTGTTTCCAGAACTGTCATGACCCTGGAAAGATGTGTGATTTAGCATGGTAATGAGCATGTAATGAAGTCCTAGGTGAAACCTAGGTCAAATTCAGCACCATGTTGGGTCCAGTCGGTCTAGCCAGCTTGGCCCACACCTTTGTTCTTCAGGGTCTTATCAGCCCCTCACTTATGCAGCTATTTCAACGGTTTCCTTTTGCTTAGTCATGGGAAACTGCTGCCTGGAATTTTCTTTTCTCCTGTGACCACCCTGTATTATTCCTGCCTCAGTCAGAACAGCCATAGGAAACCAATGCCCTCATATTTTGAACTTTAAATAGAATGAGTACAAGATATCTGAAATGTTACCATTTTTTTCTTTTTTATCAAGACAATTTCAGAAAATAATAAGTCCTTCACAGCATTTCACTCAGTTTTACTAATACGGGGCTGAATAATTGTCACTGGCAGCCCAGTAATGGATCTTAAAATAACACACAACCCTTCTTTTGAGGAAATGTATGAGTTAACATGGGTCACAAGTTTGTCTTTTAATATTCTTTCCTCAGTTGGCATAATATAGTGGGTGTCTATGTTTGCAAGAAACGGCAGGGGGAGTTCTTGAGTATCCTTGAGTATAACCCACTGACTTTTTAGTGCTGAGACTCAGGCTGCAGACCACAAATTTATCTAGTTGTGTGCATTTCCTGTTATTCTCTTCTGTACACCAGGTCTCTATTAGCTGCTTATTTCTAGTATCTGGGCTAAACTGTAAGTCTGGGAAAATGCTGAATAGTCCTTTACAAAAGTGAAGCAGAGGAAAGGTTATTAAAGAATGTCAAATAAATGTGCATACTTTGCTTCCCCTTTTGTTGTTTAGCTGTGCCCTGTCCCCAGAGATGGAGTCTACAGAGACAGGCAGGTTTCCTTGAGCTGCTGTGAGCTCCACCCAGTTGGAGCTTCCCAGCGGCTTTGTTTACCTACTTAAGCCTCAGCAATGGCAGGCGCCCCTCCCCCAGCCTCGCTGCTGCCTTGTGGTTAGATCGCAGACTGCTGTGTTAGCAGTGACGGAGGCTCCGTGGCCGTGGGACCCTCCCGGCCGGGTGTGGGTATAATCTCCTGGTGTGCCTGTTTTCTTAAAGCGCAGTATTGGGGTGGGAATTACCCGATTTTCCAGGTGTTGTGTGTCTCAGTTCCCCTGGCTAGGAAAAGGGATTCCCTTCCCCCTTGCGCTTCCCAGGTGAGGCAATGCCTCGCCCTGCTTCAGCTCTGGCTGGTCGGGCTGCAGCGGCTGACCAGCACCAATTGTCCGGCACTCCCCAGTGAGATGACCCCAGTACCTCAGTTGAAAATGCAGAAATCACTGGTCTTCTGTGTCACTCGTGCTGGGAGTTGGAGACTGGACTCTCCTTGTTCTTAATAAAGAAATCTTCTGAGCTCACGAGCGACAAGGTCTTCTAATCGGTATTCCCTCTTCTTTCTGCCAGGCTTAGCTCATGTCAAAAGGAGATATTTTGAAAGAATCATTCAATATATAGACCCAAGGGACTCTCTGGGGTGGGGAAGAAGGGTGGGGCTAGCAGACACAGAGCTGCCATGTCTGTTTTTAATCTGCAGCTGCTACTGCTGATGAGTTGAACCGAGGAAGGGAATCCTGCCTAAGGGTGGAGCTGCCCTGGCTGACGCCCATCTGCTGGGCACAGTTCGTGAATGCATTTTACAGCACACCATCTGCATCTTTGAGCTCCCTAATATGTGAGAATTTCACTGTGACCTTCCAGCTCTACTGCACACATTATTTTAGCTCACATCTAGTACCCTGAGTCCTCTAACTCCTACACTGGATCCTGCTTCTCTGGAAACACCAGGTTCCAAATTGGACCAACCAGGGCTAGTACAAACTCCCTGTATATTTGACCCTACTAATTTAGAATTTCCATCTATCAGAAAGCAAATGGTTTCAAAGTTGACTCATCAAGTAAATTAGGTAGCAGTTAAAGTTGATCCTTGAGTTGTAGATAAGTCTCTTGAGGCCTTTCCAAAAAAAGAAAAATGTAGCAGAATGTTTAAAATGTAGCTTGTGCTCAATAAATACATATTAAATGCACAAGAATCATAATGCTTTTAAATCCCCAACAGAATAAAAAAGTCCCTTTAATGTTCACCTGGAAAAATCTTTTAAAGTAATGTAAGAGTCTCAGTACACACCACAAAAAACTCAGTGCTGTGTAGCTGGGGGAACAGAAATTATCATAGGCCCCCAAATCTTTGGCACTATATATATATATACACACACACACTATACATATGTGTGTATATATGGTTTCTAAATTTCCTATCCTAAGCATACTGGATATATATACACATGCATACACACACACATATATAGTGTATATATATACACAATAGCATATATATAGCACATATATGCATATATATAGCATATATAGTAAACTTCAAGTAAATATTGTGGTAAGCCTTTTTTTGTTCTTTTCTTTTCTGTTTTTCTTTGCTTTTTTAGAGATGGGGACAGGGAATCACTCTGTCACACAGGCTGGAGTGCAACGGTGCAATCATAACTCACTATGACCTTTACCTCCTGGGCTCTAGCAATCTTCCAACCTCAGACTCCCCAGTAGCTGGGCCTACAGGCACACATCACTACACCCAGCTAGGGTTTTTTGCTTTATTTTAGGACAGACAAGTTCTCACTATGTTGCTGATATGATTTGACTGTGTCCCTACCCAAATCTCACATTGAATTATAATGATCCCCATATGTCAAGGGCAGGACCAGGTAGGAGATAATTGAATCATGGGAGCTGTTTCCCCATTCTGTTCTCGTGGTAGTGAATAAGTCTTATGAGATCTAATGGGTTTATAAATGAGAGTTCCCTGCACAAGCTCTCTTGCCTGCTGCCATGTAAGACATGACTTTGCTCCTCATTTGCCTTACCATGATTGTGAGGCCTCCCAGCCATGTGGAACTGTGAGTCTATTAAACCTGTTTCCTTTATAAATTACCCAGTCTCAGGTATGTCTTTATTAGCAGCGTGAGAACAGACTAATATGGTTGCCCGGGCTGGTCTTGGACTCCTAGGCTCAAGTGATCCTCCCACCTCAGCCTCTCAAACTGTTGGGCTTGCAGGCATGAGCCACCGAGCATGGCCCACTAAACTGTTTTGAATGATAACCACAACCATCTCTGGGAGGTTATGGGTATCTGTTCAAATATCTTTTGCTATTAGAGGAAGGCCTCTGGAGAAGTTTGAGAAGCTGGGGTGCTGATCTTCCTAAATGTAGACAATGTGAGCAGGAGGGTGGGGTTTTCCCTGTGATTGGCAGCAACCATAGACAAAAGAGATGTAGGATTCAAAGGTGCTTATGTATGGCACTACAGGGGTTCTTTACTCCATGGAATAAAGTGATTCTCACAATCCCTCTGATGTAGATGTTATATTATCCCTGTTTTAGAGATATGGAAGCTGAACTTCAGAGTGGTGAACAATTTCCCTAAGTTACACAGTTGATCGTCAGCAAAGAAACTGAGTATGGTTGGAAAGACTAAAGGCTCACTAGACTAAGAGGCAATGGAGGAACTGCAGGGCTGGATGAGGCAAAAGCCAGGGTCAGCAGGAGGCAGAGCCTGCGCTGTGCAGAAAGGTGGCAAAGGGAGGCACTGTTATTTACTGGTTGTTTGATGCCAAAGTCATGGCTTAGATTTAACAAAATTCTATAAGCCCCATTCAAAATTTCCCAATGGCTCTAAACTTTCATTCAGTTATTCAGAGTGACTGCTCCTCTGTCTCTCATTTCTTTTCCCAACCAACAAAATTCTGCGATGATGCTGAGGTTCCCTCCTTCTGTTGCATGTGGATCACACATTATACAGACTTCAAGAAACCAGAGTAAATGACACTGGGTTAGTTCCAAGTAGCTCAGTTACTTCTCTACACATCCATTTTGGGGAAAGAATAAACTCTGGCAAATTGTATCTTTCTGCTTCTCCCCAATAGCATATATATATATATAGCATATATATGTAGCATATATAGCCTATATATAGCATATATATAGCATACGTATAGCACATATATAGCACNGACCTTGTTACACTTGAACCTTAGTAACTCTTTAGGTGACCATTGTGCCATACACAGCAGTAAACCAGGGCAAGACAACCAATATGCCTGGCAGTGTGGCAACGGAGGTGGAGGTGTATAATCACTGCCTATAGCTGGATGCCCTTAAGCTGTTTCATTAGCTCCACATCATACTCCTTCTCCATCACCTACCACTGCCCTTGTACTTAGGGTTACATGAACAGCATTGTGTTCCACGCACTCAGATAATATATGATCTCCTGTTACCTTACCATAATCCTAAGAAATAATTTTATTTTATCTTGCTATAAGGTAAGAAATCTAAGGCTCAGAAAGTAACTTGCCTAATGTAACCCAGTGGTGAGTGACAGAGCTGGAATTCAGGCTTAGGTGTTAGTATTTAAAATGTTCCTATTCAGCCTGTTCAGGGAATTATTATTGCCATCTATAATGCCAACTTAATCACTGTCACTGCCCAGTTCAGACATCTCAAGATTCAATACCATCTAACCTACTTCTTTTAGGAGAGTATTTACAGGTTTTCTGCAAAATGTCCTCCCACCCCTTCCAGCTATCCTTATCATTTCGTTAATATTATTTTTTCCCCTCAGTAGTGCTATTGACTGCAGCTTAGCTCTGGGTTCAAGGACTTTTATGAGAGGGCAGATAATTATGCCCACTTGGAATGTGCTACAAATATGCCTCCTGATTTCTAATCACCAGCCCAGGATGATTGTCTCTGTTTTGTCAGCGTGATCTAGCTGGCTTGCCCTTTTACAAAGCTGTGGATCTGGAGTCACAGAGATTTGGGTCTGAACTTGTTTTGTGTAGGAACTTGAATAGTTCCAGGCTTGCACAATGGACAATGACAAGATGGGTCTTAGCATCAGCGGGGATAAGGATCTAGCCACCACACTGCACCTTCTTTCTTCTGGCTCACATTATAGGATTTAAATCAAACAACCATATGGGCACTCATTGTGGTAGCCTGAATAATGGCCATTTATGTTCGTGTCCTCATTCTGAAAACCTGTGAATGTTACCTTATATGGCAAAAGGGACTTTGCAGATGTGATTAAGGATTCGAGGATGAGAAAGATTATCCTGAATTATCTGAGTGGATACTAAATGTAATTCCATGTGTCCTTACAAGAGAAGGCAGAGGGAGCTCTGACTGCAGAGGAGTAGGCAATGTGATGGAAGCAGAGAGCGATTTCAAGAGGCTATGCCATTGTATCTGAAAAGGAAAGAACAGGCCATGAGCTGAGGAATGTAAGGAATGCAGCTTTGAAAACTGGAAAACGCAAGGAAAGGGATTCTCTCAAGGGCCTCCAGAGGGAGGGTAACTTGTCAACACTTTGACTTTAACCCAGTGAAACTAATTTCAGACTTCTAACATTCAGAATCGTAAGAGCACAAATGTGTATTGTTTTAAGCACTATATTTGTGTTAGTTTGTAATGATGCCGGTGGGCTGCGGGAGGCCCCAAACGCCAGTGGGACTTTGACCCCAGCTGGTGTCCAGACTCTTGATACCATTACAAGAAGTTATTCAAGGATGAGTCAGAAAATAGTGAAAGTATAGAGATCTATTGCAGAGCAAAGAGTACACACTCAAGAAAGGGGAGTGCTGGTGCACTCATGAGAGTGAGTTGTGCCAGAGGGTTTGGGGTTTCTGCTTTTATGGGTTTCTTTAACCAGTGGGTAGAATATTCATGAAGATTCCTGGAAAACATTAAGAGTTCTTGGAACTGTAGTACCACCCATTTTTTTTATACCAAATATGGGTGTTTCCAGAACTGTCATGACCCTGGAAAGATGTGTGATTTAGCATGGTAATGAGCATGTAATGAAGTCCTAGGTGAAACCTAGGTCAAATTCAGCACCATGTTGGGTCCAGTCGGTCTAGCCAGCTTGGCCCACACCTTTGTTCTTCAGGGTCTTATCAGCCCCTCACTTATGCAGCTATTTCAACGGTTTCCTTTTGCTTAGTCATGGGAAACTGCTGCCTGGAATTTTCTTTTCTCCTGTGACCACCCTGTATTATTCCTGCCTCAGTCAGAACAGCCATAGGAAACCAATGCCCTCATATTTTGAACTTTAAATAGAATGAGTACAAGATATCTGAAATGTTACCATTTTTTTCTTTTTTATCAAGACAATTTCAGAAAATAATAAGTCCTTCACAGCATTTCACTCAGTTTTACTAATACGGGGCTGAATAATTGTCACTGGCAGCCCAGTAATGGATCTTAAAATAACACACAACCCTTCTTTTGAGGAAATGTATGAGTTAACATGGGTCACAAGTTTGTCTTTTAATATTCTTTCCTCAGTTGGCATAATATAGTGGGTGTCTATGTTTGCAAGAAACGGCAGGGGAGTTCTTGAGTATCCTTGAGTATAACCCACTGACTTTTAGTGCTGAGACTCAGGCTGCAGACCACAAATTTATCTAGTTGTGTGCATTTCCTGTTATTCTCTTCTGTACACCAGGTCTCTATTAGCTGCTTATTTCTAGTATCTGGGCTAAACTGTAAGTCTGGGAAAATGCTGAATAGTCCTTTACAAAAGTGAAGCAGAGGAAAGGTTATTAAAGAATGTCAAATAAATGTGCATACTCATTACCAGTCTTTTGGTTTTATTATGTAAACCAGTTAGAATGTTACCCCTGCTCCCCCACTACCCCCCAACATACCTTCCTGTGTCTTTTAGGAATTTATATTCAAAACCTCTATTCCAATTAGACTTCACAAAAGACCTTTGGATTCAGCTACTTTCCTTTTCAAATTTTATTCTCAAGAGAGTGTAATTAATGATAGCAGATCAGCAAGTGGATATTTTAGAGAGGTTCTGAGGCTTTGACCCAGTTCTGCTGCTGCTCAGATTTCTGAGTCCTACTTGGTACTTAGCCAAAACACCTCAAAGCCACCTTCCAGGTGAAATCACCTCAAAGCCATGGTGATTTCAGGGCTCCATGGTGCTGGTTTATCTTAGGCTAGTACCTTACTGATGAATACACTCTGAAAAAGGAAACACACAGATGCCTTCCAGCCTTATTTAAAATGACTTGTTGCAAGATGCCGCTTTGTTCTTTGTGGCAAGTGATCCTAGTTTAAGAACACAGAACATCAGTTTTCCAATTTTGACAAGGAGTTATTTATTGGAATGCAGAAATTAGTGATTAAAATTTCTTTCTTCAATAATGCTTATGTGAAGATTTGCTGTTGCCTCAAACTTCCTAATAAAGACATTTGAGACAAATGGAATTTTATCCATATTTGAACCTGCTATCAGTTAAAGCTAAAGCTTTACCGTTCTTATACATTTGGGTGTTGTTTTTATGGTGCAAACTGAAATGCAGTTACTGACTTTAGAGCTAAAGTTGAAGTTGCCTGCTCTCCATGGGTGGTGAATCCTTTTCATAATTCATTGTGTACATACTTCAAGTCTCAGTGGAAATCTAGGAATCCTAATAAGTAAAAGACAAGATGCTTGGCTAGCAGGCTGAGTATTGGGTAAGCTTAGCTAGGTTACAGGGGGCACTGGCTAGAAAGAAGGGTTCAATTAGGAGAATAAACTAAAAATACAAAGAAAAGAGGGGGACAGAGACACAAGTTCAGATGAGGCAGGAGAGCTCAAGGAAGGTTAAATTTGTAACAGAGGAGGGGTACCATCATGGAATTAGAAGAGAAAGGGAAAAGGTGGGATTAAGTGTTGCTTTGCTAGCTTTTGAAATTAGAGTTGAGGGATTTCAGATGGTATCTATTTCAGTGAGGAAAATACAAGTGAGATTAGAATTTGAAGAGGGGAAATGTTCAATATAATATTTCTGAATAATATGGCAGAAAGTCAATATTAAATGAATGAAAAGATTGTGGATCCGAATGAGAGCCAGGGTGAGGCTGCATATCACAAGTCTGTAATAGAACAATCCGTTAGGCCATACTGTCCAAATCCAGGTTTCCACACCCTCGGGCCTATGGACATTGTGCCTAGGATACATGTGACCATAGAACACAACACATCTTCCTCTAGTGTCAATTTTACTTGGAACATTTGCAATGAAATTGCAATTGCTTACAGCAATATTTTAAAAATTATTTTAGTATAGAAGGATAGGATGAAAATCAGTATAAAATTTTTAAGGTAAATGGAAAACTTCAAGTAAATACTGTGGTAAGCCATTTTTTGTTCTTTTCTGTTTTTGTTTCCTTTTTTAGAGATGGGGACAGGGAATCACTCTGTCACACAGGCTGGAGTGCAACAGTGCAATCATAACTCACTATGACCTTTACCTCCTGGGCTCTAGCAATCTTCCAACCTCAGACTCCCCAGTAGCTGGGCCTACAGGCACACATCACTACACCCAGCTAGGGTTTTTTGCTTTATTTTTAGGACAGACAAGTTCTCACTATGTTGCTGATATGATTTGACTGTGTCCCTACCCAAATCTCACATTGAATTATAATGATCCCCATATGTCAAGGGCAGGACCAGGTAGGAGATAATTGAATCATGGGAGCTGTTTCCCCCATTCTGTTCTCGTGGTAGTGAATAAGTCTTATGAGATCTAATGGGTTTATAAATGAGAGTTCCCTGCACAAGCTCTCTTGCCTGCTGCCATGTAAGACATGACTTTGCTCCTCATTTGCCTTACCATGATTGTGAGGCCTCCCAGCCATGTGGAACTGTGAGTCTATTAAACCTGTTTCCTTTATAAATTACCCAGTCTCAGGTATGTCTTTATTAGCAGCGTGAGAACAGACTAATATGGTTGCCCGGGCTGGTCTTGGACTCCTAGGCTCAAGTGATCCTCCCACCTCAGCCTCTCAAACTGTTGGGCTTGCAGGCATGAGCCACCGAGCATGGCCCACTAAACTGTTTTGAATGATAACCACAACCATCTCTGGGAGGTTATGGGTATCTGTTCAAATATCTTTTGCTATTAGAGGAAGGCCTCTGGAGAAGTTTGAGAAGCTGGGGTGCTGATCTTCCTAAATGTAGACAATGTGAGCAGGAGGGTGGGGTTTTCCCTGTGATTGGCAGCAACCATAGACAAAAGAGATGTAGGATTCAAAGGTGCTTATGTATGGCACTACAGGGGTTCTTTACTCCATGGAATAAAGTGATTCTCACAATCCCTCTGATGTAGATGTTATATTATCCCTGTTTTAGAGATATGGAAGCTGAACTTCAGAGTGGTGAACAATTTCCCTAAGTTACACAGTTGATCGTCAGCAAAGAAACTGAGTATGGTTGGAAAGACTAAAGGCTCACTAGACTAAGAGGCAATGGAGGAACTGCAGGGCTGGATGAGGCAAAAGCCAGGGTCAGCAGGAGGCAGAGCCTGCGCTGTGCAGAAAGGTGGCAAAGGGAGGCACTGTTATTTACTGGTTGTTTGATGCCAAAGTCATGGCTTAGATTTAACAAAATTCTATAAGCCCCATTCAAAAATTTCCCAATGGCTCTAAACTTTCATTCAGTTATTCAGAGTGACTGCTCCTCTGTCTCTCATTTCTTTTTCCCAACCAACAAAATTCTGCGATGATGCTGAGGTTCCCTCCTTCTGTTGCATGTGGATCACACATTATACAGACTTCAAGAAACCAGAGTAAATGACACTGGGTTAGTTCCAAGTAGCTCAGTTACTTCTCTACACATCCATTTTGGGGAAAGAATAAACTCTGGCAAATTGTATCTTTCTGCTTCTCCCCAATAGCATATATATATATATAGCATATATATGTAGCATATATAGCCTATATATAGCATATATATAGCATACGTATAGCACATATATAGCACATATATGCATATATATAGCATATACAGCATATATCCATGATTCAATTATCTCCTACCTGGTCCTGCCCTTGACATATGGGGATCATTATAATTCAATGTGAGATTTGGGTAGGGACACAGTCAAATCATATCAGCAACATAGTGAGAACTTGTCTGTCCTAAAAATAAAGCAAAAAACCCTAGCTGGGTGTAGTGATGTGTGCCTGTAGGCCCAGCTACTGGGGAGTCTGAGGTTGGAAGATTGCTAGAGCCCAGGAGGTAAAGGTCATAGTGAGTTATGATTGCACCGTTGCACTCCAGCCTGTGTGACAGAGTGATTCCCTGTCCCCATCTCTAAAAAAGCAAAGAAAACAGAAAAGAAAAGAACAAAAAAAGGCTTACCACAATATTTACTTGAAGTTTACTATATATGCTATATATATGCATATATGTGCTATATATATGCTATTGTGTATATATATACACTATATATGTGTGTGTGTATGCATGTGTATATATATCCAGTATGCTTAGGATAGGAAATTTAGAAACCATATATACACACATATGTATAGTGTGTGTGTGTATATATATATATAGTGCCAAAGATTTGGGGCCTATGATAATTTCTGTTCCCCAGCTACACAGCACTGAGTTTTTTGTGGTGTGTACTGAGACTCTTACATTACTTTAAAAGATTTTCCAGGTGAACATTAAAGGGACTTTTTTATTCTGTTGGGGATTTAAAAGCATTATGATTCTTGTGCATTTAATATGTATTTATTGAGCACAAGCTACATTTTAAACATTCTGCTACATTTTCTTTTTTTGGAAAGGCCTCAAGAGACTTATCTACAACTCAAGGATCAACTTTAACTGCTACCTAATTTACTTGATGAGTCAACTTTGAAACCATTTGCTTTCTGATAGATGGAAATTCTAAATTAGTAGGGTCAAATATACAGGGAGTTTGTACTAGCCCTGGTTGGTCCAATTTGGAACCTGGTGTTTCCAGAGAAGCAGGATCCAGTGTAGGAGTTAGAGGACTCAGGGTACTAGATGTGAGCTAAAATAATGTGTGCAGTAGAGCTGGAAGGTCACAGTGAAATTCTCACATATTAGGGAGCTCAAAGATGCAGATGGTGTGCTGTAAAATGCATTCACGAACTGTGCCCAGCAGATGGGCGTCAGCCAGGGCAGCTCCACCCTTAGGCAGGATTCCCTTCCTCGGTTCAACTCATCAGCAGTAGCAGCTGCAGATTAAAACAGACATGGCAGCTCTGTGTCTGCTAGCCCCACCCTTCTTCCCCACCCCAGAGAGTCCCTTGGGTCTATATATTGAATGATTCTTTCAAAATATCTCCTTTTGACATGAGCTAAGCCTGGCAGAAAGAAGAGGGAATACCGATTAGAAGACCTTGTCGCTCGTGAGCTCAGAAGATTTCTTTATTAAGAACAAGGAGAGTCCAGTCTCCAACTCCCAGCACGAGTGACACAGAAGACCAGTGATTTCTGCATTTTCAACTGAGGTACTGGGGTCATCTCACTGGGGAGTGCCGGACAATTGGTGCTGGTCAGCCGCTGCAGCCCGACCAGCCAGAGCTGAAGCAGGGCGAGGCATTGCCTCACCTGGGAAGCGCAAGGGGAAGGGAATCCCTTTTCCTAGCCAGGGGAACTGAGACACACAACACCTGGAAAATCGGGTAATTCCCACCCCAATACTGCGCTTTAAGAAAACAGGC